>NC_133617.1:469845895-470189228 GCF_048593235.1 Sminthopsis crassicaudata
TTTTGAATGAGATGGGAGACATTGGGCCTAAAGGACAACACAATTAACTGGATTCAGAATTGCTTGGATGGTACTGAAAGAGTATTTATTAATGCTTCAATATCGACTTAATAGGAAACCTCTAGTGGAATTGCCTAGAATTTCTTGGGTTTGTGCTGGGAATGTTTTTACCAGTGACTTGGACAAAGGCAGATGGCATAAACATCAGCATTTCATGTGATAGAAAATTGAAAGGGATTTCTCACACACAAGATCATAGTCAATATGCAAATAGTTCTTAACAGGCGCAATTAAGAACTTAAATCTAATAAGATGAAGTTCAATAAGGATAACTGTAAAGTCTTACATATGGATATTAAAAAAAAAAGTGATCCTACTTCACAAGATGAGGAGACATATTTAAGATAGTAACTGTTTTGAAAAAACATCAAGTGCTTTAATGGATACAAACCCAACATGACTCAACAATGTGATACAATAGTAAAAAAAACCTGAAACAATATTGGACCGAACTGAGAGGTTTAGCTTCTAAGCACAAGAAAGTAATAGTTCCATTACACTCTGTTCTTGTCAGATCTCATCTGTAATAGTGTAATAGTTCTGAATTCGATAGTTTAAGAAGGGTATTTATAAGCTGGGGTGAGGTGTGAGGAGGATGATAACCAAAGATAATGAAGGGCATGGCACATATAAGAATAAATTACATAAAGATAGAACTATACATGGTACCTTGGGAGAAGATAAAATAGCATAGGGAGGACATAAAGAGCCAGTTTCAGATATTTGAAGGGCTCTTGTGAAGGAAATATTTGACCATAGTGGGCAGAACTAAGAGCAATGGGTAGGAGCTTCAGAGAGACAAATTTGACTCCATGTCAAGAAAATTCTTCCTATTTAAGAGTTATCCAAAGATGAAATAAGCTGTCTTAAGAAGTCATTTACATCCTCACACAGAGGTTGAATGACTACAGGCCAAATATATTATATTTGGGTTCCTTTAACATATGACTTGGCAATGATATAATCACAGAGATGTCCCAATTCACAAATCCTATAGTTCTGTAAATTGCATAAGTTGCCTAGATCTCACATTTCACAGCTAACATTAGATAATACACAACTCTCCTGAGAAAAGTAAAACCTTTTTCCCTTCTTTTTACTCAAACTTCAAAATTTTATGACTCTCAAAATGCCACAGAAATGTGAGCTAAAATTAAACTCTCCCTTTGCCCTATCCCAACTGCTCAGCCCTTTTCTTTTGGGAGTCAGATTACTCACAAAACTCCACCATCAGAAACCGAGTCTCATTCAGCGCTCTGGGCAGCGTTTTTGCTGTGAGAACCAACAAATTCTTTTCCTCTTGGATGCCTAGTGCTTCAAGTCTCTGGACCCTGTCATTCTGGAAATTCCATCCTCCCCATGCCTGGGCCACTGAAAAGCTGGAGGAAAACAGAAAAATAACCCGGAGCAGCAACATCTTCCTCCTGCAAGAAAAAAAAAAAAGAAAAAGAAAAAAAAAAGATGCTCCCTTATCAATACCTAGTAGTTTTGATCCTAGGGGTGGTTTGATTCATCACACTAATAACCAGTCACATATTAGTGTTATTAAACTGATGAGGTAAGAAGTTTCACCATAACACTACAAGTACTAATAATGTATCTAGCATGGACTAGGCATTGCAGGTACAAAAAAATCAAATAGCTCCTACTTTCATGGAGTTTGCATTTTACCAAAAGTAGGAAAGAAAAGAAAGACTTATATACAGATAAACCAACATAAAATAAATATAATGTAACTTGGGGGAGTGACGGTGGTCTAGGAAGAAAATACTAACAACTAGGTGGTTCATCAAAGTCCTCTTGTAAGGAGTAATGCTGTCAGTGGGACCCCTTTTGAAGAGTCTTATTTGGTTGTTGTCCTAATCAGTTTTTGACCCTATTCTAATTAGAGTAGATTTTTCAACCTCCACTGAAGAAAAGAAAACATAAAATCTAGCTGAGATGTGTTATTAAAAGCTATTAGACAATGGAACTTCAGTGCCAGAATTAATAAATAGAAGAGGGTCCAGTTCTATCAATAACTGGCTATTTGACTTTGAGTAAATCACTGTACCTCTCTTGGGGTTCAATCCTCTCCTCGATAAAATGCAGAGATTGTATGAGACATTCCTGAAGATTCTTTCTCATCTCTAAAATTCTATGGTTCTAGGTAACAGGAATGACAAACAGACATGGGAAGTGCCTGTCTATGCAACCAACTCCAAACACAAAGCAAACTTTAAGATGATTTAACCAGGGATCTTTGCTATAAATTTGCTAATATTTATACTCACCACTAGGTGTTAAAAAAAGTGTACACACTTATATTAAGGTGAGGGCAGCTAGCTAGTAAAGCATATAAAGATTCATATTTCTGAGTTCAAATCTGGTTTCAGATACTTACCTTCTCTGTGACTGTGGACAAGTCATTTAACCCTGTTTGCCTTAGTTTCCTCAAAAATAAAAGAGGAGAAGCAAATGGTAAACCACTCCAGTATTTTTGCCAGTAAAACTCCAAAGGGGAAATGAAGAGATAGACACAACTTAAAAAATAGCAACTGCAACTAAGGTGAGGTGATGGCAATTGAAGAATAAGGCTGTTGTTCTCAAGTCATATTAGACTAAAATGTAGGCTCAATCTTGAAGAACTGTTTTCCATCTTCTCGGTTGGTCCCACATATCCCATTATAGTTTGAAGACAACAAACAGCAGCAGGTAAGCACATCTACTTGGCATGATGATAAAAACCTTGACCAAGAATTAGGAGATCTAGGTCTTAGTTCTCACTCTCCTAGTATGAATAGCCTGAGAAAGTCATTAAATTTTTTCCTCAGCTTCAATATCTCTATGTGTACAATAGGAGTAAGAGTAATAATAAAAAAAAAACACTAAAAGGTAATAATAACTTAATACAAAGTTGACTTCAAAGTCTAGAAGACCTGGATTTAAGCCCTGACTCTAGAACATACTAACCTTGTGGCCCTGAACAATTTACTTAATTTCTCAGTGCCTCCCAAGAAACTTTGTAAAACTACAAGTTGTAGAGAAAGTGCATATCTGCATAAAAGAAAAGTTTCAGAACCTTGGCTCCATGCACTGGAGATATCCAAAATAATGAGAGTGATGATGAAGATGATAATAATAGTTAATTTTCAACATTATCATAACATTTTTGGGAAGATCAAGTAAGAATGTATAGTTTTTGTGTTGTGAAAACTGTAAAGTACCACACAAATTTTAGATGATATAAAAGTAATCACAAAATTAGAAGTTAAGAGGTTGGGGGCAGCTAGGTGGCACAGTGATAGAGCACTAGCCCTGAAGTCAGGAGGACCTGAGTTCAAATTTGATCTCAGACACTTAACACTTCCTAGCTGTGTGACCCTGGGCAAGTCACTTAACTCCAGCCTAGGGGGGAAAAAATAAAAATAGAAGAGGTTGTTTTGTTTTGTTTTGTTTTGTTTTTTAAATACAAATTAAGACAAACACAGATATTTGGAGCAATATAAAGTTCATCTTTATATAGCCTCACCAAATAAGCTTTATTTCTACAGAGGGCTTAATTTCCAAAATCTAGTGGCAAGGATGAGATGCCTATGAGCATAAAAAGCTCAACATTTCAAAATAAGCTTAAAGTTTTCACTCTCTTTCTCCTGATTTGTTAATACCACCATGTTTCTTTGAGCTTTGAGGTTTGTGCACAAGCCCAGTTCATCAATCTGTTCACTTTGGTAGAATACTCCTTATGTATATTTGCTTCATGGATCATTTTTTACTGTTGTCATGATTTGTTTCTTTATCCTACCTGGTACCTTGCGCTAGATAAGTTTGCTTCTTGTCTCTCTTGGGCTCAGCTTCCTTTGTTATGGCTTCCTCTCTCTCCAATTTTCTCATCTCTTTTTCTCTCTTTTTTTGTCTTTCCTTGTCTTTCTATTTTTTCTCTTTTTTCTTATCACTTTTTATTTTATTTTTCCTTCTTTTCTCTCTCTTTTTTTCTCTCCTACCTAGTCTAATCTTCTCTGTTTTCTCTTTTCACTCTTTTATTTTTCTTCTTTACCTCTCCTCTTCTCTCTTCCCTATTTTTTCTTTCTATTTCCTTCTCTCCATCTTCTTTCTTCTTTTTTCCTCTTCTAGTCTCTTTTTTCTATTTTCTCTTCTCTTTGTCTTTTCTTCCTTTTCCCACTATCTCTCACCCTCCCCCACTCTCAACTGCCATAGAATGTTCTCTTTTTTATTCTCCTGAGGAAGGCTGATTATTTAACCCTTTTCCCCTAAATTTGATCTCTTTGACAAATCAAACTTAATGGAATTGTTTCCTTGTTCAAGGCTAGTTTGTCATTATGCTTTATGAATCCAACAAAAATAAATCCACCTTGCAATCCCCATTCCCACCCTTACCTGAGGTAATGGGTCCTTAAAACATTCACAAACATCTTTTACCTGCCCATTCAGAAGTAGGAACTATAAAAATCTCACTATGATGCCCCATTATGGCTAGAAGAAAACTTTGAACTTTTGAAGGCAGACTACTAGCTCTGGCAAGATCCATTAATATTAGGATAGCTTCCAAATATGGTGCTACAAAGACACTGTGGCTAGAATTCATGGCACAGCCTAGGTAAATATGCAGAGGCTCACAATCAGATTGTTCAGGATAGCCACAGTAACCTAAAAAACAAACAAGTAAAAATACAAAATTACCCTTAGTCCCATTTGATCCAATTCAACTAGAAGAGTAGCAGAAAATAGTGTTGAAGAAACTCAAAAGAAAATCAATATACATTGCTTGGCAATTGGATTAATAAATTGTAGCCAATGCTTCCCATGAAAATATAAATAAAGGTCCTTTTTAAATGCTAGCATTCTACTTGTGAGAATTGAACACAATTATCACTGAAGAATTAAAAATTATTATCATTCAGAGGGTAAATGGAGAGTGATTAGTATAAGCAGGCTGCAACATATAATTGATGAGGAACTTTAAAGAAGAGATACAAAAGATATCACCAAAAAAAGAGAAGATTGCTGGTCATATGACAAGAATGAGGCTTAATGGATGGTCACCATATAATTCCACTTGCACCCTTACAACAACAAGAAAGCAAATAAGGCTTCTAACACAGTAGATAGATATCATACACCAAACTTAGACAAGTGTTGACAAGAACCACACAGGATGGACTGAGATGAATGAGTTACAATCTGAATTAGTAAAGAGAAAGCCTAGATCAATGATATCACAGATTCTTCTGAGATTTTGAAGCAGAAACAGTGACTCTGACAAATTCAGAGAAATTGGGGATGACATATAAAATGGCATAAAGCAAGGTAAACAGAAACTACAAAAAACGTCCATCACGATCACAATTAAAATACTGAAAGACTTCAGAACACTGAATAAGAAAGAATCCAGTTGTGAGTTTGGAGGATCCAGTGATGAATGATGCATGCCTTCTACCTTATGGCACAGAGGTAGTATACTATATATGTAGAAGAAAGTATACATTTTCAGAGACAGTGAATAGTTGTGTATTATTTAACCAAACTCACTCATAATAAAGAAATGTTCTATGAGTTAGTCATTAGAAAGTGACAGCAATTTTGTTCAAAAGAGAAACAATGAAATATTATTTTTAAAAGGGCAGAGAAACACTAGAAAGAATAGGAATAAATGGAGTTTTCCTTAAAATTCCTTATCAAAATGATAAGTAGTATGTATCTAAAAACTATTCCTAAACATTATATGTAATGGGAATAAGCTAGAAGTATTCCCAATAACATAAAGGGTGAAATAAGGTTGCCCATTATCATCACAGTTATTTGACATTGTACTAGATATATTAGCTTTAGCGATAAGAAAAGAAAAAGAATTTGAGTAGATAAGGAGGAAACTAAAATATCACTCTTTGCAGATGATGGGATGATATATTTAGAGAATCTTAGAGAATCAACTAAAAAACCACCAGAAACAATTTGACAAGTTTAGCAAAGTTAAAGAATATAAAATAAATCCAAATAAGTCTTTGACATATGTTATACACAAAGCCCTGCAACAAGAAATAGAAATAGAAATCACATTTAAAATAACTATAGAAAATATAAAATATTTGGGAATCTACCTACCAAGATAAACCAAAAACCACATGAACACAATTATAAAATACTTATCACACAAATAAAATTAGACTTAAACAATTGGAAAAATATTAATTGCTCATGGGTAGATTGAGCTAATACAAAATGACAATTTTACCAAAATTAATCTACTTATTCAGTCTCATACCAATCAAACTGCCAAAAAAAATTACAAAGCTAGAAAAAATAATCTGGTCGGTATCAAGGGAATTAATGAAAAAATGACAAAGGCAGGTGGCCTAGCCGTTATTTGACCTAATACCTTATAAGACCTTATAAAGTGGGAGTCATCAAAACCATTTGGTACTGGCTAAGAAATAAAGTAGTGGAGCAGTGAAATAGGTCAGGTACACAAGACACTATAATCAGTGATGATAGTCAGTAATCAACTAAAGGATTTCAGTTTCTAGGATAAGAATTCACTATTTGACAAAAATTGCTGGGAAAATTGGAAAATAGTATGGTAGAAACTAGGCAATGGCCAACATCTAACACCATATACCAAAATAAGGTTGAACTAGGTTTATGATTTAGACATAAAGGGTTGTACTATAAGCATATTAGGAGTGCAAGGGACAGTTTTTGATCCAGCAATCTCACTACTTGTCTGTATCCAGATAGAAATAATAAAAAAGAAAAAAGAACCCATATTTGCAAAAAAAAAATGTTTGTAGCAGCTCTTTAATAGTGGCAAAGACCTGGAAATTGAGTAAATGCCTATCACTTAGGGAATGGCTAAATAAGTTATGGTATATGAATGTAGAGGAATATTATTGTTCTATAAGAAATGATTAACAGGATAATTCAAAAAGGTCTGGAAAGACTAATGCTGAATGAAGAGAGCAATACCAGGACAACAATGTACACAGTAACTACAAGATTATGTGATGATCAATTGTGATGAACTCATCTCTTCTCAACAATGCAGTGATTCAAACTAATTTCATTAGATTTGGGATGGAAAATGCCATTCATATCCAGAGAGGGAACTACGGAGACTGAATGTGGATTGAAGTTTAATATTTTCACCTTTTTTTATTAGTTTTTTTTTCTTTCTCATTTTTTTATTTTAGTCTGACTTTTCTTGCACAACATGACAAATATGGAAATATGTTCAAAAGGATTGCACATATTTAATCTATATCAGATTGCTTGCTGACTTGAAGAGAGGGAGGTAAGGGAGGGAGGAAGAAAAATTTTGAACACATTTAGAATAAAAAAAGAATGTCGAAAACTATCTTTAAATATATTTGGAAATATAAAATACTATTAAAAAGATTTTTTTAAATGCACAGAAGATACTAACATCCACATATTATATTTTGACGTTCTAAGCATGAAGCCTTACCCAAAAACTGTGAGTGATTAATTTTGCTTGAGGATTTTGTTTTCATTTTTTCTTCAGGATGGCCACAGTAACCTAGGAAAGTAGGTGCTAAGAAAAAAAAAGGAAGGAAGGAAGGAAGAAAAGAAAAAAAGATAGAAGAAAGGAACAAAGGAAGGGATGGAGGGAGGAAAGTAAGGAAAGAAAAGGGAAAGAGATAAAGCAGAGGAGGAAAGAAAGAAGATGTAATGCATGGATGAGTAGATGGAAGGTAGAAAGCATCAGAGACAAGCAGGACAGCTTTGAAAATTTCATTCTGAATTTTAAAAGAAAAAGATATCATATATAACATATGCAGTTACATGGAGAATACATTTTTGTTCTACTAAGTATATGGACATGTGTGTTTTATTTGGTGTTTGATAGATTAAAAAATTAAAAACTATTTCAACTGTTGGCATATATTAGAGAAATTGGACCATATCAGCATTGGCACACTTGCTATATATGAAATTAGAAGCCATAAGGAAAATTCATTTAAATGAAAAAATAGTTGACCAGTTGTCAGAGAGGGAAATAAATGAGCTGGCAATGTTAGTTATAACCAAAGGCAAAGAGAAACATCGATGCAAAGTACAACTGGCCATCACACTTTGCAGAACTCATTACAATTATTTTTTAAAAGATCACCATGAAAATATATAGCTTATGTACCAATATTCACTCAAAATGGTGAAGCAGAAAAATTCCATAAAGAACTCCATATGCTTCTCTAAATTATACATACATATATATATGTACATACATATTACATATATATATATTTATTTATTTATTTATACATGCATACATACACACACATAATAAATACCAAGAAGCCATTACTAGGATGCAACTACCACACTGAGGACAAAAAAAAAAATGCCTAGAAAGTAAATCAGCTCACAAACACTTAATCTCCTTGCCAAGATAAGATATGTGATACTCCAGAGCATTACTGATTATATAATAGTCAGTAGAATATATAAACTCATCTGCAAATTTTTCTAGAGGAGAATGCTTAAAGATTATGAGAAGTATCCCTTCATAAAACATCAACTATAAGAATTAGTACAAAGTTGAAAAAATATGAGAAGAAAGATAGAGTTGAACTAATTCAAATATATCATATTTTTTAAAAAAACTTAATTTAAGAAGGAATAATAGCATGTGTCATAATAATTCTACATATACATTTCAATAAATAAATAGATATAACAAGGACACCAAAAGAGACTTACAAGGACATTATTCAGCAAACTATTGAATTGCTGCATACAAAAACATGGCAGACAAACCAAAATCAGTCTAAAATAAAAAATACTTTGTAAAGTCTTGAGAAAAAGGATGATGAAAAATTATTAGCATATTCTCATAAAATAAAGAATGATAATAGAAGGTTAAAAAAAAGATTAAAGAAAGCTTGCTGAAAAATCAAATTAAGTAAAGTCATCTCAGGATTATTGGAGGATGAAAACAGAAGGACAAAGAGAAAATGGAAAAATCTGCAGTTATTTTTCATTGAAAAAATTTTGTTGCCATAAGTACATTTAAACCACTACATTTGTATTCTCATGTTACAGTTTCAGATATACAAACATATCTCTACCTCTGAAAAAAAAAAAGCGAGATATTTCTATATTTCTTCATGCAAACCAATCCTTGTCATCATTTCTCAACATTCTGTTTCTTTTGTTTTTGTTTTCGTTTGTTTGTTCCTTTTCTCTTGAAGGTAGTTATTATTGTATATGCTGTTTTCCTAGTTCTACTGTTTTGACTTTGCAGCATTTCAACTAAATCTTCCCGTATTTTTCTATCCTCATCATAGTCATTATTTCCTATAACACAGTGATATTCCTTTATATTAATGTACAATCATTTCTTATGCCAGAACTTGTATAATTACTTTGTTCCCAGTTCTTTGCAACTACAAAAAAATGCTATCATAAATATTTTGTGATTCATGAGGATTTTTTTGTCATTGACTTTTGGGGATATATACATCAATGTAGTGAGAGCCAGGTTCTGTTGGCTATGAGAGTTAATGGTTAAATTTTCAGTGTAAGCATTTACACCTTGGAAATTAATTAATGCTACAAATGAAGACTTGATTTCTTTACTAATTAACTAGACTTTTTAAAATGAAGGGGGGAAATGCAAATTAAACTTAAAACCGTGTGCTATACAAATGTTTCTTTTAAAGAGAGCCAATATTAAACATTTAAAAGCACAACCCTGAATATAACCAGAAAGGGAAGCTCTGAGTCAAATTTATGAATATTTTAGTCATTCTCTTTGTATAATTTCAATTTTCTTTTTAAAATGTTTTTTATTTTAATATTTTTTACTTTTATTTTTTCAACTAACAAGCAGTTATTTAATGTCTTCTACCTTCCTTTCCTAAAAAGATGGGGGGAAAGGAAAAAAATATTTTAATCAAAACAACATCCATATCCAAAAATATATCTCATCTTGCATCTTTTGCCCCTTACCTCTTTACCATGTGGTGAATAGGATATTTCATAAGTGATCCTCTGAAATCATGATTGGTCATTGAATTCAATAGTTCTTGTCTTTAAAAATTATTTCTTTGAGGTAGAGCCAAGATGGTAGAGAATAGACAGGTCATTGGTTGCGCTCTCTTCTTAGCTTCCCTCAGATCAATATCAGATCAAGCCTCTGACCTTATTTTGGAGTGACAAAACATACAAATATTTAGAGTGTAGCAAATTTCCAGCAGAAGATATTTTAGAAGAACTTCAGAAAAGGTCTGTTTCAATCAGGCATAGAGGAGGTGGCCAAGCACAGGCACAGGGCAGGGACCCAGGGCACTGTGGTATCCACACATGGAGAATCTACAGGGAGGCTCTTAGCCAAAATACAGCAGCATTGGCTACTCTGTCCTGATTCAGAAACCAATGGATCAGCAGATTAACTTTGAGACAGCCAACACAACTACAAAAGGCAAATAGTGATCTCCTGATCCCCAGAATAACATGGGACTTGACCATGCCCATCCAGCACAGGAAGGAAGTCAGCAGCATTGGCCCCAGGGCAGTGTAAAGTAACAACTGTAGAGGAAGCTTAGGATAATCTCTCCTTTGCCCTAAGGGAAACTTCAACCTTTAAAAATGAGGCAAAAAAGCAAAAAGAACTCTGACATAGATACTTTTTATGGGGACAGAGTACAGACCTCAATCTCTGAGGACACTAAAGGCAAATCATTTTCATATGAAGCCCCAAAGGATGATTTGAGTTGATTTCCATCTCATAAGGCTCTCTTGAGAGAATTCAAAAAGGATCTTTAAAAAGATCCTTTACAAGAAAAACAGGGAAAGAAAATAAAAACTTTGCTGGAGAGTTTGGAAAAGGAAACAAATTATCTGAATAAAACTCCTTAAAAATAGATTTAGAGAAAAGGAAAAAGCACATAACTCCTTACAAAATATATTTGATGAAATGGAAAAACTCAATGAATAAAACAGCCCATTTAAAAGTTCAATTGATCAAATGCAAAAGGAGATAAAAAAGCTAAGTGATGAAGATAATTCATAAAAATTAGAATTGAACAAATGGAAGTAAATGACACAATGAGACTTCAAGAATCAGTCAGACAAAACCAAAAAGAAAAAAAAGAAAGAAAGAAAAAGAAAAAATAGAAGGAAAATAAATCTAGGAGAGATAATCTGAGAATTATTGGACTTATTGAAAACCATAATGAATAAAAGAGCCTAGACAACATCTTTCAGGAAACTATCAAGGAAAATTGCCCTGATATCCTAAAATCAAAGGATAAAGTAGGCATTGAAAAAAATTCACCAATCACCTCTTGAAATGGACCTCCAAAATGAAAACTCCAAGGAATATCACAGCTAAATTTTAGAATTGTCAGATCAAAATATTGCAAGCAGCCAGAAAGAAAAACTTCAAACACCAAGGAACCATAATCAGGATTACCCAGGACCTTGTAGATTCCACTTTAAAGAGTCAAAGGACCTGGAATATGAAATTGTATTGCAGCTAAGAATTAACTCTTCAGCAAAATTAAGCATTATATTTCAGGGGGAAAGATGGATATTCAGTGAAACAAGTAAATTTCATCTATTTCTGATGAAAAGGTCAGAGCTGATCAGAAAATCTGATCTTCAAATACAGAACTTAAGAGAAGCATAAAAAGGTAAAAAGGAAATTTTCTTTGAAAAATTATAAAGTTCACATTCCTATATGGGAAAATGACATGTTTAACTCTTGAGAATTATATTTCTGATATGGGCATACTTAGAAGATACAGCTATAATTTCATTTTATTGTGATGACATAAACTAGAGGGGGAAATGGGTTTGTATTGGAAGAAGAGGAAAGAGAAAATAAAATGGGGTAAATTACATTTCATGAAGAGACAAAAAAGGCCTATTACAATTGAGGGAAAGAAAGGAAAGGAATGAGCATTATGTGGATCTTGATCTCATCAGATTTAGCTTAAAGAGAGAATATTAGACATTTTTAGCTCAGAGAAACTTATCTCACCCTATGGGGAAGAAGGAGAGGAAAGGGGAAAGGAAAGGAGGAGGCTAATAGAAGAGAAAACAGAAATAGAAGGAGATAGGAATAAGAAAGGGATAGGCAGTAAAAGGGAAGGACTGTTTGAGGCAGAAGGAAGTCAGAAGCAAAACACTGAGGAACAGGGAAATGGGAAAAGGAAAGAGAAAAGTATAACTTGGGGAAAATAAGAAGGCAGAAAATGCAGAGTTAGTATTTTTTTTCCTTTTTTATTAGTAAAGTTTTTTTTTTTTCTCAAAACATATGCTTGGATAATTTTCAACATTCACCCTTGCGTTCCAAACTTTTTTTCCCTCTCCCTTACTATATCCCCGTAGATGGCAAGTCATCCAATATAATTTAAACATGTGCAATTCTTCTATACACAATTTCTACAAAAAGGAAAAAATAAGAAAAAAATAAGCAAACAACAATAAAAAGGTGAAAATACTATGTTGTAATCTACACTCAATCCCCACAGTCCTCTCTCTGGGTGCAGATGGCTCTCTTCATCACAAGATCATTGGAACCAGCCTGAATCATCTCATTGTTGAAGAGAGTCAAGTCCATTAGAATTGATTATCATATAATTTTTGCTATTTCCATGTATAATGATCTCTTGGTTCTATTCATTTAACTTAGCATCAGTTCATGTAAGCCTTTCCAGGCCTCTTGGAAATAATTTCTTATGCAACAATAATATTCCATAATAATCATATACTATTAGAGTTAGTAATTTTAATTGTGAATGTGAATAGGTTGAATTCTCCCATAAAATAGAAATGGATATCAGATTAGATTAAAAACCAGAATCCTATAATATGCTGTTTACAAGCAACACATTTAAAGCAAAGTGATACAAACAGAATAAAGATAAAAGGCTAAAACAGAATCTATTATACTTCAGCTGAAGTAAAAACAACAGGGGTAGTAATCCTGATCTCAGATCAAGCAAAAATAAAAATAGATTTAATTAAAGGAGATATAGAAGGAAAGTACATTTTGATAAAGGATACCATAGATAATGATGTAATATCCATATTAAACCTATATGCACCAAGTGGCATAGCATTCAAATTCCTAGAGGAGAAACAGATAGCAAAACTGTTCTAGTGTGGGATCTCAAACTTGAACTCTCATAATCAAATAAATCAAACCACAAAATTAATAAGAAAGAAGTTAAGAAGATTAAATAGGATTTCAGAAAAATTAGGTATGATAGACTTTTAGAGAAAATTCAATGAAGATCAACATGGATATACTTTTTTCTCAGAGGTACATGCAACCCACATAAATAGCTAACCATGTATTGGAACATAAAAACCTAAAAATCAAACGCAGAAAGGTAGAAATAGTAAATGTATCTTTTTCGGGTCATGATGCAATAAAAATTACATGTAATAAAGAGCCAGGGGAAAAATAGATCAAAAATTAATTGGAAACTAGATAATCTAATCCTAAAGAATGAGTGGATGAAACAACAAATCATAGACACAATTTATAATTCCATCTAAGAGAATAATGATAATGAGATAATGTATCAAAATTTATGGAATGCAGGGAAAGCAGTTCTTAGGGAATTTTTTTTATCTTCAGATGCTTATTTGCATTAAAAATAGAAAAAGAGATCAATGAATTGGGCTTGCAACTAAAAAAGCTGGAAAAAGAGCAAATTAAAAACCCCAAATCAAATACCAAACTTGAAATTCTAAAAATAAAAGGAAAGATTAATAAAATTGAAAGTAAAAAAAAACAGGGGCAGCAAGGTGGCACAGTGGATAGAGCACCAGCCTTGAATTCAGGAGGACCCAAGTTCAAATCTGGTCTCAGACACTTAACACTTCCTAGCTATGTGACCCTGGGCAAGAAACTTAACTCTAGCTTCAGGGGGAAAAAAAAAGAAAGTTAAAAAAAAAACTATTGAATTAATAAATAAAACTAAGAGTTGATTTTATGGAAAAAACCAACAAAATAGATAAAACTATAATAAATTTGTTTAGAAAAAGGAAAGAGGAAAATCAAATTGTTAGTCTTAAAAATGAAAAGGGATAACTTTCCACTAATGAAGAGGAAATTAGAGCAATAATTAGGAGTTACTTTGTTCAACTTTATGCCAATAAATTTTATAACTTAAATGAAATGGATGAATACCTTCAAAAATATAACTTGTCCAGATTAACAGAGGAAGAAGTAAATTGGTTAAACAGTCCCATTTTGGAAAAAGAAATAGAACAAGCTATTTACATGTGAATTCTATCAAACATTTAAAGAACAATTCCAATACTATGCAAACTATTGGGAAAATAGGGAAAGAAGGAGTCTTACCAAATTCCTTTTATGACACAGATATGGTGCTGATACTTAAACCAAGAAGGGTCAAACCAGAGAAAGAAAATCATAGACCAATTTTTCTAATGAATATTGATACCTAAATCTTAAATAAAGCATTAGCAAAGAGATTACAGCAAGTTATCCCCAGGATAATACACTATGACCAAGTAGAATTTACATCAGGAATGCAGGGACGGTTCAATATTGGGAAAACTATTAGCATAATTGACTACATCAATAACCAAACTAACAAAAATCACATGATTATCTCAATAGATGCAAAAAAAAAAAGGCATTTCACAAAATCCAACACTCATTCTTATTAAAAACACAAGAGAGTACAATTTTAATAGCATCTATTTAGAACTATCAGAAAGCATCATATATAATGGGAATAAATGAGAACCATCCCCACTAAAATCAGGGGTGAAACAAGGTTGCCTACTATCATCATTAATATTATATTAGACATATTCGCGTTAGCAATAAAAGAAGAAAAAGAAATTAAAGGAATTAGATTAGGCAATGAGGAAACTAAATTATCATTCTTTGTAGATGATATGATGATATACTTAGTGTATCCTAGAGGATCAACTAAAAAAACTACTAGAAAAAATTCACAATTTTAGCAAAATTGCAGGATACAAAATAAATCCACATAAAGCATCAGCATTTTTATGTTACCAACAAAGTCCAGCAAATTATACAAAGAAAAATTCCATTTAAAATAATTGTAGATAATAATATTTGGGAGTCTACCTGCCAAGGTAAGGTCATAAACTATATGAACATAATTACAAAACACTTTCCACACAAATAAAGTCAAATCTAATCAACTGGAAAAATATCATAGGAGGGTCAAGCTAATATAATGAAAATGGCAATACTACCTAAAATTAATGTATTTATTCAGCACCATACCAATCAAGGTTCCAAGAAATTATTTTACAGAGCCAGAAGAAATAATAACAAAATTCATTTGAATTTGAACAAAAGTTTAAGAATTTTGAGGGAATTAATGAAAAAATGCAAATGAAGATAGCTAACTGTACCAGACTTAAACTATATTATAAAGCAGCAGTCATCAAAACCATTTGGTACTGGCTAAGAAAAAGAGTAATTGATCAGTGGAATAGGTTAAGTTCACAAAACACAATATTCAATGACTATAGTAATCTAGTGTTTGATAAATCAAAAGACCCTAGCTTCTGGGATTAGAACTCACTATTTGACAAAAATTGTTGAGAAAATTGGAAATTAGTGTGGCAGAAACTAGGCATTGACGCACACCTAACACCCTATATCAAGATAAGGTCAAAATGAGTTTATGATTTAGACATAAAGAGTAATATAAGCAAATTAGAAGAACAGAGGATAGTATATCTCTCAGATCTGTGAAAAAGGCAGGAATTTGTGGCCAAAGAAGAACAGAAGTGTATTATGGAAAGCAAAATGGATAATTTTGATTATATTAAGGTAAAAAGGTTTTATACAACAAAACCACTGCAGACAATATTAGAAGGAAAGCAATAAACTGGAGACAAAATTTACATCTAAGGGTTCTGATAATACCCTCATTTCTAAAATATATAGAATAGATTAAAATTTATAAGAATTAAAATAATTCCCCAGTTGATAAATGGTCAAAGAATATGAACAGACAATTTTCAGATGAAGAAATTACAACCACTTATAGTCATTTGAAAAAATGCTCTCAATCATTACTGATCAGAGAAATGCAAATTAAGACAACTCTGAGGTATCTTTACACATCTCTCAGATTGGCTTAGATGACAGCAAAAGATAATGATAAATATTGGAGGGGATGTGGGAATATTGGAATACTAATACATTGTTGGTGGAGTTGTGAACTGATCCAGCTGTTTGGAGAGAAATTTGGAACTATGCCCAAAGGATTGTCAAACTGTGCATATCCTTTGATCTTCTGGGCCTTTATCTCAAAGAGATCATAAAAAAGGGAAAAGGACCTATGTGTACAAAAATGTTTATGGCAGTCCTTTTTGTAGAGGCAAGAAATAGTTGGAGAATGGGCTGAATAAGTTATGATATATGAATGTTATGGTGGAATATTATTGTTCTATAAGAAATGATCGGCAGTATGATTTCAGAGAAGTCTGGAAAGACTTGAATGAACTGATGCTAAGTGAAGTAAGTAGAACCAGGAGAACATTGTACACAGCAATGTCCCAGTCCACAGCCTGATCTATATGTCCACCCTTAAGTAGCCACAACTAGTCCAATTTACCTGCCTTTGGGCTCCAATCTGCATCACACAGAGGCAGACAAACCAGGAGGTAGAGGTGAGGTCAGAGAGAGTTTATTTTTAGCACAGCCTCCCTGATATCCCCTGTTAATAGGGAGGCCGTCTAGGAGCTGGGAGTATTGATTGGGTCATCTAATCATTAGTTCATGGAAAAGGAGGGAGGTGTGCAAGGCTTCCTGAGCACTAAGGAGGGAGGTGTGGCACTTGCAGTGACAAGTACCACCTCTTAGGGCTAGCCCTACCTCCACATAACACTCACCTGCACCTCTACTTCTCAGCTCTCACATAACATCCCTGTGCCCTGTTCTGCATTCTGCACCCATTGCAAGCAACAATAAGATTATGTAATGATCAATTTCGATAGATGTAGCTCTTTTCAACAGTGAGGTCAGGCCAGTTCCAATGATCTTGTGATTAAAGAGAGCCATCTGAATCGAGAGAAAGTCCTTGAAGGAAATGAATAGATTACAATATAGTATTTCCACCTTTTTTTATTGTTGTTTGTTTGCATTTTGTTTTCTTTTTTGATCTGATAATAATTGTGGAAATATATATAAATTGCCCATGCTTATCCATATTGCATTACTTGCCATTTAGAGGGCGGAGGGAGGGGAAAGGAAGGAAAAATTTTGGAACACAAAGCTTTGCAAAGGTTAATGTTGAAAACTATCTATGCATATATAAAATTTAAAAAAAATTTAATGAAGAAAAATGAAAATCATTTGTTTTCCCAATTTTATTATTTAAATGATTCTGTTGGTGTATTTAAATATCTTATGCAACAATAGTATCACATTATATTCTTTTTTTTTCTCTAAATTTTTAATTTTTTTTAAATTTAAAACTAAATGCACTAGCTGTGTGACCCTGGGCAACTCACTTAACCTGAATTGCCTCAACAAAACAAAACAAAAACAACTAAATGCAAAATAAGAAAAAGCAAAAGAGAAAAAGAAGAGGAAAAAAACAAAAGAAAAAAAAAAAAAAAAACATTGTCATGTGCCCAATAGAATATCAGGGAAGATTCAAAATATGTAACAATAAATTTCCATTTCAAGAAAATGTATATAATAATACAAAAGATTTTAATTAAGTTCTATCTTTTCTTTGCTTCCCTTTAAGGTTATGTTTTTGTTCCCTGCTATGAACTTTTCATTTTATTCATTTTTTTCCTCTTTCAATCTCCCATCTCCCCTAAGCAAGCTACAAGTAAGCATGAACATATTTATGTGTTTTTATTTGCGTGTGTATATGTATAAAATATGTAATATATATTCATACCCACCTGCCCACACATATATAGAGACACATGTATACTCCTACATGCATACATACACACATATATATACATATGCATTTATAATATATAGACATGTATCTAATATAATATTAATATGGCTGATATATAATGTAGCTTTCTCTCTTGATTGAATCTTTAAGTTTGACTTTGCAAAAAATGATTACTAACCTTTCATTTTTTCCAATAAATTTGACTCATGACTCTTGTTGTTAAGCGCATTATATTTTTCTATTTTAATTTGATCAATCATTCCCCAGTTTTTCTTATTACTGCAAAAAGTCTAGAATAGTTATGTCAATCACAGCTTCACTCAAAATGTATTAGCATGTTCAATTTGCATACCTCCTCCAAAATCAGTTGTTCTCAGTTTGTCAATTTTCTAGGTGTGAGATGAAACTTTAGTTATTTTGATTTTCATTTTTATTATTTTTCTTTTGGAATATTTTTCTTTTGAATTTTCAATTTCTTTGAGAACTGCCTGCTCATATCCTTTGACCACTTATTTATTTAAGAATGATTTTTGGTCATATGTATTTCCTTTTTTTTTAAGTTTTTTTAAATTAATTTTTATAATTATAACATTTTCTTTGACAGTACATATGCATAGCTAATTTTTTTTTTTACAACATTATCCCTTGTACTCCCTTCTGTTCCGAGATTTTCCCCTCCTTCCCTTCACCCCCTCCCCTAGATGGCAGGCATTCCCATACATATTAAATATCTTATAGTATATCCTAGGTACAATATATATGTGCAGAACCGCATTTTGTTGTTGTTGTTGTTGCAAAGGAAGGATTGTATTTGCAAGGTAAAAATAATCTGAGAAGAGAAACAAAACAAAACAAACAAACAAACAAACAAAAAAAAAAAACAATGCTCTCAGTTTACACTCATTTGCCAGTGTTCCTTTTCTGGGTGTAGCTGATTCTGTCCATCATTGATCAATTGGAATTGGATTAGCTCTTCTCTATGTTGAAGATATCCACTTCCATCAGAATACATCCTCATACAATATCATTATTGAAGTGTATAATGATCCCCTAGTTCTACTCGTTTCACAAAGCATCAGTTGATATAAGTCTCTCCAAGCCTCTCTGTATTCCTCCAGTTGGTCATTTCTTACAGAACAATAATATTCCATAACATTCATATACCATAGTTTACCCAACCATTCTCCAATTGATGGACATCCATTCATCTTCCAGCTTCTAGCCACTATGAAAAGGGCTGCCACAAACATTTTGGCACATACAGGTCCCTTTCCCTTCTTTAGTATTTCCTTGAGATATAAGCCCAGTAGTAGAACTGCTGGGTCAAAGGGTATGCACATTTTGATAACTTTTTGGGCATAATTCCAGATTGCTCTCCAGAACAGTTGGATTCCAGAACGGTTGGATTCTTTCACAACTCCACCAACAATGCATCAGTGTCCCAGTTTTCCCACAGCCCCTCCAACATTCATCGTTATTTGTTCCTGTCACCTTAGCCAATCTGACAGGTGTGTAATGATATCTCAGAGTTGTCTTAATTTGCATTTCTCTGATTAATAGTGATTTGGAACACTCTTTCATATGAGTGGAAATAGTTTTAATTTCATCATCTGAAAATTGTCTGTTCATATCCTTTGACCATTTATCAATTGGAGAATGGCTTGATTTCTTATAAATTAATGTCAATTCTCTGTATATTTTGGAGTGAGGCCTTTATCAGAACCTTTAACTGTAAAAATGTTTTCCCAATTTATTACTTCCCTTCTAATCTTGTTTGTATTAGTTTTGTTTGTGCAGAAACTTTTTAATTTGGTGTAATCAAAATTTTCTATTTTGTGATCAATAATGGTCTCTAGTTCTCCCTTGGACACAAACTCCTTCCTCCTCCACAAGTCCAAGAGGTAAACCATCCCATGTTCCTCCAATTTATTTATGATTTCGTTCTTTATGTCTAAATCTTGGATCCATTTTGATCTTATCTTAGTATGTGGTGTTAAATGTGGATCCATGCCTAGTTTCTGCCATACTAATTTCCAGTTTTCCCAGTAGTTTTTGTCAAATAATGAATTCTTATCCCAAAATTTGGGATCTTGGGGTTTATCAAACACTAGATTGCTATTTTTATTCACTATCTTGCCCTGTGAACCTAACCTATGCCACTGATCAACTAGTCTATTTCTTAGCCAATACCAAATGGTTTTGGTGACTGTTGCTTTATAATACAGTTCTAGATCAGGTACAGCTAGACCACCTTCACTTAATTTTTTTTTCATTACTTCCCTTGAAATTCTCGACCTTTTGTTGTTCCATATGAATTCTGTTGTTATTTTTTCTAGGTCATTAAAATAGTTTCTTGAGAGTCTGATTGGTATAGCACTAAATAAATAGATTAGTTTAGGGAGTATTGTCATCTTAATTATATTCGCTCGGCCTATCCAAGAGCACTGAATGTCTTTCCAATTATTTAAATCTGACTTTATTTTTGTGGCAAGTGTTTTGTAATTTTGCTCATATAATTCCTGACTCTCCTTTGGTAGATATATTCCCAAATATTTGATACTATCAACCATTATTTTGAATGGAATTTCTCTTTGTATCTCTTGCTGATGGATTGTGTTGGTAATGTATAAAAATGCTGAGGATTTATGTGGATTTATTTTGTATCCTGCAACTTTGCTAAAGTTCTGAATTATTTCTAATAGCTTTTTAGCAGAGTCTTTGGGGTTCTCTAAATATACCATCATGTCATCTGCAAAGAGTGATAATCTGATTTCCTCATTTCCTACTCTAATTCCTTGAATCTCTTTCTCAGCACTTATTGCCGAGGCTAGAGTTTCTAGTACTATATTGAATAGTAATGGTGATAGTGGGCAACCTTGTTTCACTCCTGATCTTACAGGGAAAGGTTCTAGTTTATCGCCATTACATATGATGTTTACTGAAGGTTTTAAATATATGCTCATTATTATTTTAAGGAATAGTCCATTTATTCCTATACTCTCAAGCGTTTTTAGTAGGAATGGACGTTGGATTTTATCAAATGCTTTTTCTGCATCTATTGAGATGATCATATGGTTTTTATTAATTTGATTATTAATATGGTCAATTATACTAATAGTTTTTCTAATATTAAACCAGCCCTGCATTCCTGGTATAAATTCCACTTGGTCATAGTGTATTATCCTGGGGATGATTTTCTGAAGTCTTTTTGCTAATATCTTATTTAAGATTTTAGCATCAATGTTCATTAAGGAAATTGGTCTATAGTTTTCTTTCTCAGTTTTCAATCTACCCGGTTTAGGTATCAGTACCATGTCTGTGTCATAAAAGGAATTTGGTAGGATTCCTTCAATCCCTATTTTTTCAAATAGTTTATATAGCATTGGAGTTAGTTGTTCTTTAAATGTTTGTAAATCCATCTGGTCCTGGGGATTTTTTCTTAGGAAGTTGGTTAATAGCTTGTTCTAGTTCTTTTTCTGAGATGTGACTAGTTAGACTACCTACTTCTTCCTCTGTTAATCTGGGCAAGCTATATTTTTGAAGGTATTCTTCCATTTCATTTAAGTTATTGAATTTATTGGCATAAAGTTGAGCAAAGTAGCTCCTAACTATTGTTCTAATTTCCTCTTCATTAGTGGTGGTTCTCCCTTTTCATTTTCAAGACTAACAATTTGCTTTTTCTCTTTCCTTTTTTTAATCAGGTTTACTAAGGGTTTGTCTATTTTGTTGGTTTTTTCATAGAACCAACTCTTAGTTTTATTAATTAATTCAATAGTTTTTTTACTTTCAATTTTATTAATCTCACCTTTTATTTTTTGAATTTCAAGTTTTGTGTTTGTCTAGGGGTTTTTAATTTGTTCCTTTTCTAGCAATTTTAGTTGGCCCTCTCTTTCTCTATTTTATGCAAGTAGGCCTGTAGAGATATAAAACTTCCCCTCCTTACTGCTTTGGCTATATCCCACAAATTTTGGTATGATGTCTCATTATTGTCATTTTCTTGGGTTTGCTGTTTTATCCAATCATTCTTTAGTATAAGATTATTTAGTTTCCAATTATTTTTTGGTCTATTTTCCCCTGGCTTTTTATTAAATGTAATTTTGATTGCATTGTGGTCTGAAAAGGATGCATTTATTATTTCTGCCTTACTGCATTTGATTTTGAGGTTTTTATGCCCTGGTATATGATCAATTTTTGTATAGGTTCCATGAACTGCCGAGAAGAAAGTATACTCCTTTCTGTCTCCATTTAGCTTTCGCCAAAGATCTATCATATCAAACTTTTCTAGTATTCTATTTACCTCTTTGACTTCTTTCTTATTTATTTTGTGGTTTGATTTATCTAATTCTGAGAGTGCAAGGTTGAGATCTCCCACTATTATAGTTTTGCTGTCTATTTCTTCTTGCAGCTCTCTTAATTTTTCTTTTAAGAATTTAGATGCTGCACCACTTGGTGCATATATGTTTAATATTGATACTGCTTCATTATTGATGCTACCCTTTAGCAGGATATAATGCCCTTCCTTATCTCTTTTAATTAGATCAATTTTTGTTTTTGCTTGATCTGAGATGAGTATGGCTACCCCTGCTTTTTTGGCTTTGCCTGAAGCATAGTAGATTCTGCTCCACCCTTCTACTTTTAGTTTGAATGTATCACCTTGTTTCAGGTGTGTTTCCTGTAAACAACATATAGTAGGATTCTGACTTTTAATCCAGTCTGCTAACTGCTTCCTCTTTATGAGGCAGTTTGCCCCATTCACATTTATGGTTAGAAGGACTAATTCTATATTGCTTCCCATCCTATTAACCCCTGCTTATGCTTTTCCCCTTTCCTTCCCTCTTACCCCCCTATCCAATATTAAACTTGTGAACACCACTTGCTTTTCACAGCCCTCCCTTTTTAGTATCCCTCCCCCACCTTAAAGTTCCTTCCCTTTTCCTCACAATTTCTGTATTCCCTTCCCCTTAGCTTACTCCTTCCCTCTCACTTTTCAATGAAGTGGAAGAAGTTTCACCATAAATCGAATATGTCTATTAATACACACTATGTTCATCTCCCTCCTTTCTTTCTCTCAGATATAATAGGTTACCTTTGCCTCTTCATGAGATGTAGTACCACCACTTTACACTTTTTTATGGTATAATTTTCTTTCCACCTCTAGTTTCTAGGACAAATTATACATATGTTCTTTACATATTTTTATGGCAGAAGTATAGTTCTCAAGATTTCTTTTTACCTTTTTAGAAATCTCTTGAGTTCTGTATTTGAAGATCAAACATTTTATGTAGGTCTGTTTTTTTCATCAAAAATAGATGGAATTCATTTATTTCGTTAAATGTCCATCTTCTTTCCTGGAAAATGATGCTCATTCTTGCTGGGTAAGTTATTCTTGGCTGCATACCAAATTCCTTAGCTTTTTGGAATATCATGTTCCAGGCCCTTCATTCTTTTAATGTGGATGCTGCTAGATCCTGGGTTATCCTTATTGTGGCTCCTCTATATCTGAATTGATTTTTTCTAGCAGCTTCCAATATTTTTTCCTTTGTCTGATGGTTCTTGAACTTGGCCACTATATTTCTTGGCGTTTTAATTTTAGGGTCCTTTTCAGTAGGTGATTGATGAATTTTTTCAATGTCTATCTTACCCTCTGTTTCCAAAATGTCTGGGCAGTTCTCTTTGATAATTTCCTCGAAAATAGTGTCCACGCTCTTTTTTTCCTCACATTTTCAGGGAGTCCAATTATTCTCAAATTGTCTCTCCTGGATCTTTTTTCCAGGTCTATTGTCTTTCTAATAAGGTACTTGACATTCTTTTCAATTGTTTCATTTCTCTGGTTTTGCTTGACTACCTCTTGGTTTCTCCTTGAGTCATTCATTTCCACTTGTTCGAGTCTAATTTACAATGATGTATTTTCTTCACTCACTTTTTTTATATCTTTTTGTAATTGTCCAATTGTGTTTTTATCTTCTATGGAATTTTTTTCCATTTTATCCATTTTATTTTTTAGAGAGTTGATTTCTTTATCCAGCTCACTAATCCTGTTTTCCTTGGAGTTGTTTACCTTTTCCAGCTCACTAATCCTGTTTTCCTTGGAGTTGTTTGCCTTTTCTAATTCACTAATTTTATTTCTCAATGATTTGATCTCTTTATCCACTCTGGATGACTTCTCCAGGCACTCTTTCCAAGCTTCCTTTTCCTTTTCCCATTTCTCTTCTAGCTCTCTTGTGAGAGCCTTTTTGATTTCCTCTAGGAGATTCTTTTATATTGAGGAGCAGATCATATCCCCCTTAGGGGATTCCTCTGGGAACAGTCTGTTTTTAGTCTCCTCAGTATTTGAAGTCTCTCCATACAGAAGCTGTCAATGGTTAGAGCCCTTTTGAATTTTTTGTTCATTTTGTCAAGAGCAGAATGGAAGAAAACAAATTGACAAGAGAAACAATTGGTCTGTTTTGGGGGGGATGGGGCTGGATGGTGTTAATGGGCTTCCTCTACAGACTGGGGGTAGGGCAGCAGAGAGCCACTAACAGGACAGTGATGGCTGCACTGTGTCTGCACTCTGAGGCTCTGAGAACGCTCTGAGTCACTCCAAGTGGGGGTTGGGGGTGGCCAGTTCCGAGAGACATTAGCTTTCCGGGGTTTTAATCTTCACCTCCAGTGTTTATACCCTCTCTGCTGCTCCTGGCTTGCTGCCAAGACAAAATATCCACACTGGGGTAAAAGTCTTTTTGCAGAAACCACAGAGATCATACCCCTCCCCCCTCAGGTCTGAGCTGCCTGTCTCGCCCTGGCTTGCCTGCCCTCAGTCTGTGCCCAGTCTGTTCGACCCTCCCCCGAGCAAACACAGACCTTCTCTGGCGAATTTCAAGGATGTCTTCTCTTGGTGATTATTTGTGGGTTTCTTTTCTGGTCAAGCATTAACTCTGAGGCTTGTCATGAAGTAAGTCCTGAGAGAAAACACGTAGCTCAAGCAGCTGTCTGCCTCCACACCGCCATCTTGGCCAGAAGTCATCACAGAATTCGGTCATATGTATTTCTGACAAGGATCTAGATGCCTTGAATAGTATAACCTTTATAGCCATATTTGTTATAGATAATTTTAATTAGGTAACATAATCATGAGGACATTGAAAGATCGTATTTCAAAATAGCTAAAGAAAATAAAGATACTGAAAAGACAAATACTTTGATACTGATGAATTTGTTTTGGTACTTCAAAGAAGAATACTGCATTCCTTGTATCTCTTTCATTCTAAGTGGATTATTTTCATCTTTTCCCATTAATTTCCCACAAAAAAATTTCACCCATGTAACAATAAGAAATGCAGCAGATCCTTTATCCTTTGTTTGGAGTCCCTGTATTAATCCAAAAAACTTTTGTGGTTTGGGACCAACCTGTTTTGCAAAAGTCTTGTTGCCATCTCTTCTCTTCCTACTTTTACCCCCTTTAATATTCTAGAAGATTCTATGCCTCAAAGTTTACATTTATTCTGCAATCTTCCTGATTGACACCTTATTTTACTTTTCCAAGAAGAATCTGTGAATTCTTCCATTTAGTTGCAACTTTCCCTCCTTCCATTTTATTCACAATTAATAAGATTTGATCCCTCTAATAGAAGATTCTTATTTTGTGTGTATGTGTGTGTTGTGGAGCCCTTTGACAGTCTCATGAAAATATGGGCCCTTTCTTAGAATACTGTTTTTATATGAATAAGATAAAATACTAAGATCACAAAGTAAAGTGCATAACATGATGTGAATGGAAATATGGTTAGAAGAATTGCACATGTTTTATCAGATTGTTTGCTATCATGGAGGGGGGAAGAGAAAGGAGAGGGAGAAAAATTTGGAACACAAGGTTTTTCAAAGGTGAATGCTGAAAACTATCTTTGCATGTATTTGGAAAGATCTTAGTTCCCTTTTCCTCCTTTTAAGCCACTCTCCTACAGTCATTGAAGAAGTAGAATGAAGGATACAATACTGAGGGCCATGTTGTATTTTATTTTGGTTCATAGATCACCATCATGAAAGAATTCATCACTAAATAGCCACACTACTGGTGATGAAACAGCTTATGGTTAGCCAAGCTAGTTCTCCAAAAGTAGATGTAATTTGTTGTCAAGACTGTATTCAAAGCTTTTTTAATATTGGAAAACCTTCCAGAACTCATACTTCCCCTTCCCTTCTGTACCTAATTTATTCCCCTGATTATTGTGCATTCTCTGTCAAAGAAAGACATTGGAGTAAGACTTTGTGGTAGTAAAATGTAAAAATAAATTAGTGAATGACTAAACAAAATAAATGAATAAAAAAAAAAAAGAAAATAATGATAGCAAATTAGATCAACTCAAGATAAGGCAAGGTAATATCGGGACAACAAACAAAGAGGATACTTGGTTCAAATTATTATTTTATATATATACATATATATATATATATATATATATATATATATATATATACATATGTATATATAACAAATCTTAGAGAGTAAGTTCCTACTCTAAAGGAGAGAGAAAAGGTGAGAAATTGATACAAAAGAATTAAAAATTTTAAAACCACATAAATCTAACAATATGAATGTATTAAATTCTTCCCATATAGGAAAGATGAGACCTTCCCACAATAGTCAAGAAAACAAAACCCAGCAATTTTCTGCAAACAAAAAACATTAGAAACAATGAAAAAGGAAGAATGAAAATTCAGAGACTAGAAAAAAAATATGCAATGGCTGAAGTGATTTTTAAAAATATATTTTATGTCTTTAAACATTTTCCAATTACATTTAATTATAAATAATTTAAAGATCATTTTAAATAATTTTGGATTCTAGATTCTCTTGTTCTCTCCTGTCCTACTCAGCTTCTTCAGAAGGCAAGCAATTTTATATCAGTTATATATGTGATCTCAAACAAAACATTTTCATGTCAGACATTTTGCAAAATAAAATACAAAATACAAATACAAATAAATACAAAATATAAAAAAATAAAAATAAAGTAAAAATTATGCTTTAATCTATATTCAGAGTTCATCAGTTATCTCTCTAAAAGTGAATAGCATTTTTCATCATGAGTACTTTGGAACTTGCTTCCTTGCAGATCATTATCTTGATCAGAGTAACTAAGTCTTTCACAGTTGTTCATTATAATAATACTGTTACACTAAACAATGTTTACCTGGTTCTGTTTACTTCACTTCAGCTTATATGTTTTCCCTTGATTTTTTTTCTAAAACCCTCCTATTTATTATTTCTTAAAGCACAATAGTATTCCACTACAATTATATAACACAAATTGTTCAGCCATTTCCAAGTTGATGATTATACCCTGATTTTCTAATTCTTCACCACAAAAATAAAAAGCCATTGTAGATATTTTTGAAGAAATATATCCGTTTACCTTTTCTTTTATCTTTTTGGAATATAGAGATAATAGTGACATGGTAATAGTGATATTTATTGTTGGGTCAAACACAGTTTGCAATATCCCTTTAGAAGCAATTTCAAATTGTTTTCCAGAATAATTGAGTTAATTCATTGATCCATCAACAAATTCATTAGTGTGCCAATTTTTTCACATCTCCTTTAGCATTTGTCATTTTCCTTTTCTGTCATTTGAGCCAATATGATTAGGTATGAGGTAGTATCTCAGAGTTCTTTTAATTTGCTCTAATAAGTAGTGATTTAGAGCATTTTTTCATATAACTATTGATAGTTTTGATTTCTTATTTTGAAAGATTCATATCCTTTAACCATTTATCAACTGGGGGATTGTGACTTAGTTCCTTATATAGTTGAAAAATGATACCTTTAGCAGAGAAAACTTTATGCAAAATTTCACCCTAATTTCCTGTTTTCCTAATAATTTTGTTTGCATTCATTTTATTAGTGCAAAAGTTTTTTTTTATTTTATGTAATCATAATTATATAATCATAATGATTCTCCCTATCTCTTGATTTGGTCATAAACTCTTTCCTTATCCATAGATTTCACAAGCACATTTTTCCATGCTTCCCAATTTACTTATGATATTGTCCTTTATAGTTAAATTCTTTATCCATTTTGACTTCAAGCTGGCATATATATTAAGATGTTGGTCCATTTCTAGTTTCTACAAAAATACTATCCAGTTTTCCACAAAACCCTAAAAAAGCTTGAGTCTTTGGGTTTGTTAAACACTAGACTGCTGTGGTCCATTCTTACTGTTTTTATTTTGTACCCAATCTATTCCCCTGATATACCTTCTATTTCTTAGCTAATATCAGATTGTTTTCACAATTATCATTTTGTAAAAAAAAAAAAATAGTTTCAAATCTGGAACTGCTTGATTGTTATCCTTCATATTTTTTCCTTTCATTCTCTTCCTATTCTTGATCTTTTCTTTTTAGATGAATATTTTATTCTTTTTACTATTTCTATAAAATGATTCTTTGATAGTTTGATTGGTATATCAGTGAATAAGTAAATTAACTCATATAGGTGTCATTTTTTTTTATTATATTGACTTAACAACCATAAGCAGTTAAAATGTTCCAGTTGTTTAGAACTGTCTTTGTAATTTGTAATTGTGTTTATGTAATCTCTTGATTTGTCTTGGCAAATTGGTTTCTAATTATTTTATATTGCCTGCAGTTATTTTAAATAGAATCTCTTTCTATTTCATGCTGCTAGGTTTGGTAATGTATAAAAATGCTGATGAAATTAAAAATGTATCCCAAAACTTTGGAAGTTATTGTTTCAACTAGATTTTTAGTAGATACTTTTTAAAAAATGATATTGTTTTTAATTTATTAAGTTCTCTCAACCCAAATTTTTTTTTATTATATATATATATATATATATATATTTTTTATAATATTATCCCTTGTATTCATTTTTCCAAATTATCCCCTCCTCCCTCTATTCCCTCCCCCCGATGACAGGCAATCCCATACATTTTACATGTGTTACAATATAGTCTAGATGCAATACATGTGTGTGAATATCATTTTCTTGTTGCACAATAAACATTAGATTCCTAAGGTACATGCAACCTGGGCAGACAGATATTAGTGCTAACAATTTACATTCACTTCCCAGTGTTTCTTCTCTGGGTGTAGCTACCCCTGTCCATCATTGATCAACTGGAAGTGAGTTGGCTCTTCTTTATGTTGAAGATATCCACTTCCATCAGAATACATCCTCATACAGTATTGTTGTTGAAGTGTACAGTGATCTTCTGGTTCTGCTCATTTCACTCAGCATCAGTTGATTTAAGTCTCTCCAGGCCTCTCTGTATTCCTCCTGCTGGTCATTTCTTACAGAGCAATAATATTCCATAACCTTCATATACCACAATTTACCCAACCATTCTCCAACTGATGGACATCCATTCATCTTCCAGTTTCTAGCTACAACAAAAAGAGCTGCCACAAACATTTTGGCACATATATGTCTCTTTCCGCTCTTTAGTATTTCTTTGGGATATAAGCCCAGTAGTAGCGCTGCTGGGTCAAAGGGTATGCACAGTTTGATAACTTTTTGGGCATAATTCCAGATTGCTCTCCAGAATGGCTGGATTCTTTCGCAACTCCACCAGCAATGTATTAGTGTCCCAGTTTCCCCACATCCCCTCCAACATTCATCATTATTTGTTCCTGTCATCTTAGCCAATCTGACAGGTGTGTAGTGGTATCTCAGAGTGGTCTTAATTTGTATTTCTCTGATCAATAGTGATTTGGAACACTCTTTCATGTGAGTGGATATAGTTTCAATTTCTTCCTCTGAGAATTGTCTGTTCATATTCTTTGACCATTTATCAATTGGAGAATGGTTCGGTTTCTTATAAATTAGGGTCAGTTCTCTATATATTTTGGAAATGAGACCTTTGTCAGAACCTTTGTTTTTAAAAATATTTTCCCAATTTGTTACTTCCCTTCTAATCTTGTTTGCATTAGTATTATTTGTACAGAAACTTTTTAGTTTGATGTAATCAAAATCTTCTATTTTGTGATCAATAATGATCTCTAGTTCTCCTCTGGTCATAAATTCCTTCCTCCTCCACAAGTCTGAGAGGTAGATTATCCTGTGTTCCTCTAATCTATTTATTATCTCCCTCTTTATGCCTAAATCAAGGACCCATTTTGATCTTATGTTGGTATATGGTGTTAAGTGTGGATCCATATCTAATTTCTGCCATACTAATTTCCAGTTCTCCCAACAGTTTTTTCCGAATAATGAATTTTTATCCCTAATGTTGGTATCTTTGGGTTTGTCAAAGATTAGGTTGCTATATATGTACCCTTTTTTGTCCTTTGTATCTAATCTGTTCCACTGATCTACCGGTCTATTTCTTAGCCAATACCAAATGTTTTTGGTGACTGCTGCTATATAATATAGCTTTAGATCAGGTACACTTAGACCACCTTCCTCTGAGTTTTTTTTCATTAGTTCCCTTGCAATTCTCGACCTTTTATTCTTCCATATGAATTTTGTTGTTATTTTTTCTAGGTCACTGAAATAGTTTCTTGGGAGTCTGATTGGTATAGCACTAAATAAATAGATTAGTTTGGGGAGTATTGTCATCTTTATTATATACGCTCGGCCTATCCAAGAGCACTGAATGTCTTTCCAATTATTTAAATCTGATTTTATTTTTGTGGCAAGTGTTTTGTAATTTTTCTCATATAATTCCTGACTTTTCTTTGGTAGATGGATTCCCAAATACTTTATACTCTCAACATTTGTTTCGAATGGAATTTCTCTTTGTATCTCTTGCTGTTGCATTTTGTTAGTGATATATAAAAATGCCGAGGATTTATGTGGATTTATTTTGCATCCTGCCACTTTGCTGAAATTTTGAATTATTTCTCAACCCAAATTTTTAAAGTATTTTTTTTTTATTATTATTTTCTTTATTTTTCTGGTTATACATATACATTAATTTTTTAAAACATGTTTCTTTAAGAATCGTCATTAAGAATTAAAAATCAGAACAAAAGGGAAAAACCGTGAGGTTTAAAAAAAAAAAAAAACAGAAGAAAAAGGAAAAAAACTGAACATGGCATGTGTTGATTTACATTCATTCTCCATAGTTCTCTCTCTGGATGCATACAGCACTTTCTATTCAAAGTTTATTGGGATTGCCTTGAATCACTGAATTGCTTGGGAAGAAGCAAGTCTTTCATAATTGATCATCACATAATCTTATTGTTAGAGTATAATATGTATTCCTGGTTCTATTTGTTTCTCTCAGCATCAGTTCATGTAAATCTTTCCAGTTAGTTGATTCTTCCTTCTTGCAATGATCTCATTTCATTTCCCCATTTTTCTTCTAACTCTTTTTTAATATCCTTTTTGCAATCCTCAAAGACAGACTTCAAAAAAATAATATTCTGTCTCTCTTTGGGGCTTCTTTTAGAGTTGCCTTGCCTTTAGGAACCTCAGGATTTGAGGTCTGTTCTTTTCTCTCTCCATAAAAGCTGTCTATGGTGAGAGTTCTTTTTTGTTTTTTATTCATTTTTAAAAAGCTTGAGGTCTATTCGATATGAAGGAGTGGCAGCTGCTTTAATCTGCCCTGGGGCAGTTCTGCTGATTGATTTCCAGTGCTGGATGGGCTAGGTCCAGGATTCTTCTGCGGCTCACTGGTTTACAATTTGTATGATGATATACTTAAAATCTTCAAAGAGTGATGATTTTGTTTCCTCATTGCCTCTTTTCATTTCTACAATTTCTTTTTCTTGTCTAATTTCTATAAGTAGCATTTCTAGTACAATATTGAATAATAAGGGTAGAAATGAACATCCTTGCCTCATCACTGACCTTATTGGGAAGGCATCAAACATCTCCATTGCAGATGTTTGCTCTTACTTAGTTTTAAATAGATATTACTTATCATTTTAAGAAAAACTCCACTGAGTTCTCTACTTTCTAGTGTTTTCAATAGCAGTGGGTATTGTATTTTGTCAAATGTCTTTTCTGAATCTATTGACATAATCACATGTTTTTTGTTGTTTTTGTGTGGTTGATTATTTTGACAGGTTTTTTTTTATTTTGAAACAGCTCTGCATTCCTAGTATTAATTCCTCCTGGTCATAGTATATGATCTTTGTGATATATTACTATAATCTCCTTGATAGTATTTTATTAAATTTTCTTTCTCTGCTTTTTGTTCTCCCAGGTATATCACCAAAATATTTGTGTCATAAAAAGAATTTTATAGGACTCCTTTACCTATTTTTAATCAAATAGTTTATATTGAGATTAATTGCCCCTTAAATAATTGATAGAATTCACTTTTCAGAAGATATGTTGAGATTAATTGCCCCTTAAATACTTGATAGAATTCACTTTCAGGTGAATAGAGCACCTAGCCTCCAGTCAGGAAGAATCTATTCCTAAATTCAAAACTAGCCTCAGACATTTTATTTCTGACCATTTGCCAGATTCCTTTACTATCTCTGGTTTAAGAGCTCCTAAAGTGTTGCTATTTGTTATTGTCACCACCACCTCATCCCACCACCAACATTTCACCCATATGGGCTTCAGAACAGCTTCCATCCTTGTGTCACAAATCTCTCTTTCCAACCTCCAAAATCATCTTGTACTGGAAGTATGTCTCACTCTGACTTTTTGTTGGCTCTATTACTACAGAATTTGATTTAAGGCATTATCTTTAAAAATACCTTATTATTAATTATGTAACAATGTATTATGATGTTAGGATTACAAGGTTGTCTGGGCAATTCTCTAGCTCAGAATTCACACCTTTGGTTCAGGCCTTTGAAAGGAGTTTGCACCTTTGGACTTCTGGGGAGGGAGTTTACATGTTTAAAGGAGTTTACACCATTAAGAGGAGCAAGTTCATTGGTTGAAGTATTTCCCACAAGCCCCATTGAGTTCTCACTAGCCCAATCTCTGCTAGGATAAAAGAGGAGGGCAGTCGGGCAAGGAGAGTCTAGTCTGGGACAGAGTTGAGATGGCAGTCTGGAAGAATAACTTAGAGACGACCCCTTCAGAGGAGCTAGCCTGGATCTTCACATTTTGGTGCCCGAACATAGGGTCATATAGCTAGTAAGTGAATGAAGTCACATTTGAACTCAGGAAGATGACAACTTTTAGATATTTAATAGCCTCAATTGATGCAATAACCAATCATGATTTTACTGGAATAATGAGAAAGAATGATAACCACCTATTGATAGATGGGTGATGACATATATGCAGAATAAGACATATTATTGGACATGGCTGACTATGCTAATTTGCTATAAGGATTGTGTATTTTTTATATTGGTGATGAGAACTTGAGAAGAGAGAAATTATAGAAAGTGATACCAAGAAAAAAAGAAAGGAGGTTCAATGAAGCATTCTAATAACAAAATATAATACCATTTTAAAAAGATAATAAAAATATTAATAATAATGGCTTAAGCTAAATAAGTCCCAGGTATAGAAATGATGTGCCAAGATCAGTACTGAAAAACATTGAAAAAGAGCCCAATGATTCTCCTGAAAACATGAAAATACATAGAAGAGAAGTAGACACTCATATGGAACAGACAAGCACTACAGCTTTGAAAGTTGTATTTGACTTTCGTATATGGTCTTTAAAAAACAACTTTCCTTACTTGCTTCTCTCCTCTTCTAGTCCCCTCTCCTCTTCTCTCTTCTCCCTGCTCTCTTTATCTTTTATTTGTCTACCCTCCTTCTCCACTTTCCTGCCCTCTCCCTTTCCCTCCTCTACTTTCTCCTCTCCTTCATGCTCCTCCTGCTTTCCTCTTTCCTGTTCTATCTTTCCCTCCCCTCTTTCTATCTATCTTTCAGTTTTTTTGATGTTGTCATCTTCCCCATTAGTCAGATAAACAACATTAGTCATGTCTGATTCAAACCCCATGGCAAGGAAACCGAGATAAACAGAGTTAAGTGACTTTACATAATAATGCCTTATTATTACATCAGGGGAATGCTGGGAAGGCTTACATGAATTCTTTCTCTACTCTACTACCTTATCTCATACCTTAAGTAATTTTTAGAATCCCAGAAGCTAAAATCCTAATTTCATACAAAGCTTCAAAGTGTCAAGAAAGCTAAAAAAGAAAAAAAGATATTTTGCTTAAAAGTATTATATGGCAGGGAAAATATCATTATGAAATACATATCTACTATGGAATCATGTGCTAAGAGCTGAAAAATACCTTAGAAGTAATTGAGTTAAATCCTCTTATTTAAAGGTGAAGAAACTGAAGCTCACAAGAAGTAGCTTGTTAAAAGTCACATAGAGCAATAAGTAGCAGAGTCAGGATTCAAACAAAAGTCTCTGATTACAAATCTATGGTTGTTTCCATTGTATCCCACTGTCTCTCTGGTACAAAAACTAAATCCAGAAAGTAAAAGCCAACTGAACTAGGGGAAAGATGTGTGGGTGAAGGAGGGAGGGGTAAAGAACAGAGAAAAGGAATAAACATTTATATATAGCACCTACTATTTTGCCAGGCACTATGCTAAGTGCTTTTTAAAAAAATATTATCTCACTTGATCCTCACAAACCCCTGAGAGTTAGGTACTTTTATTATTATCCCATTTTATAGTTGAAGAAACTGGAGCAAACAAAAAGTAAGAGACTTGTTCATGATGACTAAGATCAGTTTTGAACTCAACTTTCTCCCTCCAAACTCAATGTTCTAACCACTGCTACACCTAGATGCCTAAAAAAATAGTAACATAATTACTGTAGGAGTCTATAATGTTATTATTTCAGACTTTGGACAAATCTAACAAAAAGGTGAACTAGAAACAAAAATTTAAGCAGAAAAAATAAATTTTGAACACTTTTAGTATCTTCTAAATTGGAATACACAGATATATAAAATTGTATAAGTATCTCTAATGCTGAAAATATGTTCATATGTATATATGCATATATAGATACATATATATGTATACACACACATACATACACATATATATGCATGTATTTACTGGCCACATTGCCTTTAAAAATTCTTTAGAGACTAGAGGATCCTGACACTGTTCATCTTATATTTTTAATGCTCTTGTGTACATAAAAGTCACACATCTGACTTTGTTAATCTAAAGATGGATGATATGGTCCCAAAATTTCTTATGAAGTATTACTAAATTTGGATGCACTACTTATGACCTTGATCTCCCCCCCCCCAAAAAAAAAAAAAAAAACAACTTTGGTCTTCATAATGATAAGTTTCATAGTAATGAATATAATTTTCCCATGGAGGTTCTGATTAGATTATTATATTTCTATAAAAACTGATCACATTAGGCAACAAAAACAGATAAATATATTTTTAAAGACTAGAAAAAAATTAGACCATGTTAGGATTACAAGGTGAGAACTCAGGTTGTCTGGACAGTGACAAGGTGAGAACTCAGGTTGACTTGACAGTTCTCTGGCTCAGACCTTTGGTTTGGGTCTTTAAAGGGAGTTAACACCTTAGGAATTATAAGAGGAGCAAATTCATTAGTGGAAGTATTTCCCTATGCCCCATTGAGTTCTCATATGCCTATTCTCTGAGAGGATACAAGAAGGGCAGCATTGGGTCTGAGAGAATCAACTCTGGGATAGAGTTGTGATGCCAGGTGAAAGGAGGCCAGTCTGATTTGGGGAAGGACAAGAGCTGGAGGAGATTCAGAGCTCCCAAGAAACCTGCACACAGAGGAAAAGATTTTACAGATCTCCTCCCAGAGAAGGATTATAATTAAGCAGATGACCAGACCCTCACAATTCAAGAACTTTACAAGACCATAATGCAATAACAAAAGTAATAAAGAAAACATAAGTTAAAGATAATAGAGACTAATGCCATCTTGAATAATGAGTAAGTTAAAGAATAAAGCAAAGAAAAACACATAATATTAGAGAAAATGACAGCACTGAGATGTTAAAATGTGTGAGGAACAAAAGCAGAACTGAGAGGAAAAATATCTCTGAAAAAAAACATGAACTTACCCACTTGTTATAAAAACCCACCTGGGATGCTATTACAGATACACAAAGAGTTCATGACAACAAGAAAGGCTAAAAAGTACAACCTATTTAAATCATACCAATGCTTTCTATTCTTATTCCCCCCAAAAAAAAAAAAAAAACTAGCAGCTTAATAAAATTCAATCTAAAATGTACTTGACAAGTAGAATCCAGATCCTGCTAAAATGCCTTCAGAAGACCTTGCAGGGTAGGTATTTTTTCTTTTTGTGAAGTTTTTTCTTTGTGTTAGGGACTATATGCTAAGCTGGAGATACAAATATGAGTAAAAACAAAAATGGTAGCTGTCTTTAAGAAGCCTACAAAATGAAGGTTCCAAGAACTCATCAGTGGGAGAAGGGACTAGAAATAGTGCAGTGTAGTCATGAAGCAGCTAAGTAGTGATAGTTAAGTCTGAAAAATTAGAGATAGATGGATTTTTTCCAAAATGAAAGTCTCAGAAAAACCTCATCAATAAAAAGAAGTAGTAGTCTTTATACTAAGCCTAAATCTAACTCAACTCTCTGAACTTCAACTCATTGCAATGGTTTGCTGGTTTTAAAACTGGCTCCTCTCTCTTAAAATGTACTCATTTAACACTTAATAGGTTTTGTCTGTAATATTTTTTCATCACTTTCTTAAGATTAAGTAATCAACCTAACAATAAATCAATCCCTGATTTATAACATTTGCAAATTTCCAAAGTGTAATTGCTTACTCTGATATTTTAACATTAAGCTCTTTCCTACCAGGTTGAGTTGTTTTCAAGCACACCCAAAAGTCTGTTCTTTGAAAACAAGAAAAACAAATCTAACCCCTTTCAATCCAAGTCATCAAGAATTTATCAAGTGCAAGACACAGGGATAGGTCTTGGGATACATAGCCAAAAGTTTTAAAAAATCCTACTTTGCAAAAACGTTTATTCCACTATGGAAAGATTACACATACACAGATAAATAAATAATGAAAGTTTAAAAAGGGAAAGGACACCTTCAAGAAAGGGGATCAAGAAAACTTCCTTTAAGATGTAGAATCTCAGTTGAGTTTTGAAGGAACTAAGTATTCTAAAAAACAGAGAAAGAGGATAGGAGAGGAGTGGTTGGTTGCTCAAAACAAACCTGATAAATTGTTTCCCTCTAACTCCACTTAATGAAATTATGGATGGGAAGGGACTTACAACATAAACAATGAGCTGTTGTTAAGGTCTTAATGTACAAAAAAAAAAAAAGTCTATATTGTTACCCCATTGATGAGGTTTAGATTTGGGGAACCCAAATGAAATTAGGGTTTCTGATGGTCAGGGTGTTAAATGAAGTCTAGTGGCAGGTTTGGGGTTCAGGGTAGGTTTGGCTCCCCTGCAACCCCTTGGGATTCGGCACAAGGGTAGGGAGTTTTGGGGAAACCCCTTCTGGCGGCGCAGAAGTTCCCTGTAAAGGAATTTACAGACCCGAAAACCTAGATTGATAAAAGAGGTTTATTAGGGGGGATTGGAAGTATATAGTCTCATTAGGGAAATAGGTTAGGATAAAGAGAGGATGGCACTGGAAAAGAGTATTCCAGTGGGCAGAGGCTCCTTGGGATGCCAAGCATGGTATAACTAGCATGTTTGAAACCTCTGCAAAGAGAGGATTTTAGTTTGGCTCTTTTTATAATAAGAGATTTAGCTAAAGGGGGCCCGTCGGTGGAGTCCCAAGTTGGCTCAGATCCAATGGGGGCTGGGACAAGCCTGGATCTCCTATTGGAATTCAAAGAGATGCTTTTGACCAGGATTTGTGAATCAAAGGTCCTGGCATCCTAGACTGATTATGCATCAGCCAGGAAGGAATCTGAAAGGAATCACAGATCAATCTGAAAGGAATTATAAATGCAGTTTCTTAAAGGGACCACAACGCACTTCACCATTACAAAATTGAAAGTTCTTTTGTGAAGCTTCATGGAAATGGAGAGTATCTAGCCATTGTCTCTGGTGTCCCTTTTTTATTTTGAATTCAGCAAGCTCCTTACTGCAACACCCCCCCCCCCAGTTAGCATTTCCATGTACAAAACAGAACACAGAAGAGAATTTTATATTAAATCATGAATCTCTATGTCATACAGCTTAGCTTGCTTTAAAAAAAAAAAAAAAAAGTATATAACAACTTTTTTTTTAACCTCAGGAAATTGGGAGTAAGTGACTTGCCCAGGGTCACACAACTAGGAAGTGTTGCCTGAGACCAGATTTGAACTCAGGTCCTCCTGACTTCAGGCCTAGTGCTCTATCTACTATGCCAGCCAGCTTCCCCTATATAATAACTTTTAAACATTACTTTCAAAACTAACCTGCTTGACTGTGTTTCTTTCTGAATTTCTATTCTCCTATGTGTATTTTTCAAAATGGTTCAATAACTTTCCTCTTCCTTCATCCTCACTTTTTCAGTATCACCATCATTATCTTGCTTCTGAACTTACACACATACACACACACACACACACACACACACACACGCACGCGCGTGCACACACACGTTTGAAAACAGGGGTAGGTAGAATCTTATAACAAATAAATATAGTTAGGCAAAATAAAATCAACATGCTCTGATGGTTTGACACCATTTGTTCTCTGCTAATATTCATAATCACCTTTCCTCTTCTATATGCATGTAATACCATATCATCAGGTCACAGTTCCTCTTGTTTAAGAAACTGTATTTCTCATTCTGCACCTGAAGTGCATCACTCCTCTGACAGAAGCATAATATTTTGCTTGTGAACTATGGCTATACATATATGGATATATGCATTTCTATAACATATGAGCAGAAAATCATGCACAGCAATAAAATCAGTAGCAACATTAATGTGATCTACACATAATTTAAACACTTGGTAGTTGAAGCAGCTTATCAAGTAGTATACTACATTGTTTTATGTCTACTTCATGTAAAATTAATGAAGTTCTGATGTAAATGGTAGTGTGGGATAATTAACTGCGATACTAGCAAAACAATTCTTACTGTATTAAGTTCTGATGTTCATCATGATTTTAGGAGAACAATACAATTTGGCTACAGAGACGGATGCAATCTCTCCTTCAAATATATTATCAAGGAGTCATAGTAAAACTGGATCCTATCATATAGGCATTGCTGAAAGGTTAGCCAAGTTCCTGAGTCTTTTAACTTTGGAAGAAATTCCTTCTGGAAAAGAAGGAGGACGATAAGTAATGTTAGGATTACAAGGTGAGAACTCAGGTGATCTAAACAATTCTCTAGCTCAGAATTCACACCCTTGGTTCAGGCTTTTAAAGGGAGTTTACACCTTCACATTTTGGATCCCGAACATCTTTTGGTTGTCTGTCTTGTATCCACGTGGTGGTAGATACCTTTTCAGGATTCACTTTTGTGGTGCCAACAGCAAAAGAGACAGCCTGAGTGGTCACTGAATTCCTTATCCAAGAATTTGCAATTATGAGTATGCCACAAGAAATAAAAACAGATAATGGACCTTCATATTCTTCTAAACATTTTGCACACTTTTGTGAGCAGTATAAGATTTTACACACCACTGGCATACCTTTTAATCTGCAAGGTCAGGCAATAGTAGAAAGAAGAAAGAGACATTAAGACACTCCTCGAAAAACAAAAGAAAGGGGGAGCCACAGGTAACCCTAGAGAACTTCTAAATTTAGTTCTCTATATCATTAATTTTCTAATTTTTGACAAAGATGCACTGGCTCCGGCAGACAGGTTTTATAACACACCAGAAGGGCAGTGTCCAGTGTGAGCAGCTCCACTGTCCTTAGATAATTGCCAGGTGATGTGGAGAGACCCAGAAAGTGGTGAATGGAAGGGACCAGATAGATTAACTGCCTGTGGGAGAAGGTTTGCTTGTATTTCTTCAGATGGAGAAGGAATCAGATGGGTGCATTTGCATTTCTCTGATCAATAGTGATTTGGAACACCCTTTCATATGAGTAGAAACAGTTTCAATTTCATCTTCTGAAAATTGTCTGTTCATATCAAATTCATATCAAAGGATATGAATTTGTCAATTAGAGAATGGCTTGACTTCTTATAAATTAGAGTCAATTCTCTACATATTTTGGAAATGAGGCCTTTATCAGAACCTTTAACAGTAAAAATGTCGTATTCGCCTTGTCCATCAAAGAAAGATAGAAAAAGAGAAAAACCTCAAAACAAAGGAGAAGATCTAAGAAACATCTGACACTGAAAGAACATGGCTAATAAGGAGACTGTTAAAGATTCCCTAACACAAGAGAAGACTGTTAAAGAACTTTAAAACCAGCAGGAATCATTGGATTTCCTAATACAAGATGAGACTAATGGACAATGGACTTATGGACACTTATAAATTCTCAATTTATGATTATTTGATCATATTATTTGTTACATACTTCTAGCATGTGTTATATTACTATGTTACTATGTATTTATGTAATTTATGTAATTATGAGTAATACCTCCCATATTGATGGATTTGTGTTTCAAGGTCATGACCACCCTATGTTCTAAATCAAAAGAAAGGGGGAGATATTAGGATTACAAGGTGAGAACTCAGGTTGTCTGGACAATCCTCTAGCTCAGAATTCACACCTTTAGTTCAGGGAGTTTACACCTTTGAACTTCTGAAAAGGAGTTTACACAACCTTTGAAAGGAGCAAGTTCATTGGTTGAAGTAATTTTCCCACAAGTCCCTGAGTTCTCAGATGTCCCTTTAAAAGGAGCAAGTTCATTGGTTGAAGTATTTTCTCACTACAATCTCTGCTAGGATAAAAGAGGAGGGCAGGAGGGCAAAGGGTAGTCTACTCTGGGACAGAGTTGGGACGGCACTCTGGAGGAAGAAGAGTCGAGTCTGGGACTGAGCTGAGACAGCAGACAACGGGACCTTCACAATTTGGTGCCCAATATGGGGCAAGGACTTTTGCTTATCCTGACAAGGACTTATTCTGAGCTCTTCAGAGGAGCTAGCCCAGACCTTGACATATAAGCTACATTGTGCCACACATACATACTCTTATTCTGATCTATCAGGGAACTGGAGCATTGTCCATTTCCCATGTAGAAGAAAGCAAGGAAAACAAGAAGTACTGAGGGTTTATGGCCCATCATAGTATACATGCATAAGGACAGAGATGACACAGAATGTTAGTAGAACATATGGTATCTAATTAACAAATGATGGTTGATGAAGAAAATCTCATAACTTAAACTACTTTTCTGGAATCCATGCTGGGAATTTCAATTTAGTGTTTTATAACTTTACTTTTTTTTTACTCTTCTATTGAGAGGGGTCATGGGGAGGAGTAGAGATTCATACCAGCACTACCAGTGCCATTTCTCAACCTGATAGGCTTTATTTTAATGTGTTTGTTTTCTGAGCCATTTGGAAAAAATATGATTGAATGGAAATTAGGAATGAGGGCTAGGAACAATCTCCTCCTTCCTTCCTGTGACTAAGAAATGTTTATCATTTGAGTCCAATTATATTTGCAAGGACAGAGCAAACTAGACTTGTCTGGATAACAAACCAAACCTCCTTGAAATATAGCTTAGTGATACACAGATACTCCTGATTCCTTGATATCCACATTCTTTCTTCAAGAGTAACAGATTTTCCTATTTTAATGACCTAGAAAAAATAACAACAAAATTCATATGGAAGAACAAAAGGAAAAGAATTTCAAGGGAATTAATGAAAAAAAAAATCAAATGAAGGTAGCCTAGCTGTACCTAATCTAAAACTATATTATAAAAGCAGCAGTCACCAAAACCATTTGGTATTGGCTAAGAAATAGATTAGTTGATCAGTGGAATAGGTTAGGTTCATGGGACAAAATAATCAATAACTATATCAATCTAGTATTTGACAAACCCAAAGATCCCAACTTTTGGGATAAGAATTCACTATTTGACAAAAACTGGTGGGAAAATTGGAAATTAGTATGGCAGAAATTAGGCATGGATCCAAATACCATACACCAAGATAAGATTAAAATGGGTCCATGATTTAGGCATAAAAAACCAGATTATAAATAAATTAGAGGAACATAGGATAGTTTATTTCTTAGACTTGTGGAGGAGGAAGGAATTTGTAACCAAAGAAGAACTAGAGATCATTATTGATCACAAAATAGAAAATGCTGATTATAGCAAATTAAAAGGGCTTTGTGCAAACAAGAATAGAAGGGAAGCAATAAACTGGGAAAACATTTTTACTGTTAAAGGTTCTGATAAAGGCCTCATTTCCAAAATATGTAGAGAATTGACTCTAATGTATAATAAATCAAGCCATTCTCTAATTGACAAATTCATATCCTTTGAACAGACAATTTTCAGATGAAATTGAAACTGTTTCTACTCATATGAAAGAGTGTTCCAAATCACTATTGATCAGAGAAATGCAAATTCAGACTAATCTGAGATATACGCCTGTCAGATTAACTAAGATGATAGGAAAAAATGATGAATGTTGGAGGGGACATGGGAAAACTGGGATACTGATGCATTGTTGGTGGAGTTGTGAATGAATCCAACCATTCTGGAGAGCAATCTGGAATTATGCCCCAAAAGTTATCAAACTGTGCATACCCTTTGATCTAACAGTATTACTACTGGGCTTATATCCCAAAGAGATACTAAAGAAGGAAAAGGGACTGTATGTGCCAAAATGTTTGTGGCAGCCCTTTTTGTAGTGGCTAGAAACTGGAAAATAAATGGATGCCCATCAATTGGAGAATGGTTGGGTAAATTATGGTATATGAATGTTATGGAATATTATTGTACTGTAAGAAATGACCAGCAGGATGAATACAGAGAGGCTTGAAGAGACTTATATGAACTGATGCTGAGTGAAACGAGCAGAACCAGGAGATCATTATACACTTCAACAGCAATACTGTATGAGGATGTATTCTGATGGAAGTGGATATTTTCAACAAAGAGAAGATCTAATTCATTCCAATTGATCAATAATGGACAGAATCAGCTACACCCAGAGAAGGAACACTGGGAAATGAATGTGGACTATTTGCATTTTAGTTTTTCTTCCCAGATTATTTTTACCTTCTGAATCCAATTATTCTTGTGCAACAAGAGAATTGTACGGTTCTGCACACATATATGGTATCTAGGATATACTATAACATATTTGACATGTATAAGACTGCCTGTCATCTAGGGGGTGGAGGGAGGGAAGGGAAAAATCGGAACAGAAGTGAGTGCAAGGGATAATGTTGTAAAAAATTAACCAGGCATATTTTCTGTCAGTAAAAAGTTATAATTAAAAAAAAAAAAGAAAGTAAAAAGTGAAGAAAAAAAAGAATAACAGATTTCCACATAATAGTGGAACAGTGATTTGAACTGAATTTCTAAACATATCATTACAGACCAGCTAAATTTTAGAATCAAGTTTAGAAAAAAAAAGTCTTATCTTGAGCAGTTATAGGACAAAAATCAATATTTTTTAAATAAGATCAATGGAATCAATCTAATTATTTCACCAGTAATAATGAAAAATGGAGATTGGTTATCTCCAGCACACAGCACATAGCCAAAATTCTGCTTGAGTATATCTTCTAAGACACTTGGATTCTATCTGTCTCTTTGGCAAAGGCTTCAAATGTTTGGTGACTAAGGCTATTTCTGGGTTCCTTTGGCCTGCTCATTATGACAAAGTACTTTGTTTATATCAAATATAATTACATCATTAGATGACATAATATAATCAATTTCAGTATTTTCCTTTTATTATTTTTTCAGCCTCAGTGTCATGTTTGAATAAATCAGTTTGAATCATAAATAGGGTCTTTTTCAAATCATTAAATTTACTTATTAATTCATATTAACTGACTTTTGCTTTTAATTAAGTTGACCATCAAATTGTATACAGTAAATTGATTCTGGTATGTCTCATATCAATTTTCAGAAAGATCTCAAATGAAATAACTGTGCAAATTTCAAAATGCTCCTTTTTTAAAAAAGTAGTAGTAGTAGTAGTAGTAGTAGTAGTAGTAGTAGTAGTAGTAGTAGTAGTAGTAGTAGTAGTAGTAGTAGTATATCAGCAGTAGTAGTAATAGTAGTAATGGTAGTAACAGAAGCAGCAGTGGCACTAGCACCAGCAGGACTCGCAGCTACTACTACGATATACTCAGTTTTATTGTAATTATGTTGCTCAGTGTTTGGCATACCTATGTACCAACTGTCTTCTTAAGGAAATAATTATCATAACCATAAATGTGAATGAAATAAATTTACCTATGAAATTGAAGTAGATAGGAAAATGTATTAAAAACAAGAATCCTACAATATGTTGTTTACAAGTAAACACCCCTGAAATTTAGAGATACATACAGGGTAAAGATTAGGGGCTGAAGTAGAATTTATTATGCTCTGACAAAGCCACAGAAAAAAGATATCTGATTAAAAGAGATAAGGAAGAAAACTACATCTTGCTAAAAGATACCATAGAATAGATTATGAAGCCATATCAGTATTAAACATATATGTGCCAAGTGGTATAGCATCTAAATTTTTGAAGGAGAAACTGAAGAAATTACATGAAGAAATAGATAATAAAACTATGTTAATAAGGGATCTCAACTTTCCCCTCTCAAAATTAGATAAATCTAACCAAAAAAATAAACAAGAAATAAATGAAGGAGGTGAATAAAATTCTGGAAAAATTGAATATGATAGGTTTCTGTAGAATAGAAGGGAATATATCTTTTTCTCAGCAGTATATGGGAACTACATAAAAACTGACTATGTATTAGGACATAAGAACCTCACAACCAAATGCAGAAAAGCAGAAATCGTAAATGCATCCTTTTTGGATCGTAATACAATAAAGTTACATTTAATAATGTACAATGAAAAGAAACATTAAAATTTAATTGAAAACTAGATAATCTGTCTAATGAATAAATGGGTCAAAGAACAAAGCATAGAAAAAATTGATAATCTCATTAACAAAAATGACAAAAATGAGACAACATACCAAAATTTATGGGATGCAGCCAGTGCAGCACTTAAGGGAAATTTTATATCTCTATCTGCTTAAATCAATAAAATAGAAAAAACAGATCAATGATATGATATGCATCTAAAAAATCCCTAGAAACAGAACAAATTAAAAATCCCCAGTGAAACACCATATTGGAAATTCTGAAAACAAAAGGAGAAATTAATGAAATTCAAAGTAAGAAAATCATTGAACTACTTATAGAGGCTGATTTTATGAGGGGAAAAAAAAAACACAAAATAGAGAGACCATTAGTGAATTTAATCTTTAAAAAAATGAAAAAAAAAAGCCAAATTTCTAGTATCCAAAATGAAAGGGGTGAATTCATCACCAATGAAGAGGAATTTAAGATAATTGTTAGGTGTCATCTTGCCTAATGATGTGCCAGTAAATTTGACACTCTAAATAAAATGGATGGATACTTACAAAAATATAAATTAACAAATTAACAAAAGAAGAAATGAAATATTTAAATAATTCAATTCTAGAAAAAGAAATTGATCATCAATGAATTTGCTAAGAAAAAATATCCAGAACCAGATCAATTCACAAGCAAATTCTACTAACCATTTAAAGAACAATTAATCCAATACTACATGAATTTTGAAAAAATAGGAGAAGAATGAGTCTTACCAAATTTCTTTATGACATAAATATGGTGCTGATACCTAAACCAGGAAGAGCCAAATCAGAAAAGAAAATTATAGAACAATTTTCCCTTGTGAATATTGATACCAAAATATTAAATGAAATACTAGCAAAGAGATTACAGCACCATTTCATAAGGATCATACACTATTGCCAGATATGATTCCTATCAGGAATTCAGGGCTGGCTCAACATTAGAAAAACCATTAGAATTATTGACCACATCAATAACCAATAGAAATCACATGATCATATCAATATATGCAGAAAAAGCTTTTAACAAAATACCCATAATAAAGCACCTATTACTATTAAAAACACCAGAGAGGATAGGAATAAATGAAGCTTTTCTTGCAATGATAAGTAATCTTTATCAAAAACCATCATCAAGCATTATCTATAAGGCTTATAAACTAGAAGCTTTCCCAAAAAGATCAGGGATGAAGCAAGAATACACATTATTACCTCTATTTTTTTTAAATATAGTATTAGAAATGTTAGCTAGAACAATAAGAGAAGGAAAAGAAATTAAAGAAAGTATAATAGTCAATTAGGAAATAAAACTATAACTCTTTGCAGATAATATGAAATTATACTTAGAAAATCCTAGAAAATCAACTAAAAAACTACTTGAAATTAATAATTTTAGAATGTTACAGAATATAAAAGAAACCCACACAAATCAATATTTCTATATATTACCAACAAAGTCTAGCAGCATGAGATAGAGAAATTTCATTAAAAATAACTATACAATATGAAATATTTTGGAATCTATCTACTAAGATAAACTTAATAACTATATAAGTTATCCCAGTCCCAGGCGAAGGAGACAGACTGTGAAGGAAATAATAAAGACTTTGGACTTTATCCCTGACTATTCTTGTGGTGATTATTCTGCTTAGACCACGGCTGGTCTGAAGGGCCTCCAGAAAGCTAGACAGAACATTACAATATGAATGGAACTATAAAAAACTTTTCCCATAAAGCCAATAAAATTGGAAAAAAATATTAATTGCTCATAGGTAGACTTAACAAATTTAATAAAATGACAATTTCCTAAATTAATTAAATTATTCAGTATTCTACCACTCAAAACTATCATCAAAAATTGTTCTATAATTCAAGAAAAAATAATTAAATTGATCTAGAAGAACAAAAGCTCAAGGATATTAAAGAAATCAATGAAAAGAATGTGAAAGAAGGTGATCTAGCCATACCAGCTTTCAGACTATTTATCAAGCAATAAATATCTAAACAATCTAGTACTGTCTAAGAAATAGAATGGTGGATCAGTGGAATAGATTAGTTACAAATTACATTATTAGCAAATGATCATAATAATCTAGTATATGATAAATCTAAATATCCAAGTTTCTGGGAGATAAACTAATTATCTGAAAAAAATCATTAAGGAAATTGGAAAACAGTATGGCAGAAACTAGGTATAGATTAGCATCTCATACAGTACATTAAATTTACACATAAAGGGTAATACTATAAGCAAATCAAGAGTTCATGCAATAATTGATCTGCCATATTTATGGATAAGGAAAGAATTTAGGACAGAAGAAGATATAGAAAACACTTTAAAATTTAAAAAGATACTTTTGATTATATAAAATAAAAGGGTTTGCATAATCAAAACTAGTGCAACCAAAACTATAAGAAAAGTAGAAAGCTGGGGAAATTTTTTGTAACAAATATTACTGATGTAGGCCTCATTTCTCAAATATATGCAAAATGGAGTCATATTTATAAAAATGCAAGTCATGATAGGTGGTCAAAGGATATGAACAAGAAGTTTTTGGACAAAGAAATAAAAATCATCAAGAGTTACATGAAAAATGTTCCACATTACTATTGATTAGAGAATTATAAATTAAAACACTTCTGAGGCACCACCTCATACTTATCAGATGAAAGAAAGAAAGAAAAGAAAGAAAGGAAGGAAGGAAGGAAGGAAGGAAGGAAGGAAGGAAGGAAGGAAGGAAGGAAGGAAGGAAGGAAGGAAGGAAGGAAGAAGAAATGTTGGATGTAAGAGTGTGGGAAAACTAGGACACTAATGTGTTGGTAGAGTTGTGAACTGATTTAATCATTTTGCAGAACAATTTGGAACTATGTTCACAAGCATATTGGGAAAAAAATAGAACCTTTTGACCCAGCCTAGTTTTAAATCCTAAAATACATCAAAAAAGGTGATGAGAGGAATGATCTATTAGTACAAAAATATTTAAAAATCAAATGTCCAGACAAGCTATGTAATGTGCAATACAATATTATTGTGCCATAAAAAATGACAAGCAGGATGATTTCAGAAAAACTTTAAGATACTTCCATGAACATAGTGAAATAAACAGAATTAGAATTTTATACATAGTGACAGCAATATTGTTCAATGAAGAATTATGAATACTTCACCACTCAATGCAATGATCCAAGACAATCCCGAAGGATTAATGATGAAGCATACTACTCATCTTCAGAAACAGAATGGATATTGTTTGAATATAGACTGAAACATACTACTTTTCACTTTCTTTTTTATTCGAATCTTTTTGTACAAAATGACTAATATAGAAATGTTTTATAAAATTGTACATGTGTAACCTATATCTAATTGCTTACCATCTCAAGGAAGGGGAAGGGAAGGGAAAGAGGGAAGGATAGAATTTGAAACTCAAAAATTTAAATAAAAGAATAAAACAAATGAAAAAAAATCAATGAAAGATGGGGCTTGGGGTTGGGGGTGTCGCTCAACCTAGTAATGCTCGTTCATTGCTACAAATTTCTATGTAGTTCCTTGAAGACTGGCAGAGAACATTTTTGCTTGTTCCAAAAGAAGGATGTCTATATGCTTGACTAGAATACCGATTAAGCATGTCTTTAGGGTAATAACAACAGAAAGAAGTGAAGATAGGCTATATTACCCAGGAGGTTAAGTGAACCATGTGCTGAACTTGGAATCAAGAAGAACTGGCTTCAAATCCTAACTCAGAGACATGATAATGATCCTGGGCACAAGAGCTTCCTCCGCTTATCTATAAAATGAGAATAATAATCCACCATACTTACCTTATAGAGCTCTTGTGAGGCTAAAGTGAGATAATGTATGCAATATAATTTCCCAGCACTGAAGCATATTACACCTACCTATTGCTCCTATCACTTTCACATTCCATTTTGCTCTGAATATAATTGTTTTAAGCCCCAAATCCAAGAATATATTCTGGGCCTTAGCCCTGGATTCAGTTGGCAGTGAGTTTTAATTTTAATGAGTTCAGGTACACTACTGGATATAGCCTGGTAACACTAGGAAAATAATACTCAATTACTCCTCCTCCCTCTCATTGCTGCAGACAAGGTCCAAAGTTCTTCTGCACTAAACTGTCTCATGAATTATTGTTAATTTGTTCAGTCATGTTGGGGAATTTAAATGGACACAAGCACTGGGGACTCTTCCTAGTTTGAGTCAAAATAAAGATGCCTTCTATATTTCACAGACTGAGAGGTAGGGTATGAGAAGAATACACACTTGGTTGGTGTACTTTTCTGTAATATCTCTGGCCAAGTGGTTGACTTTCAAATAATTTATGTTGTGACTTTGATTATACATACTAATGTTCAGAGCTAATTGCTTTGAGATAAATGGGGTCATGGTTATATAAGAGATGTCACTAAAATGTTTGCTTAAAAAAAGCCAAAAAATTAACATTCTCATCTCTCCTTACTTTCTTTTTTTAGTTTACTGCTCCTTCTAATCTCGCTTCTTCATTTCCGCCCCCCCCCCCCCAATCTGCACTAAGACTATGAAATACAACTTTTAGCTTTTCTGGACTTTTTTCAATCCTGACCCTCTTAGATGAAAGACTTCCCAGGGACCCCTTTCAGGGGAAATGGCCTCATGTTGTCCAACATGGTTATAAGTTTGGTGGGAGAATGTGACCATTCTCAGTAAGATCATAGACTCAAAGATTTAGAACTGAAAGGAACTTTTGAATCTATTTAGCCCAAACCTCTCATTTTATACATGAAAAAACAAATCCAGAAAGATTAAGTTATTTGCCCAAGAAAGAGGTAGCCAGGGAAAGAGCCAAGATTTTTTGATTCAGAATCCCACATTTGCCATAGAGTATCAGTGCTCTATATCATTGTCTTTAGAAAATTATTAATGTACTCCAAAACATTACTGATTTAATAATTTCTAATGACTAATGACCTAAACTTTTCTTAAAACTTTGTGTATTTTTACCTGTATGCATTCTTTATATAATGAATTCTTGATTTTGCTACCTATTTTTGTGAAGTATTAACTCTTTATTCCTCCCAAAATGTAATTAATTAATGAGTAATATATTACACTTTCACATCAATTATAATACTTCATGTAACAGTGTCACAATCCTGTGAAGTAGATGGAACAAATGCTTAAACATTCAAAAAGATATATAATTTCCTTGATTTACATATTCTTTCCAGTGATAAAGATTGCAGCTCATCTATGTTTGCTATCATGAACAGCTCTTGCCACTATCTTCTCATAAATTCACTACCCACCATGTTAGAGAGCATTCTCACTTTCTCCTGATTGTACTTATATCTCTCTTCAGGATAAAACTAAGGATTCGGGATGTCCATCTGCTAGCTGTCATCCATACCACATAACCAGCTCTTACCTCTTCTTATTATACATTTACTAAATCATATCTTTTACTCATGTTCTTCAAAGCTCCTCATTAATTATATATTGCAATCTGCTCACAACTGCCTATATATTTCTCCATTCTCTCCCGTGTGATCATTGTTTTCAATTATTCAGAAACTGTTGTGTTCCATGACTTGTGGAAATACTGTGGAATGTATTTAAATATTTAATAATAATATTATTACATATTATTTTTTATAATTTATTATTATTAAACAGTTAATATTTAAAAGACGGTCCTTTGTAGTGATATTTCAGTTATTGAAGGGATTTTATAACTTCTTTAAAGTAATATTCCATGATTTCCTCAAATTCTTCATTCTGGCCCAACTCTCTCCCCCCTCTCTCTTTTTTCTCATATGCAATACACATATTGTAAATACTTCTTGAACAACTTCTAATGGTTTTCCATCAAAATATATGCCATCATATAAGCAGCAGATCTACTTGGTCCTGAACAATGCTTATAAATATGTTCCATAAATAGTTATATGCAATTACAAGTCACCATAAGAGAAATATCATTACTCAATAAGGATGATCAACATGATGATCATAAAAGCAACCATTTATATAGTTTTTAAGGTTTGCAAAGTACTCATTTGATCTTCACAATGACACTTCAAAGTAGATATTATTATGTGGATTTTACAGATGAAGAAACTGAAGTTAATGGTTTTAATGATCCATCCATTGTTACATATCTAGGAAATATATTTGTCGATATTTGAACTCAGAATTTTCTCACTCCAAGCCCAGTGCTCTATCACCATATCCCCTAGTGATCACCATATCCTCTACTAGAAATGACTTGACTTTATTTCCTCTTGTTGACATTAGGTATGAAGATCCCACGTTTCCCCTACTACGTATCAAGACAAGTCTGTAGGACCATGAGATTGAAGTTAATTCATCTGTTCCTTCAGCCACTATGGGGCTCCCAAGCCCTCTCTAGGCCATTCTGTTATATAAGCACAGGACTGCTTAGCCCTCAGAAGACATTTGCTGACTTTGAAGCCATTCACCAAGGAAAACAGGCAATACCAGAGTATTTTAATTTTGCCAGTGATGTGCTCGACATGTGGAGTCAGATGGAGAAGGTGAAGTTGGGGAATTTTGACAGACATCACCCTAATGGTGTGTGCCTTAGACCCTGAACTCTTAGGTAGAGAAAAGACAATTGGCCACTGTTCTGAGATCATTTTCTTTTTCCAAGTTGAGCAATATTCACAGAGGCCAGAAAAGGAAGTTGTCCTTGACTTTCAAAGCATTAAAATCATAGATCCTACTTAGACAGGCTTATGCACTGACAATGTCAATTTGCCCTTAAGATAAGACCCCGCAGGGAACACTGGCCCTTTCTTTTCTGACAATAAGGCTAAATGCTTTGAGGAAGCAAATTTTAGGCAAGAGCAGTTTTCTCAAGCAGTGGAATAACTGCCAGTTTTCATTATTGCTTATTTCCGTAATTCTTGTGGGAGGTGCAAATATGCATAGCATATAATTTCCAAAGGACCAAAACTCATCCTGATTTCAGACCTCTTATCTCCCATCAGTTATATACAACTTTCCTCTTCAAAATGACTTCCTTTTTCAAGCTCCTTTAGGGCATAATTTGGAGCCAAGAAATCACAGAACTAGAAACCTTAGAAGTTCACTAGTCCAGTTCCTTCATTTTATAGAAGAGGAACATGAGACCCAAAGAAACTAAACAATTTGCTCATGGTCACAATGATATCCAGCAATGGAGCCAGGATTCCAACCCACAACTTCTAACCCAAATCCAACACTTTTTTTTTACTGTATAACACTTCCGAGGATCATAAAAACCTATCTCTATATATCCTATCAATTATATTATGTGCTGCGGTGGGGAAAATAAAATTAACAGAATCAAGTCGCCAAGAATTTATTAAGCATCATACTATGTGTCAGACATAATATAATATAATATAATATAATATAATATAATATAATATAATATAATATAATATAATATAATATAATATAACATAATATAATATAATATAATATAATATAATATAATATAATATAATATAATATAATAATCCCTGCTCTCAAAGAGATCACAGGAAAGAATATGCAAATAACCATGTACAAACAACTTATTCATGGGATAAATTGGAAATAATTAACAGAGAGGAAGCACTAGAATTAAGGGACTTGGAAAAGGCTGTCTCTAAAAGGTGAAATTTTAGATGAAAGGAATAAGAAAACCAGGAGATAGCTATGACAAAGAAAATCCCCAGCAAGAGGAGGTCTGATAGTCGAGATGTTTAGATTCAGATGGAGAATTTTGTTAGAAAAACAAGTAGGTAAATACAGCCAGATCACAGATTATATGGGAGGGAGAGGGAAAGTAAAGCTAAAGAAAGCTGGAAAAGTGTAGGGGGAAGCAGGGCTTTGATTGCTAAACAGAGGGTTTTTTTTTTTATTTTATTCTTGAAGCAACAGGGAGCAAATAGAGTTCATTGGATTAAGGAGTGATGTGGTCAAACCTGTGCTTTAAGAAAATCAATCTGACAGTGAGATTAGAAGTTTGATTAATTTTATCTACTTAATGTTGAGTTGGGTGGGAAGGGGAAAAGAAGAGAATTAATTCTTCTCCACTACCACTTTTAGTGTATATATTTAAGGACCAGCAGAAGACATCTCTTAGTACTCCCACAAGGCATAGAACTCATAGCTTTTGGCCTTTGGATGTGGTCAATTTCCCTCATAGTTCATTTATTTACTGGTGGGAAGAGGAGAAAGACCCACAGAAAGACCAAAATAGAAGGACATAAAGAACTAAAACCTAGGCAGAGGCATAATATTATGCAAGCAACTCCTCCAGTGTTTGGGACACCATGAAACAATTCTTTAAGCCTATAGTGCATTTCTAAGGGCTAATTGCCTAGCATAGAGCTTCTTGAACTTTTTTCCATTCATGACTCCTTTTTGCCTAAGAAAGTTTCACACAACTCTGTGTGTATAGATATATAAAATAAGCATAGAAATCAAACATTTACTGATAATAAACCATAATTTCATAACCCTCATATTCAGTTACATGATCCCATATGGGATCATAACCCACAGTTTAAGAAGCTTTGGCCTTGTGGACCCCAATCCCCTTGAAAGAGTTTTATCTAGGGATCCCCACTAAAATCTAATACACAATTACTTTTGGCTAATAGATGCTGTTATCTTTTCATCCCTTGTCATTGTCCAGGCTGGAAAAAAGTCACCAAATCCTGCTTTCTGGTGGGTCAATAGTCAGGGAGAGGAGGTAAAATGGAGTTATGAAGAGCTGGGGATCCAATCAAAGAAGGCAGCCAATGTTTTGTCCAGAGTATGCAACCTACGGCCAGGGGATCGATTGCTGGTGATTCTCCCCAGGATCCCTGAATGGTGGTTGGTTTCTGTGGCTTGTATGAGAACAGGTGAGTAAATGGTTTCCTCTAACTTGCAGCATATTGGAGGACTAGTCGCTCTAAATTTAGCAAAGGTGGGGAGTTAGGAAGGAAAGTAGAATGTATTAGATTAGAGTGAAAGAAGTAATTTGCTACACTCATTCCCCTCCCCTAAACAGTTCCTGAGACATTTTAAACAATAAGGAAGTATATATTTTGTATACATATTATATATATATACATATATATATATGTATATACATATATACACATAAATATATATATATACATATGTGTATATATACACATATGTATATATACATATGTATATGTGTATATATATATATATATACACACACATATAAATGTGTGCCATATATATGTCATTGATATTGATAAATATTAGAAAATCTTATTCTGATTAAGAGAGTTTTGAGCTTCTGGGCTTCTTTCAGGAAGATGAAAAGGCTATTACTGGGGTAATTACCCACACTAATATTCAATATGTTTCTCAGTAGTAATCAATCCCCTTTTTCCTAAACTGACCTTTGAGCCAGATCCCTCTTCATTCCTCTGTCCCTACACTATTCCACAGCTTCCTGGGCACTAAAAGTACTTCAAACAGTCATGTATACTGTCTGTTAACAAGTTTTATTAAAATACTTATTAACTTAAAGAAGCTGATATGTCTCTGTGTTTTTAAGTGAATATATATATATATATATATTCAATTAGAAAAACATACACAAATATTATACACACACACACACACACACACACACACACACACACACACACATGACCGATCTCAGTAAGTCCTCACATAATCATTTATGTGCTTAAGATGGGCATTCTTACTCCCATTCTGCTAATAACGAAACTGAGACTTGGAGAGGCTATATGAATTGCCCAAAATCACATGGCAGGAAAATAGAAAAACTTGGATTTGTTTCTTGACTTCCTTTCTAGTGCTCATAATGAAATGAAGACACTGGACAATAAGAGATGGAATGAATAATCACACCATTCTGTTTTTTAAAAATTCATGTTCAGGTTTCAATCCCCGCAAAAGCTTAAAAGGCAATCTGATTATAGTGAGAGAGGAGGATTTCAGGAGTTTTAGGACCTGCTATAAAATTGTTGTTTGGCCTGGACAAGATATTTAACCTTTCTGGGCTTATTTCTTCCAGATGTAAAATGGAGGGACTGAAAGATTAGCTCCAACATTCAATGAATAATCCTAAATTTGAGTAAAGTAGATATAAAGATGTAATAAAGGATAAGATAAAATAAAAGATAAAATAGTCTAGATTTCTGGGTGAAAAATAAATGGATATTCAGAGATAAAATGATAGAGATCTGGAAAAAGAAAAGAAAAATATATATATAGTATATATATAAATGTATATATATATATATATATATACATATATATATATATATACATGTATATATAGTTAGTCCTTCCTAATGTAGAAGAGAATTTTCATCCTTTAATTCAGGATTTTTTTTTAAAAGTATGATCTAATGACTCCAGTCTTCTAAACAGGAATTTACAATTATTTGATTTGTTCTGTACTCATTTATCTGGCTTGATAATTTCACACTAACAAGAATTAAGGAATATATGGTATAATAGCCTGGCTAACATTGAATGATATATTTGATTCATTTGAGTTGGCAGTTTAAAATTAGTCATTCCACACATATTGTTTTCTTTGTCTGTGGCAACTGAAATATACAACATGAATGTATTTTTAACCCAAAGGATCCTGAAATCTTTCATAGTGTTCTAGAGAAATTCTCTTGATATAGATCTCATTGAACAGCCAAAAATTACCATTACAGATAAAGAGTAGATAGTCAAAGAGGTAACTTAATCATTTTTTCAACAATAATATGATTTGGGAGGGGAAGAAAAGTTTCAGGATGAGGACAGGAAAAAAAATTAGTTTTTGGTAGATTACACTTTAAGAAACGAATGAGAGGAAGGACTCTGCCACCAGAGTCTCTGAAGGATTGAAGAAAGGAGCTAAAATGTATCAACCTCTTAATTTTCAACAAATCCAATATCTCTGCAAGGATGGTTAAGTTATACTGCTCGCATTTTGCAGAACAAGTAACTTTTTTCTTTCTCTTTCTCTACAAATTCCCTGAGAGCTAAAACCAGTGCTGTTAGATCTGACTTGAACTTGAAGCTAATTGTCATTGTTACTGACATTTGTTTTAGATATTCTGGCTAAATCTTCAGAAGACTTACTATTTCCCCAGGCAAAAAGAATAAGAAGAAATAGAGAACAAATTTTATGCAGAAAAGAAGGAATGGGGGAATAATATTTTTTTCTTTACAAGAAAGAAGAAATGTAAACATGAGGTGCATGACTCATACATATGTCCATGAAATATAAGTGCATTGCTAGAGAAATCCTTATCTGATTCAAAGAAAGGCAAAGACTTCAATTCTCAACAGAGACATATTTCTAGTGAGAGTTTCCTTATGCATTGTCAAAAGACATAGAAAAGATTGTGCAATATGTTACTGAATCAATTGTGGTTTCAGTTTGACTTTCTCACAGACAAAATTAAAGGAAAAATAATTCTTATAATCCCATTGAAGTCAGAGAGCTAATCAGTATCCACCGGGGGCTACATAACCATAGTTAGATAAAATCTTAACTTGTACACATGCTAGCTGTCTTGGATTATAGTCATCTCATGGGGATTTTGTGATCATCCCATTGCTGTCACCATATTGTCATAGGATTTTTTTATCCAAGATTCCACAAGAGTCTAAGGTGAATCTTATCATGAGGTTTGCAGGACTTAAAGGAAATAGCCAGACTGAAAGGAAAAGAAATTTATCAGTGTGCTAATAATAATAATATTATTACTATTATGCTAATTATACTTTGCTTTACTACCATACTTTATATATGCTTCATATGTTATACACTTATATATGTAATATATAATATATATGATTATTATATCTATATTTTATAACTTTATATGTTATGAAGTTATTTATCATAAAGTTATATATTATAAAGTATGATATATTTTATATATAGTAAATAAACATGCTAAATATACTTTACTAATTGTACTACTAGTAATAGTAATAATAATAAAGACCATTTAGATAATCAGTGGTTTTAGCTAAAGTACAGATTGAGTTTTGATAGCTTTTTAATCTTTGCTTAGAGTACATAGAAAATCAGAATCATTCTGAAACAGAATGGAAATAAGAAATATGTGTTTGCTTTAGGGTTTCAGAAGTTGCCAAAAATCTGGTTTGTTCCAGTGGAATAATATTTTCTCTGTAGTTAATCATTTCAGATTGTTGTTCAGTCATGTATGACTCTCTGTAACCCTGTTTGGCATTTTCTTGGCAAAAGATCTGGAGTGGTTTGCCATTTCCTTCTATAGTTCATTTCACAGATGAGGAACTGAGACAAATAGGGTTAAGTAAGTTCCCCAGAATCACAGAGCTAGTAAATATCTGAGGTCAGATTTAAACTCATGAAGATGACTCTTTCTGATTCCAGGCCTGACCTTCTATCCACCATGCTACCCAGCTGCCTCAAATGAAAATATAAGTTCTTATTGAAGTTTTATCTCAAAATGTTGATATAAATTAGAAAAAATAAAGAATGGCTTCCAAATCTCTACTGGCATTTAGGGATATAGAAATTAGAGCTAAAAATAAAAGAATTTAAGGATGATAGTACAACAATTTCATTTTATAAAAGAGGAAACAAGATTTTAGAAAATGGAAAGGAACTTGATCAATGTCACTCAATAAATTGCAGAATTCGGATTTAGATTCATCTTCTGACTTCAAACCCAGTGCTGTCTGAACGATATCATAATGCTCTTTTGGTTCACTGTGGATCAAGATTATTAATTCTCCAAATTATTATTACTTTCCTTTTTTTTCAGGGGTTGTCATCATTCCTGGAATCTCTCAACTAACTACAAGGGATATCCAGTACCGATTGCAGGCATCTGGTGCCAAAGCTATTATTACCAATGACTCCTTAGCACCTCATGTGGACACCATTAGTGTTGACTGCCCTTCTCTGAGGACAAAGGTGCTTGTCTCCAGTAGTAGCCGGCTTGGCTGGCTGAACTTCAGAGAACTATGCCGGTGAGTTCTGATCCTTTTGGTAGAATAAAACATAGTGAAGAGAGAAAGGAAGAGGAGGGAAGAGGGAAGAATGGAGGAAAGAGGAGAGAAGAAAGGAAAGAGAGAAGGAAGGAATAAAAGGGAAGAAGGGAGAATATGAGGGAGGCAGAGGAGATGAGAGGGAAGGAAAGGAAGGGAGAGGGAGGAAGAGGAAAGACAAGAGAGGGAGAAAAGGGAGGGGAAAAAAGGAGGGAGGGAAGAAGAAAAAAGAGAGGAAGGAAGGAAGGAAGGAAGGAAGGAAGGAAGGAAGGAAGCAAGGAAGGAAGGAAGGAAGGAAGGAAGGAAGGAAGGAAGGAAGGAAGGAAGGAAGGGAGAGAGACAAAGGCAGAGACAGAGACACAGAGAAAGAGAGAGACAGAGAGACAGAGTGTCTCCCTCCCTCCTCCAGAGAGAAGTGTTAAAACTCTTAGAACCTAGAGATCATCTAATCCAACCACTTTTCCCTAAACCCTCTCCTCACCACATCCATCTACATTTTAGATACAAAGCCAGAGAGTGGAAATTCTACTTGGCCAAGTAAACTTGGTTAGGGCCACAGAACTAATTCTCAGCAGAACTAATTCCTTCAATGAAAATGACTATTTGAGCTTGCTTAAATTAGCTACATGGGCATAACCATCAATTCAATTTAATTCAATAATCATTTCTAAGTGCCTATTATGTGACAAAATATTAAAAAAAATAGAACCAAAGTCTGTGCCCATCAGCTGGGGAATGGCAAAGCAAATTATAATGCAACTATAAAGGAATATTGCTGTGTCAAAAAAATAATGAATATAAGGAATTCAGAAAAGCATGCTGACTTATGTGAACTAATACAGAATAAAGTAAGCAGACCCGAGAAAATAATATATACCATGATGACAATACTGTACATGGAAAAAGTTAATATTGTGCAATTATAATGTTCAACCTTGGCTCCAGAAAAGACACAAAAAAGGCCTCACTCTCTTCTTTGCACAAGGATAGTAAACCCTGGGCTAATTGTAGTTGTAGAACAATATAATATAATGTCAGTCTTAATTAGTGTAGTAATTAGTTTGAATAGATTGTTTTTTTTTTCCCTTCTGTTTTATTCTTTGCTACAAAAATGAATTGTTGGATAGAGTATGGGCTAAAAGATATATTTGAAAATGAAGATGTCATGATACAAAATATACCAATATAAACTAAAACTTTACAAAAGGAAAAAAAAGTGGATGGAACAGTGAGCTCCTAAAAAGGAGTAGTGAAAACAAGTTAGAGTGACATGGAGCAGAGACTGTTAGAGTTCCCTGAAAAGTACTTTGTCTATCTCACCAGAGTTACTATGTCTCCTCTGAAGCCTAAATTAAATTTGGGGATTGTTCCAATACTGAGAATTTATGAACTTACTCCACCTTGGGGAGATAATATAAAATGTAAATCTTATAGTCAATTTTTCATTTCAAAGATATAATTCAGTCTATTCTTAGATGATCAAAGATTAATAATAGCAAATCTAGTCAAAGGAGGAATGAATTTTTCTTTTATATATATATATAACTTGTATCCAAAGGGAAGGTCTTAGAGTTGAATAGAAATCTGATCTAGCCTTAGGAATCTAAGTGATTTTTCAGAAAAAAAAACAACAACAGAATAGTTTTAAATTATCTGAGAAAGAAGAGGAGGATTATTTTCATGAATATATATGTATGTTGGGTAATTTTAGACTGGCACCTGAAGAACACAATTGTGTGAAGACTAGAAGTCAAGACCCATTAGTTATCTACTTCACCAGTGGCACCACAGGTTCACCCAAGATGCTGGAACACACCCAAGTCAGCTATGGATTGGGCTTTGCCACCTGTGCAAGGTATAGTGGGAAATATCAGAATAGCAATAATCACCAGTTTTGTGGTAGGTCAATGATTTTGTGGTAAAATGAGGGGATTTAAAAAATAAAATAAAATAAAAGCCATTGACTCAGAAGTGAAAAAGACCTGGATTTATATTCCCATTTCTCATACTTCCTACCTATATAACCTTAGGCAATTCATTTAATATCTGCTGGATATCAATTTCCTTATCTTTAAAAATGAGGGAGTTAGAGAAGATGTTTTCTGAGATCCATTCCTGTGATAAATCTGTGACAATATTTTTTAATTAAATCTCCAGATCTGAGGAAGACAATAGAGCTGGGAGGCAGACTCACTTGAAAAGGCCAAAAGGAAGACTAATTTGAGCTATTGCTAGGTAGATTTTGACATCACTATGACAGTGGCGCTTTTGTGTTGATGGTAATCTGCCCCAACCTGGACCTCTGTCAAAGACAATATTTAATCAGTGCATTCTGAAAGCTACTTTATTCTCATCTTGCCTACAGATCATAAGATTGTTGAAACAATAGATTCACAGAATGGAAGGTCAGTATGGGATATTAGAGATAACTAGGTTCAATTAACCAACTATCATCTATTAAATGATGTGTCTACTATGTGTCAACTAAGTGGTGAGAAAACAAAGATAAGATAGAAACAGTACCTATCCTAAAGGAACTTACATTTGAATTGAGGAAACAGTAGCATATATAAAAATATATATAAAATGAAAGTAAGGTACTTTTACCAGAGAAAACTTTAACAGTATGAGGAAAACTTTCATGTGGAAATGTTTTGATCTGAGCAAGAGATTGGCTTTTTAACCACTAGCGCCCTGTGGGCAATAGGTCAAATGGTCTGTAGCCACTAGGATGTTATTCATATTCTTCCAATCTCTTTTCAGAAATAAAGTCTATAGACACAAGTTTTAAAGACTTGGTGAGTTACAATATGAGTCAGTAGGTCTTTTTCTTTGTACACATTGAACATTGGTCTCTTTTCCTACAAGTGTATACTGCTTTCTTTAGCCATTAGAGTCTATTTTGTGTTAGACTCAAAAGTGTCTCTTTACCCAAGCTTCAAAATCATCATGTAGAGCTTTTATGGCTATAGAGTTAGAATTTGATTTGAGTAGTATCCCACACTCCTTGTGGAATCAGCTATAGTCTATTGAAGTATACTATCTTCTACCCACTCTCTTAATAATGAGATACCTTCTGGGGAAGGAAGCTTAAATCCCCAAGGGATAACATTCTCATTTCTTATAACTCTTTGTCATTCAAATGTTCTTGCTTCTAGTTGTAACGAGGACAAACAAGAGAAATTATTGATCCAATCTAATCAAATTTACATCTACTGCTGACACAATTTCTAATTAAAAAAAAAACTTTTGGCTTGTACTTTCAAGTGATGATGACTCAGATCTCTATATGTCATAGACTAACACAGACTTTCTGATTGACAGAAAGACTGTAGGTAGCTTTCAGGTTTCAAATACATGGGGACCATGGGATACAGCATTTGCATCTATTTATTTTAGTCTTCATTGGCCAAAAAAATTGCTATACTTCTTATAATTGACTAGTGCTACTATTTATCTCTAGCATGAAGCATCCAATTTAGTGTTGGTGTAAATATACATCAGTAGGTTGCCGTCTGTAGATACTTGGAATTTATTTCTCTAATAGGCTGCATATTCCTGAAGGAATCAATAATACTCCCACTTCAAAGTCAAGAAGTCAATTTTTGTTGACAAAATAATCAGTGTCACTATCAGTGCATTTTCTAAAGACAAATGCATTAGATATCTAATGGCCATCACTCTACAGATATAAAACCCCCTGAGATGACATCAGTATGCCAGCCAAACGACAGATTTTGATAATCATAAATCAACTCCAATCTGTTCAAGGTAATATCAGAATAATGTAGACTGAGGGCCAATCCTTGGACACCCTAACAATCCATACCTCTCATTTGGTATTCACAAAAATAGAGTGTCTTACAAGAAATGATAGTCGAGAACAGCTCTGTCCCAACATGGACTAATTCTTAAATATTTGATCATTTCTTGTCACAGAGATCTACAAGGGGTTCAATTCAGATCGGTCTTTTTACTGTCCTGATTTTTATTCTTCTCAAACACAGAATCACAAGAAATCATTGAGAAATTTGGCAATATCATCATAGTTTTTTATCTAGTTCTGATAGTAACTACAAAATTTCAGAAGTCTATAATTTATTTAAAAATAATAAGCTAAAATGGACTTCTATCTTTTTAAAGATAGAGATAAATAATGACTTGTCCATTGAAACATTATGTGATAAGTGGCACTTGTCAATTGATAATTTCAGTGCCTTCCATCTGATCTAATCTTTCCTCATTCTCTTACCTCTTTCCAATTATAATGGTTTCATCTAAATACAATGATACTTTTAGATAGTTCATACTCTCAATTACATTTTTCCATGAGCCATTGAAAAGTGGCTGGGGCCTCTCATGGAGCATGAACTCAAATTATTAGATTGCTATTGGAAAAATCTTTCCCTTAACATCTTCCTTTGCCATAGTGGTCTGACAATACCTATTTTGGAAGTCCAAAAATGAAAAGTGCTCCAATACTGGTTCTTAGAAGGCTCCAGAGCATTTTGCACTCATGACATACTGTACTTGTCTATTTTATGTCTCTTGTTCAGAATTCTTCCTTCTTCTTTTCTCTCTTCTTCTCTCTTCTGATTTAATTTCCCTCTTGTCCATATACATCCAGGCCTTTTTCTAGCCTTTTCTCATATTCCCATTATGAGAAAGACTTCAAAACTCCTTGACAAGCTCATGATTATAAATTTAGAGGTGAAAAGGATCCTGCAAATTAACTGATCCAACCCTCGCATCTTACAGTGAGAATGCATCAGTTCTCAGACAATCCTTTCATTCTTCTAGTACTAGAAAGTTATCCAAGTTGAACTTTCCTTGATGGAGGATTCAGTGATTCTCTGATGTTCTCTATCATCATTTTATTGTAAGTCTCTACCTTCATGTGAACTGATAAGCAGAAAACCTACAATATTCTGACAGTAATTTAAAAAGACTAGAATTGTTCAAGCAGTCATACGCCAAGGGTGTTGGTCAAGAATTAAGGGGTATAGAATCAATCTACCCTCTTGCTAACATCCACATATTTCCAAAAGTACTTCAAGTTCATGCTCATATAAACCAAATATTAATGCTCCTCATATTATGCAGTCATTATCAGTGTATTTACTAAATAATTTCCAAATAGCTGGCTTTTTGAGAATGTTAGGATGCACTGCTATTTCAGGAAATATATTACAGGATGCTTTCATCTCAGCATGGGAATATCTTTATTAGTACCATTAGAGATATTCCTATGATCAATAGTTTCTAGTATGAATCTATTCTTGTTGGGAGAAAGAGAAAGCAATATCAGTGTATCTGAAAAGATATCAAAGCTATAAAAGCCAACCTTTTATCACAATATTACCATAGAATCACAGTAGCATATGTCTTCTAGGAAATGATCTAAGGGACCATCAAGCCCAACTGCCTCATTTTACAAATGAGGAAATTCTGACTTTTCAGAGGAGTTTCAAAGGGTTTAAGTGACTCACCAAACTTTATACAGGTATTAAATATCTGAGTCAGGATTTGAATTCAATCCAATGCCTTAGATCACTTAAGTAACAATTTAATGAAGCTTACATGTAATAATGTAATATATAAGCACTCATATGGTGTATCCACTAAAAGTCACATCAGCAAAGTATAGCTATCCAGTCAGTCTGTTGATGAAAGATTAAGGTGGGGAAGTTGAAAATCCTCAGTGGAGTATTACAATACTAATTTGTTCCCCCTCAAATCCAGAAATCCTAGATGAGTTCCTTAAAACTTGAGCCCAGTCCCACATCCCAGTCATGACCCCCTAAAAGCTACTTGATTTCATATATGTTGCCTCAGAAGGTTTGCTTAGCAAAATTGAGAAATAGAATGAAGCAAGCCAATTTTTATTCTGCATTCCTATCAAATACATAATCACTTCTCTAATCATTCCATAGCTTTGGCCAAATTAGTTTCTTTTTATGGAACTCAATTTTCTCCCTTTTGGGAAGTGGGAGAAGGATAAATTAAATAATATAAATAATATTTGAAGCCCCTTTCTAGTTCAAACATCCTCTTACTTGCCCATCAACTTTAAATAAAATTATAATTATTTTCCCCTCAAGATGGTATTAAGTATGGCATAGATAAGGTTGGATAAATTATGATTCGAATATCTGATGATGTGACATTTCTGGCACACATGTTACACATGTAGTTAAGCTACGTGTTAAACATGTAAGTATTACACCCAGAGAGAGGACTGTGGGAGCTGAGTGTGGACCACAACAGAGCATTCTCAATCTTTCTGTTGTTGTTTGCTTACATTTTGTTTTATTTCTCAGTTCTTTTTCCTTCTTAATCTGATTTTTCTTGTGCAGCAAGATAATTGTCATAAATATGTATACATATATTGGCTTTTACATATATTTTAACATATTTAATATGTATTGGACTACTGCCATCTAGGGGAGGGAGTGAGAGGAAAGAGGGGATAATTTGGAGCAGAAGGTTTTGCAAGGGTCAATATTGAAAAATTATCCATGCATATGTTTTGGAAAGGGAAAGCTTTAGTAAAAAAGACCATATAATTGTTAATTTATAATACTTTCCATAGTATTACTTTATTTTATGTTCACAGCAACCCTGGGAAGTAAATGCTAGTATTACCTCCATTTTGCAGTTAAGGAAACTGAGACAAACTAAAGTTAAGTTTTTACTCAAGGCCACTCAACCAGTAAATGATGGTGTCTATAGCTATATTGCTACAAAGCAAACACTCTTTTTCATGTTTTCAGGAAGTGGACAGACTTATCAGATTCCGATATCTTCTGGAACACATCTGACACAGGCTGGGTCAAAGCTGCCTGGACCTTCTATTCTACTTGGATAAGAGGAGCCTGCCTTTTCATTCACCAACTACCAAAGGCTGACACCAATGTTATCCTAAATGTAAGGACAGAAATTATTTTATTTGTTGGATATATTGAAATTGGATGGGAAAAATTAGTGAAAGTAACCAGACTTACTGAGCTGCAGCAGAAGTGGGGGAAAGGTATAAGTAAATGTAAACTAAGTCCTAGATCTCCACAGAGAAGTAGACAAAATACTGAAAAATTCATGAGGACAGGAAAACCTGAGTTTGAAATCTATCTCAGATACTTACTCATCTATCAGATGGTGATAATATATTCATAGTAGCTGCCTCACAGAATTATTGTGAGGCTCAATATTGTAAAGTAATATAGGTGGATCATTCTGCAAACATTAAAAGGATGTATAATAGTGAATTATGATCCCTTGTGAACACATCGTTTAAGTTCCTTTGTAAATGGTGATCCTTTAATGCTTCAAGGATTCTTGATTTAATCAGTATGAGAATAGCCCTTACTAATACAAATCCATTGCCTTCTATGTCTTGAGAAATGGCTAAGTGAGATGTTGATGAAAAACAATTTAATCATCTGGTGGTGAGCCTAACTAAGAAAGGCTGGTGCTCAAACAGCAAGCACATCTCTCCACCATGAAACTTGATATCAGATTGGCATCTGAAACCAACTGTATGCATCATATCTCCCCCCATCTTGAGAACAAGGATTCTTTTACATTTCTATGTGCATTTCCTGTGCTTAGCCTCTAGTAAGCACTTCCCTAATACTTCATTCATTTATTCATTCATTCATTCATCTTTGATCTACACTTGAAGTTCTACAATTGGACCTTTTGGAGTTTGTTCCCAGTTTTTGACAATGAGGGGTCACCCCAGCACTACAGAGTAGAAATTCAATGAAAGAATAATCATAATGGTTCAAGTAGTTATAAGATTTTATTATTACTAGTTCCTAGATTTATTTTTGGTAGGCATAATTTCAGGTATTTTATATTGCTTAAAATTATTTATTTGGTTGGTTTTGGTGAGGCAGTTGGGGTTAAATGAACTTGTCCAGACTATAACATTGGTGCTCTATCCATTGTGCCATGCAGTGACTCCCAGATTTCACTATTACAAAGCATTTGGCATGTAATATCTCATTTGATGCTTACACTAACTTGGGAAATAGAAAATAGAAATATTTTCATTTTTCAGGGGGTGGAAGAAAGGAAATATAAATATAAAGTCTATATAATACCTACTTTGCACCAGGCATTGTACTAAGCAATTTTTACAAATATTATCTTACTTGAGCTTCACACAATCCTGTGAGGTAGGCATTATTATGCCCCATTTTGCATTATGGGAAGCTGAGGCAAACAGAGGTTAAGTGACTTACCCAGTTAGATCACACAGCTAATGTCTGTATTTGATTTTAGAGCTTAGATTTTAATTCAGGTCTTTCTGACTCCTTCCCTGGAGGGCCATGAACTATGCCACCTAATTGCCTCAGATTGTACAGATGACTTAGAGAAACCACCAAGTAACAAAGAGAAGGCTAAAATTCTAATTTTCACTCCCCTGAGACTAGTGGGTTTTTTTTTCCCTTGGTGTGAAATTATCTGTTCAGGAAAGCTTCCTAAAGCAGGGCAGTCAGGTCTTAAAAAGTAATGACCATGGGGGAGGAGGGGAAAAATTAGAACAAAAAGTTTGACAATTGTCAGTGTTGTAAAATTGCATATATCTGGTAAATAAAAACTATTAAAATAATATAAAAAGAAATGTAAACTAGATCCTAGGACCAGAAAAAAAAAAAAAAAAAAAGTAATGTGTTAACGTAAAGAGATCTAAGGTGAATGGATCTATAACATCTAGAAGCCTTATTCAATTCAACCTTATAGATTCAATTTATATATTCAAAGTCCTGAATACCATTAAGGCTAGGCATTCAGAAATAAAAAAAAAATAATAATGTTGATAATTCAATTCAGTTACTCAAATTTTGTTAAGTGTCTATTATGTGCCAAGTGTTTTGCTGTGCACTAGGGATGTATAAAAATGAAAAGCAATAGTCATTGCCTTTAAGGTGGCTATATTTTGTTTTTTTCTCTAGTAAAAGATCCTAGAAGTTACTGATTCTATTTTTTTTTATTCATTGTGCTGTATTATAGGACCAACAACAGTGTTTACCACAATAGGTACTTAATAAAGTTTGTTGAATTGAATTACTAGATGGGCAAAAAGCAGACTATCCACAAGAAGAATGGAATCAAAGTATAACAATGTATATGCTTTCCTTTGTGTCATTTTTTGTCATTCCATAATCCAAAATAAGTAATTCAAATAATTTCGCTTTAACAACCTACTTACTAAGCACTTACTATGTGAAAAGCAATATAAGATCTGAGATTCATATAGAAAAATAGAATCTGGAGTTTGAAACTTACTGGAAATTACCTTTAATCCTACTAGAAAGTTTAGAGATCTAGCCCAACCAATCTAATCATTTTGAACAAAAGAAAACCAAGGCCTAGAGGGTAAATTTGACTTGCCAAACTTACATAAAAAGCTAAACACAAATGGAATTAAAAACTGAGTATTGTATATACCAAAATAGGGTCTTTTCATTAGCCTTCTCACCAAAGAAGTTTCAAGTAAGGAAAGATAAGATTCAAGATTTATCTACAATAATGAGAAGTCCATTTGACAACTCTCAATTAATGTATCCAAACTCGATTTTCAGATCCTTCTCTTTTCTGCCTCTGTACCTTCCACCTACTTAATACCTCTCTTCAAAAAGCCAACTACACTGTTCCTTGCTCAGCAACCCAGAGAAGTTTTGGACAGAAGAGTTGGTACCCACATATACTGGATATAGAGAAAAGACCTATCCCAATCATCCTTATCTCTGACAACCTGATAAAGATAATCTAGCAAACTCTTTCTTTGTATTCAAGATTTGGTGACCTTTCCACATTTTCTTTTTATTCAGACTCTCTGCCAAATGCCAATCACTACTTTCTGTTGTGTTCCAACCATGTTCCAGATACTTGTGCAGCATGACTTGACCAGGTAACTAATTTTCATTCCATGATCACTTGTAAATACTACAAATACACACATGCATAGAGGATGAACCAAGCATCACTCAGGATAAAAGATATGGACGCCAGTTTCCTCAGAGGACTGACCTGCATTGTGTCTATCTTTTAATGGCTCAGAGAGATGTAAAAGGGCTCCTGTAGATTTAGGCTTTTAAGTATGGTTCCATTGGGTCTGATAGTGCTGATGATCTCAAAGTTGTGGGTTCAGTTAATGTTCATATGAGTCATGTGGTTTTTCTTAGAGAGATCTGCTTCTCAGCCACAGCCAGTCAATGCACAAAGCTAATGCTTTGTGAACATTGGCACAAAAACCAGTGTATGAAGGATAAGCCACCTCAAACAAATCATTGCTTCCTCTGGTGGCCACATAGAGGGTCCTTCTTCTTTGGTTTCTGAAGTTAGCCTGCAAGGAATGGAGCCTTTTTATGTCTTATCAAATTCCTAATCTTCTCAATCTCTCATGGGATGCCTCTTCCCTTTCCTTACGTACCATTTATAATAAATGTAACTTCTACGAATGCTCCACAAACATATAGTAGATTCTGAATTGGTTCTTTGTGAATTGCCTCCCATAAGGGTTGTCTACTCCAAAGGGCAACTCCATTGTTGAAACCTTGATGATCTTTTAAGAATTAATAGTAATTTTCTCATGCAATGCCTAGGAAAAGAATATTTGAAATTGTTGTGCTGACCCAAACCACAACTAAATAAAATTATATACAAGTAAACTTCATTTTGGATCCATGCAAAATATTATGAGTAAACTGAATTTTAATCTTTAGAATCACTGAGGGAGCATGTTATTTAAAAGATCCCTGTGGTAAAATCTATAAAGCAAATCATCTCTCCTTCATTTATTTTATGTGTAAATCATATATTCACATATTTGTTTTGACTTAACACTTGCAGTACATTAGAGTGAAAGGATCTTCCCCTGAGGATAAATGGTATCTGCTCCAAATATATCCAAGGAAAAGTTGGATAAACACTCATTGGAGCTCATAGAAAAGATCATAGATCAAGAGCTGGAAAGGACTTAGAGAATGTTCAATCTAACCTCCTCATTTTATATGTAAGGAAATGTAAGTCCAGCATATGACTTGTCCAAGTCTCAAATTAGGAAGCAATGGAAGACATTCTTGGCCAGATTCACTTTGAACTAGATGACCTTGGAATTCCCCTCCAGTTTTGTGATTTTATGATTCCTGTGGTGTTATGGTGTTGTTCCAGTCATGTCCAACTCTACGTGACCCTATTTAGGATTTTCTTGGCAAAGATACTAGAGTAGTTTTACTTTTCCTTCTCTAGCTGATTTTACACATAAGGAACTGAGGCAAAAACAGTTAAGTCTTACCCAGGATCATATAGTGAATAAGATTCTGGGACTAAATTTGAACTCAGGTTCTCTCAATTCATGTGAAGTCCCTAACCAGAATAACCTTCTCTTCCTCTTCCACAAAGGTACAAATTTAAGAGCCTCAGGCACTGTGTAACAGGAGGAGAGACCCTCAATCCTGATGTGAGAAAAAAATGGAAGAGTCAGACAGGTCTGGAGTTGCATGAAGGTTATGGCCAATCTGAAACTGTAAGTTGTTGCTGAATCCTTGAACCTCCAATGAGAATTGTTCCACTGGCTCCCTCAAATTTGGAATGAACATTTCAGGATCCTAGAATTCTCCCTAGTCTTTTTTATCCTGAGGGTCTGATCAGTTCTGGTCTTATACCATGATTTCTTGAACCCCTAATACTTATTTCTACATCTTACATATACCTCTTACATATATACCAAAGTTTTACCATTAAAATTCTATCATTTTATCTTAATAATAGCTTTCTTAATAACTCTTTTCCAGCCATTCTATTTCTATGTCAAGTTATCTATTCTTCTAGGAACTACATTTAGCTCTATTGCCCTCTATCTCTTGTATAGAGTATAACGTCAAATTTTATTTCTTTGAAATGTCTCTCATTTACTTTTTCATTTTCCTATCCATTATTATCCTCTTAGTCAAGGTCTTCATCACCTCATTCCTGGATTATTATTCCATTCTTCCTTGTATGAATATTATTGTGTTTCTCGTCCTTCACTGTTCTATCTATCCTTCATACTACTATCAAACTAATCCTCCCAATCACTGCTTTCATTATGTCACTCTCCCGTTCAAAAAGCAAAAATATTTCTATATTGTTCCCCCAAATTAAATCTAAACTCTTTTATCTTGCTTTCAAGAATTTCCATAATTTGGTCATATTTTTACCAGTATCACCTAATCTCATATTACTTCACAACATGATACCAATTTCCTCACTGTTACTTGAATTATTTCCTAATCTCCATGTTATCTCATGCTGTTTTAACTTAGAATTCCTTACCTCCACCTCTCCACCAATCCAAACCCTACCCATCCACTGAGGCTCCAGCTCAAATGCAATCTCTTCCATCAAGTCTTCTCCAATTATTCCAGCTGACACGCACCTCTGCCTTCCCTGAACTCTCAATGCCTTACAAATTGTAGGCACTTTACAAACACTTCTTGCCTTAGTCAATGCTACTTGATCAAGTAATGACTTAACTCACTACTTGGTAATTTAGCCTCAGCTTATTCTTGAAGTATTTCATGCTAATACATCAAGAAGTATTTATTGTTCTCAAATCTGTATCCAAAACTATTCTAGGCATTGCGTAAGATACAAAATGCATATAAGCCCAATTTATGTTTTATATATGGATTTCCTTTTCCCCTGACAACAGAACTTTGTTGGGATGATATAATACTGACTAAATACAAAAATTCATTTAATTCTTACGCAATGTATATGTCACAACCAAATTTTGACCTCTAATTAATATCTGTATTGGAGTAGGGGGAGAACAGTAAGAAATCCAGGATTGTGCTTGTGCCTAGATTTTTATTTCCTAAACTATTACATAAGTAATGTTTTCTGTGTGGATTAGAATAACTGGAACTATTTTCTAAGTCTAGATTCCTGCCATGTAATATATGACTTATGGAAATACACTCCTATTATTATGTGTCAACAGACCTTATCAAGTTTCTCTTTGACAACAATATCAGTATATTTGAAATTCTACTATTAGGCATTTATTTGTTTGGGATCAAGAATTACTCTCTCCTAATTAAAATATAAATGCCCTTGAAAGAGTAACACATTATATTTCTAGCATGTTTCCCTAGCATGAATGAACTTATCTTTCCAGATATGAAGGATCTTGGACTTCAAAAAAACATTGGACAAAAGGAAGAGTGAAGAGGGTTGCAAAAAGAATAGAGAGGAGATCAGAGGTGAAGTGGGATATTTCACAAAGAGAGGAGGAGACATACTTTGCTCAAAAGATTGGCAAAGCAGATCCAAATATATCAGTGTTACCAATGATCTCCAATAACAATAGAAAGCACCATATGTGGCAAATGCTTTTACCTAGCATTAATTTCTCTCCAGGCTTTGATCTGTGCCAATCAAAAAGGCATGAAAATCAAGTCAGGTTCCATGGGGAAAGCTTTTCCACCTTACGATGTCCAGGTAAGAAACTTCTGTCTCAACTAAATAGAGGTTAGTTTGAGAGAGAACTAGAAGTCAGGTCTAAGAATGCAGAACAAAAAGCAACCCAGACTTGAGTAACAAAATGTCTAGATTTGAGTACTGACTCTCACATGTTAGTAGTCTATGACTAGACCATTTGATGTCTCTGAGACTAAATGTAAATTGGAGATAATAAACTATCGAAATCTTAGGGGGGCAGCTAGGTGGCTCAGTGGAAAAAGCACCAGCCCTGAAGTCAGGAGGACCCGAGTTCAAATCTGGTCTCAGACACTTAACACTTCCTAGCTGTGTGATCCTGGGCAAGTCACTTAACCCCAGCCTCAGGGGAAAAAAAAGAAAAGAAAAGAAAAAAAATTTTAGGACATATAAAGCAAAGCATGATGAGAAGTTGGAAAAGGATAATCTCATTGTATTCAGCCCTGGTCAGATCACATCTAAAGTATTTTTCTGGAGGTCATGGTAGGGAGATTGATGAACCAAAGATCATTTGTGGTACCTGAGATGGTACAAAGTCAAATGATCATGATCCTGTGAATTTATCAAAGGATATGTTTGATATAGAGAAGATATAAAGGGAAACAACATAACTGGCTTCAGGTATTTGAAACACTGTCGCTTGGAAGAGATATTTGACTGTTTGGGAACAGAGGGCAAAACATATAATGAGGAGAAGATTTGTTATTAAGGAATCAGAGCTATCCAAATGCAAAATGGAGGCTGCCTAGGAAAGGTATTGGACCACTTGTTATTAGAATTCTTCGAGAAAAAACTGGATGTCCCTTTGTTAGGTATTTTGTGTGAGGAATTTTTGTTTCAGTTAGTCTAAGATGACTTCTCAGGGCAGCTAGGTGGCACAGTGGATAGAGTGATGAGCCTAAAGTCAGGAAGACTCATCTCTTTGAGTTCAAATCTGACCTCACACATTTACTAGTTTCATGATCCTGAGGATGTCACTTAACTCTCTTTGTCTTGGTTTCCTCATATGTAATATGAGCTGGAAAAAATAGATGAGAAACCACTCATCTTTGTGAAGAAAACTTCAAATAGAGTTGCAAAGAGACTGAAATGACTAAACAAGATGGTTTCATAGGAACCTGCCAGTTCTGAGATTCTGTTATTGTTTCTTCTTAACCAGCATTGTTGCAGCAAAAGCACTTTATAAACCATCAAACGCAATAGAGATGAAGTTGTTATTATTGTTACTGTTGTTAAAAGCAGATTGTATGTTGAGTGTATCTGTGCTGGAAATATGGAAGATTTAATTCTCCCAAGCTCATTAGGTGCCTTTGTGCCTCATTCTTCATACCAGATTGTAGATGATGAAGGCAACATCCTTTCTCCAGGAAAAGAGGGTAACATTGGCATCAGGATCAAACCAAAGCCTCCTCTCTGTTTCTTCACAGGCTACGTGGTAAGTAAACTTGGTTGCAAATAAGCTGCATTAGGAGCAATCAAAAAGTTTTATTTACAACTTTTGTTTTTGCATTAATTTCATACAAATATATCTCCCCTTTTTCCTTCATGCAAATTCATCAGTCATAAAAAAGGGAAAAAAGAGAGAGGGGTAGTTCAGCAAAACTAATAGATTCACCCATGAAATATCTCACACTCATAGTAGTTTTCCCACTTCTGTAAAGGAAGGAGGAACATTTTCTTCTCTTTTTTTCAGGGTCAAGTTTGAGCATTATAATTACAGTGTTCAGTTTCTTTTTCGATGTTCATTGTGCTTTCCTAGTCCTGATAACTTCCCTTTGTATAAATCTTCCCATTCTTCTCTGTATTCTCCGTATACATCATTTCTTACTGTGCAATGATATTTCATTGCTATCATATGCCATAATTTGCTTAATTACTTCTTAATCAGTAGGCATGTACTTTGTTTCCAGTTCTTTGCTACTATTAAAGAGTGCTGTTGTCAATATTTTAGTGAATACAGGCCCTTTCTTTCTTCTTTTGAACTTCTATGGATTTATATCTAACTGGGTAATATATGGGTCTAAAGTTATAGACATTTTAGCCATTTCTTGGCATAATTCTAAAATGCTTTCTATAAGGATTGGACCAATTCACAGTAGTGTGCTAATTTTCCCATAACTCTTCCAACATTGACCATTCCTATCTTTTATGATTCTTCATAAAATTTGCTGCATTTGAAATGAAACCAAAGTTATTTTATATATATTTCTCTTACTATTGATTATGAGCAACTTCTCATAAGCTTATTCACATTATGAATTTATTTTTTAGAACTGCTTACACAGGTTTAACTTTTTAAGAATCATGTCTATGTGCTTAAGCAAAAGGTTACTGATCAAAGGAACCAGAATTGCTCTGTTTGACCAAAAACTTCTTTTGGGAGATTTTAAATGTATAGTTTGAAGGGATCTAGTCTCTTTCCTATAGAGTACACTAATTCACATAGGATTCCATAGTCTAACTCCCTCATTTTGCAAACAAGGATGCTAAGTGCCAGAAAAATTATGTGACTTGCCCAAGATTACACAGATAGTAAGGGATAGAAGTGAAATTTGAATCTAGATTCTCTGATTCCAAAGTTAACTTCTGATTTCCACTATAACAGACTTCCTTTCTTCCACAGCATGTGTGCTAGAAACAGAAGACTAGACTTAGTAATCTCTCAAAAGTCATTTTATTTTACAATGCTCTAGTTTCAAGAGATAACTACTTCCTAATAAAAATCTTTTATTCTGGGACTAAATATTCACACAGCAACAGTTTCAATTCTAGCTCTTGGTTACTATTTGTAAATTATTAAAAGAAAAAGATCACCAACAGAGAGGGGTAACTGTCCTGCTGAAACTTACTTGAATAAGTACTAATCTACCCAGCAAAAATGTATGTCAACATTTTAAAGTCTTGCCAAGGATATCCTTTCTTGAATTTTCATTGTGTATAATCAGGACAATGCTGAGAAAACAGCCTCTTGCAAACAGGGGGACTTTTACATTACTGGCGACCGTGCCCATATGGATGAAGATGGTTATTTCTGGTTTAAGGGAAGAGCTGATGATGTGATCAATTCTGCAAGGTAAAGATGTTGGTTGGTGTTTTTTTTTTCTCCTGGACCTCTGAATGTTAGGTATGATAATGGGCTGTGGGTAGAACACTGAGGTGATATCAGTTGAAAAAGTCCATTTTTCTTTTCAGTTACCGAATTGGACCCTTTGAAGTAGAAAGTGCCCTGTCAGAACATCCTGCTGTTGTTGAGGCAGCTGTAGTCAGCAGTCCAGACCCTATCAGGGGAGAGGTAATATAGCAAGTTCCATCTTGAGTCTCCATCAGAGATCTCCACAGGTGTAACACATGAATCATTTGGGTCAAGTGATGCACCAAGATATCTACTTGTCCCCAAGTAACTTTCACCCAATCCCAAATCTCTAGAGCATCAGTATGTGAAATTCTACCACTAGAGATTCATTTATTTGTTTTTTAGCCTCTAATTTTCCAAAAAAAACCATACGTCCACTCCAAAAACTTTTCCATGTTTTAACAATGATCATATAAAAAGTTTTTATGTAATCAACAATATTTTGTGGATTCCTTTAGCTTGCAATTGTGAATTTTCTTTAAAAACTAAATATACAAATATTTATTTAATACTAACTTTTTTACAATGCAGATTAATACTGCAACTGCCTATATTAAGATGACAATTCAGTAAGGAGATACAAAGGATATGCTGCACAAACAGAATGATATATTAATGATAAATAAGATACATTAAAAGAGCTGTGAAACTGAGTAGAAAATGTTCATAATTGACTGGGGGAACCATGAAAAATTCCATGAAGGAATTGAGATGAATTATGTTACATAAAGTCAGTCAATCTATAAACATTTAATAAAGATTCCTATGTGTCAGGCACTATGCTAAGCACTGGGAATACAAAGAAATTCCCTTCTTTCTAAGAGATCACATTCTAAAGGAATATCAGTTTGGCTTTTCAAAGTAGTCCTCTCCCAGAGGGATTCTTAATAGAGGATTTTTAAGCATTAATTGCCTCAAAAGTGGAAAAATATGGAAACAAGAAGGTCTTATAATATACATAGAATAGAATGTGAAAAGGAAGAGATAAAACAAGGGAATCAGATAAACTTTCTGTGTGGGCTGATGAGCATTTGGACATTTTTTAAAAGGCTGATTTAATGAACAGAAATTTAGAGTTTCATTTTCTTGGCAAGACAGGTGATGATCTTATGGATTGATTTTCCATACAGGTGGTAAAAGCTTTCATAGTTTTGAATCCAGATTTTATCAACCAAGATCCAGGGGCATTGACTAGGGATCTGCAAGAACATGTCAAAAGGTTAACAGCACCATATAAGTACCCCCGGAAGGTGAGTATCCTAGAGAATTAATACAACCATCTTCTGGAGATTGGGACAGGGGAGTTAATTACAGGTAAGGATTACCATACTCATAGCTAATGAAAAATTGAGGGAATATTTTTTAAGAGAGAGGGAAAGAGAAGAACAAGGGAAAGGAAAAGGGGGAGGGAAGGAAAATAGAAAACTCCATCTCTGACAAACCCAAGCAAAGCAAACATTTATAAATAAAGGCAATAGACCTGGTTCCAAGCAAGGTACTAGGCCTTCTCACACAGACTTGTTTTCAAAACTATCAATTTATATAGAGAGACAAGATATAAATATTAAAATGTAAATATCAATATGAGTTCAATACAAACATAAAACCATAATAAAATAGATGAGAACTGCCACGAGACAGATCCACAGCCAGATGAAATATATTTTTGCTAAGTTATTTCAGTCACATCAGATTCTTCATGACTTCAGTTGGAGGTTTCTTGGCAAAGATAATGGAATGTTTGTCATTTCTTTCTCCAGCTCATTTTAATAAGAAAACTGAGGCAAACAGGATTAGGTGACTTGCCCAGAGTACATAGCTAATAAGTGTCTGAAACCGGATTTCAGCTCATGGAGATGAGTCTTCCTGACTCCAGGCCCAGGACTCTCCCCACTGTGCTATCTAACTGCCCAAAAATATAGTCAAAGATTTTATTTTAATTTAATTTTTAATTTTTAAATTTTAGTTTATTTTATTTATGCTGATTTCATTTGGCATCTGAACTTCCCTTGTACAATGGGAATACTCAAAAGATAAAATCTGCTTTCCAAGATCCACAAGGATTGTGAGGGTAGGTTTGTGATTTAGCAGTATATAGAGAGTCAGAAAGTCAGGAAATCTTGGGCTCAAATTCCTTCTGTGATACTGTGCTACCAAGGCAAGTTACTTAACTCGATGATATAGTGTTGTTACCCAAATCTCCAAGACAATAAGTTGCAAGAGTTGCCTTCCAATATGCAAAGCAAAAGAGATTTCCACACTAGGAGTTTCCGCTCTAATGAAATCACAAATCTGTGTTGTATATTTTGTAAAACCCTGCCCAATGGTATAGTGATAATCAATCACTTAATATTCATTAGCCAGCCCTCTCTAGCATAATAACAAAAGCCTCTCAGATAGATTGTTTTATTTATTTTCACAAAGCACTCTCATCATCTCCTGGGATGGTAGGAGGTAGGACAAGGAGAATGATCTCTATTTTACATGTGACAAAATATTAACTGCTATTTATCTAGAAGTCTAATGTTTGCAAAAATGCACATGATTTCTCATTTGGTTGTCATAACAATGTTGAAGTTAAATATTAATAGAAACTGAAAGATGAGAGAAGTAATTTCAGAGGTTTATGGACTTAGATTTGGAAGGAACTTTCAAAGCAATTTCCTCTAACCCCCTCATTTCACAAATGAGGATCTTTTTATGTAACTTTTAAGTAACTTGGCAAAAGTCAAACAACTAATGAATAAAAAAGCTAGAATTTTATTTTTATTTTTTAATTATAGCTTTTTATTTTCAAATTATATACATGGAAAATTTTCAACATTCACTCCTACAAAACCTTGTGTTCTAATTTTTTTTCCCTTCCTTCTCCCTCCCTCCCCTCAGTCTTCAAGTGATCCAATATATGTTAAACATGTGCAATTCAAGAGGTAGGATTTTAAGCAGGGTTCTGAAGCTCCAAATCCAGCAATTCCACTTCACTAAGATTTTGCCATGATCACATACAATCTAGGACTACCTTTGAACCAACCTCTTTGTGTATTTGATTTAGTATAGTCTTCCTTTTAAAACACTATATTTCTTATAAAGTAAGTCATAAGCAACTCTGGAGCACCACTACACACCTCTGAGATTGGCTAAAATAACAAAAAAAAATTAATGATAAATGTTGGAAGGAATGTGGGAAAACTGGGATATTAATACATTGTTGGTGGAGTTGTGAACTGATCCAACCATTCTGGAGAGCAATTTGGAACTACGCCCAAAAGGCTACCAAACTGTGCATACTCTTTGATCCAGCAGTGTCTCTACTGGGCTTATATCCCAAAGAGGTCATAAAAAAGGGAAAAGGACACACATGTGCAAAAGTACAGCAGCTCTTTTTGTAGTGGCAAGAAACTGGAAACTGAGTGGATGCCCATCAGTTAGGAAATAGCTGAATAAGTTATGGTATATGAATGTTATGGAATATTATTGTTCTATAAAAAATGATCAGCAGGATGATTTCAAAAAGGTCTGGAGACTTATATGGACTGATGCTAAGTGAAGTGAGTAGAACCAAGAGAACATTGTACACAGCAACAAGATTATGTGATGATCAATTCTGATGGACTTGGCTTTTTTTAACAGTGAAGTAATTCAGATCAATTCCAATAGATCTGTGATGGAGAGAGTCATCTGCATCCAGAGAGAGGACTGTGGAAACTGAATATGCATCACAATATAGCATTTTTAGCTTTGGGTTTTTTTTTTTTTCTTTCTCATTTTTTCCCTTTTTGATCTAATTTTTCTTGTGCAGCATGATAAATATAGAAATATGTACAGAAGAATTATACATGGTTAACATATATTGGATTATTTGCTATCTAGGGGAGGGGATAGGGAAAGGAAGGGAGAAAAATTTGGAAAATGAGGTTTTCCAAGAGTCAATGATGAAAACTATTTTTGCATATGTTTTAAAACTAAAAAGCTACAAAAAAAGAAAAATAAATAAAGTAAGTCTCAGGCAGAATCACAATTAGGTCTAGAAAAGTGTCATGATTTCTAGGCCCCAAGTTCTTTCTCATACAGTTTAAGATTTATTTCTGTATCATAATGGTAGAATCAATGATTTTGAGATTAGTAGGTTAATGGGGCTAGAGGCTATGTAATATCCTTGCCCAGAATTTAGGTATTCATTCCCCCAATCTATAAATTGATTATTACCAGCATTTTTTCATATAAACATATAGACTAAAAAATAGATTTTACAAACAAAAGCCAAAATAATCTTCTATATGGTAAAATTTTGTGATCTTTTGATTTTGAAAACCTTCAACTCTTTGACATTTTCCCATCAATATAAGATGTGGTCAGGAGAACTCTTTCTAATTTAACAGGATTAGAGTGGTTTAACATAATCAAAAAATAGTTTAGTATATATCAAGCACTGAGCTAGGTGCTAGAGAGACAAGTATAAAGAATGAAACAATTCAAATCAAGAGATACTGTGGAAATACTATCAGTTACATTGTTCCCCAAAACCTTGCTTCTAGCTATTACTTGCCCCTCTCCTTCCCAAGTTGAATATTGAGCTCATTGAGCACAAGGAAACTAGAAATTTTCATTTATTTACTAATGGGAAATATTTTTATTGTTAATTAGGTGGAATTTGTCCAAGAGCTGCCAAAGACAGTCAGTGGGAAGATTCAAAGGAGCAAATTACGAAAGAAAGAGTGGAAAAACTAATGTGGAATCGAATGCATTCTTATTGGACTTTCTGCATTCCTTGGAGTGGCTTTGAGTTGATCTTCCCCTGGCCTTTACAGAAAGAATGTTTCAGAGATCTATTGAATGAAAAACCTCTTCTAGATCATGATTCAAGGACTCATCTTAGGAATGTACCCTTTGAATAGCCTGAGTGTGCATTGAGCTAATATCCAAAATAATAGGCAGCCAGTAACAATAATAGTTCACATGTAAGTGCTGCTCTGCTCTAGATTTTATAAATTGCTTTAGTCACAATAACTCTCTAATACATGGAATATAAAGATGAGTATTCCCATTCCCATATTATAGAAAAGGAAATGGGTTCTAAGAACTGGTCAGAATATTGTAACTTGGAGCAAATTCAACTGATAAAAGAGGGAAGATAGTTGGAGATGGGGACAGTGCATGAATTGATAACCAAGATAACAAGTCCAAATATGAGAATAGTCACAAGAGAGGAAGCTGTATCTCTCAAAAGTTCAAGTTAATCCATTTGAAAATAGTGGGGAAACCCACTAGTAGAGGAGAACCAAGACAATGGAAGTGGGAAATTCAAAGTCGCTGCATCATGGGATATGATAGGACCAGTAGAGAACTTTTGAGTCATGGTTCAGGTATAGCTGTCACTATGAGAAAAAGTATCCTCCATGTAGAAACAATACTAATTCAAACAAGATTAGAAGGGAAGTAACAAATTGAGAAAATATTTTTATAGTTAAAGGTTATGAAAAGGTCTCATTTCCAAGATATATAGAGGATTGATCCTAATTTATGAGAAATCAAACCATTCTCCAATTGATAAATGGTCAAAGGATATGAACAGACAATTCTCAGATGATGAAATTGAAACTACTTCCACTCATATGAAAGAGTGTTCCAAATCACTACTGATCAGAGAAATGCAAATTAAGACAACTCTGAGATACCACTACACACCTGTCAGATTGGCTAAGATGACAGGAACAAATAATGATGAATGTTGGAGGGGATGCGGGAAAACTGGGATACTGATACATTGTTGGTGGAGTTGTGAAAGAATCTGGTCATTTTGGAGAGCAATCTGGAACTATGCCCAAAAAGTTATCAAACTGTGCATACCCTTTGATCCAGCAATGCTACTATTGGGCTTATATCCCAAAGAAATACTGAGGAGGGGAAAGGGACCTGTGTGTGCCAAAATGTTTGTGGCAGCTTTTTTTGTAGTGGCTAGAAACTGGAAGATGAATGGATATCCATCAATTGGAGAATGGTTGGGTAAATTATGGTATATGAAGGTTATGGAATATTATTGCTCTGTAAGAAATGACCAGCAGGATGAATTCAGAAAGGCTTGGAGAGACTTACATGAGCTGATGCTGAGTGAAATGAGCAAAACCAGGACATCATTATACACTTCAACAACTATACTGTATGAAGACATATTCTGATGGAAGTGGATATCTTCAACATAAAGAAGATCCAACTCACTTCCAATGGATCAATGATGGACAGAAATAGCTACACCCAGAGAAGGAACACTGGGAACTAAATGTAAACTATTAGCACTACTGTCTTCCTACCCAGGTTACTTATACTTTCGGAATCCAATACTTAACGTGCAACAAGAAAATTGGATTCATACACATATATTATATCTAGGTTATGCTGTAACACATGTAAAATGTATGAGATTGCCTGTCATCTAGGGGAGGGAGTAGAGGGAGGGAGGGAGGGGGAAAATCTGCAAAAATGAATACAAGGGATAATGTTATAAAAAAAATTATTCATGCATATATACTGTCAAAAATGTATAATTATAAAATTAATAAAATAAAAAAAAGAAAGAAAAAGAATCCTCCATCCTCCTTTACAAAAAAAAAAAAAAAAAAAAAAAAAAAAAGCACAGTTATAATGTCAGTGCCCTAAAGAAGAGTGGTGTCAATGGATTCAAACCTAGGTTCAGTTCCAGTTTATGTTCTTTAATAAGAAAAACACAGGTCAAAGATTATAATTCTAGAACTGGAAGAGACCTCAGAATTCATCTAATCTAATCACTTTATTTTACAGTTGAGGAAACAAAATCAGGGAAATTGTGTTTTATGGGTGAGAGAAGTTCCCTTGTGAATAAATAAAACAATGATTGAGGTTTATGTAGCACTTTTCAAACCCTGTGTGGTGAGTACCACAAATATTTGTTATCCTTGAATTACGATGGTGAAACAGAAGTTAAATGATTTAAGCAGAGTCACATAGATAGCAAAGATTATATTCGAATTTAGATTTTTCTCATTCCAAAAATAACACTCTTTCCACTGCATCACTTACCTGTCTTATGAAGATAGTGCCTCCTGTTCTCAAAACACCAATATTAAGTCATAGCCCAGCACACAATAATATGGACGCCATATCTTTGTACTTCTGGCCAATAAATTAATTGCTTCTCATTTCAAAACTTTGGTTTTTTCCTCTCATATAGCATGATAAATAAGCTCCTAATTCATAGTATAGAATCTCAACTTTTTTCCATTTGTTTGATCTGTCTTCCTCCCTTTCTCCCACTTCTCTTTGGAAGTAAAAAATAAGACACCAGGTGCTGGAACTCTGTCTTCCCAGAAATCAGCCAGAGTCGGGATAATCAAAAGTCTTTATTCTTGGTCTTTTGAGGTCCCCGACAGGGGATTAGATCTAGCAATTTCCACCTCTCCTTCCTCTCTTTCCACTGCCAAGAGAATGCCTCAATTTCCTCCTCCTACTCCACCCACACAAGTCACTTTCCCTTCTTTGTCCACACCCACCAATCAAGTCACCACAGAATAGTTGGGGAGGGTCATCCTTCAAACATGTTAATAGAGAATTGTCCAATTGGCAATTAGTCTCACTCGCTCCATTATCCAAATGCATTTGCTCAGTTCTAGCCCTTTACAACCAGGAATGAGAGATGGAAGAAGACATGTGAAACAATGGTAAGGGGCTCTTTCTATTATAATCATCTTTTTCTCTGTGTGCTTATTCCCTACAGATCAACCTTGTTCTGATCTCACTTTTTTTCACTTGAAATCTTTACCCTCTAGCTCAATTGTGTCAAATTCAAATGCAAACAAGTGCACTAAATCATACATGGGCCATGCATTATGGGCCACATAGTGCTTTAGTTTTTGGATGTAATGTTATCTATGTTTTGTGGTTTATCTATACATTTTTATTAATTTTGTTATTTCCCAAATACATTTTAATCTGGTTCAGGCCGCCTGTGGGAGTATTGGGAACATATTTGACTGACCACTTGGTATTTAATGTCTCTACTCTAGGTCTGCTCTGCATTTACTTCCACCATTGAATCATCTGCTTCCTTTTATTCCCACTCTATCAATTGTAAACCTTTTCTCCTCCTATTCCTGAGTGCCTAAATGTTGCTGGGAGAAGTCAATCAATCAGACAGCCTATCCAAGCAACTACAAGTTTCCTAGAAGTTCCTGTTAACTAATCTCAAACAGCTCTCATTGCTGTATTGCCATGCTGTTCTTCCCTATTTCTATCATGTATCCCATAATAGTAGCTCTAAAAATTCATTGACCTAAACCCATGTCTCCTACAGTTTACTTAATCTTTCTCTCCTATTCTTTCTTTCCTTTCTCCTAGCCCTCTCTCCCTACTATTCCTTTCTCTCCACCTCTATTTCCCTCTTTCTTTTTCTTCCTTTCTCTTTTTCTACCTCCTCTTTTTCAATCATTTCCCCTACTCTCCTCTCCCCTTATTCTTTTTGTGTTTCTATCTATCTATCTCTCTATCTCTCTATCTGTCTGTCTGTGTCAGTCTCTGTTGTGTCTGTGTCTGCCTCTCTGTCTCTGTGTATGACTATCTGTCTCTTTCTATCTGTCTGCTTATCTCTGTATGTGTGTGTATGTATTTCTCTCACATGCACACATGCACACAAGTTATCTACTTTCCTAAGAAGATCTGAGTCATCTATTATGAGTTTCCTCAGCTTCAAAAATCTTCTCACTTTATACTTTCACACTGCTACTTTGCTCCAGTCTGTGAAGAACAAGCTATATTCTTGTCAAAGTTGACCTCTTTACTTAAAACCTTGATTTTTTCCTCTGCAATTTTTCCTGAAAGCTTATTCTTCTATTTAATGATTTCTTCTTTACTGCCTAAAATTGTATCCAGATCTCCCTATCTTTAAAAATCTTTTATTTGCTTATGCCATCTCCTTAAAGCTATCATCCACAGATACACAGAGAGATTAAAGGGGACCCTTTGCTGACACTGGCTATAAAGAGTATTGATTGGCAACTCTCTGACTCATAGGCAATTATAGGTCACAGTTCCAAGAAAGCTCGAATCCCTGGTGGCAAGTCACAAAAAAGCAGGAGTCCTAATCTCAGTTTCAAGACAAATAGGAGCACTATTGTATGTTTGGGCCCTTCCTGGGCAAAAATAAGAGGACAGACCATGAAAGCAGTGACCATACCTCTCCCAGGGTCATACCATGTAGAAAACACCAAAGGCTTGCATATCCCTAAAACTAGCTCTGAAAACAGTAGGAGAGAGAGAGAGAGAGAGAGAGAGAGAGAGAGAGAGAGAGAGAGAGAGAGAGAGAGAGAGAGAGAGAGAGAGAGAGAGAGAGAGAGAGAGAATTGAAGTTTGGATTAGTATCTCCCACTACCAGATGAGCAGAGCCCAAATTTAACATAAAGTTCAAAATGTAGGGAAATGAGAATACAGTAAAAAAAAAAAAAAAAAAAAAAAAAAAAAAAAAAAAAAGACCCAAAAAAGCTACTAAAGTGTGAGGGAAGACCAAGACCATAAGCTCAGAAGGAAACAACCGTATAAAATGTAAAAACAGCTACAAGCAAAGCCTCAAAGAAAAATACTAATTAAACCCAAACCAAACAAGAACTCCTGGAAATGTTAAAGAGCTGGAAATGGTAGAGGAAAATTAGAAAAAGAAAATCTGAAGAGAAAATTAGCAACTTGGCAAAAGAAGCACAAAAAATACTGAAGATAATAACTTAATAGAATTGACCTAATGGTTAAAAAAAAAAAAAAGGCACAAAAATTCATTGAGGAGAAAAATAATAAGCAGAATAGGCCAAATGGAAAGAGAATATAAAATTCAATGAAGAAAAAAATATTCTTTAAAAGGAATTGTCCAAATAGAAAAAGAGATACAAAAGCTCACTTCAAAAAGTAATTAAAAATTAGAATTGGAAAAGTGGAAACTAATGATTTCATGAAAAATTAAGACATAATAAAGTCAAAAGAATTAAAAATAGAAGATGAAATGAAATACCTCATCAGAAAAACAACTAGAAAATTGATCAAGGAAAGATATATATATATATATATAAACTAAATTATAGAAAGGGCCCAGACATCCCATTTCAAGAAATCATCATAAAAAACTTCTCCAACATTTTAGATCTAGAGGAAACAAAAGAATTGAAATTGAAAGAATCTATGTAATATTTCTAATAAAGATCTCAAAATGAAAACTCCCAATAAAACCATGACCAAGTTTCAGAGCTCCCAGATCAAAGAGAAAACATTTTAAACAGTAAGAAAGAAGCAATTTAAGTGTTGTGGAGCCCCAGTCAGAATTACACAAGATTTAGGAACATTCACATTAAAGGAATTGGATAGCAGAATGAATTAGAAACAAGAATCCAACTATATATTGTTTACAAGAAGCATACTTGAATTAGAAAAACACACATAGAGTTAAGATAAGGGCTAGAGCAGAATCTAATCTGCTTTAAAGCTATACTAGAAAAAGGCAGAGGTAGTAATCATGATCTTAGACAAAACAAAAGCAAAAATTCATTTAATTAAGAGTGATAATTAGGGAAACTATATTTTGCTGAAAGTTATAATAGACAATGAAGTAAAATCAAAAATTTTACATCAAGTTTCTCTGATACAGTACTTATTCCTCATATACCAAATATAAAACTAACTCAAATTTATTTAAAAAAAATGTGTCATTTCCCAATTGATAAAGAGATATAAATAGGCAGTTTTCAGAAAAAAAAGAAATCAAAGCTATATATACTCATATGAAAAATACTCTGATTCACTATTGATTAGAGAAATGCCAAATAAAACAACTCACACATATCAGAAATCACAAACACTGGAGGGAATTAGGGGGAAAAGGCACACAACAAACTGTTGTTTTATTGGACTGGTCTGCCACACTAGAGAACTTTGGAACTAGGCCCTAAGGGCTATAAAGTTTTGTATACTCTTTGACCCAGAAATATTACTGCTAGGTCTGTATCACAAAGATCAAAGAAAAAGAGAAATATTTATAGTGGTCCTTTCTGTGGTATCAAAGAATTGGAAATTGAAAGGATAATTGAGCTCTCTTTGTGGTGGCAAAGAATTGGAAAATGAGTAAATGTCCATCAATTGGGGAATGTCTAAATAAGTTATGGTATATGAAAGCAATGGAATATTATTGTTCTTAGGAAATAATGAAAAAGCTGATTTTAGAAAGGCCTGAAAAGATTTACATAAATTGATGCTGAGCAAAACTAGCCGAACCAGGAATACATTCTGTGATGATCAACTATAAAAGATTTGATTCTTCTCAGTGGTTCAGTGATCCAAGGCAATCCCAATAAATTTCATATAGAAAATGTCATCTGCATCCAAGAGAAAACTATGAATGTAAATCAACCTATTCTTCACTCTTTTTTTCCCTTTTTCTTTTGTTTTTTTTTTTCTCTCTCATGGTTTTTCCCTGCTGTTCTGATTTTTCTCACAACATGATTCATAAAAAACTGTGCGTTAAAAAAAAGTGAATGTACATGTGTAACCAGAAAAAAACCACAAAATTTTAAAAGGAAAAAGAAAGAATTATCATCAGTTAGGGAATAGCTGAATAATTTGTGGCATATGATTGCACCACTGTGTTATAAAAAATTATGATGGGGGTGGTTTCATAAAAACATGGCAAGATCTATATAAACTGATACAAAAATAAGTGAGAAGAGCCAGAAGACCATTGTATCCAATAATAACTATGGGCTTTTCATTCAATATTTTCCCCTAATTACATGAAAAATCAATTTTAGTATCCTTTTTATAAATTTTTGAATTTCAAATTCTTTCTCCTTCCCCTCTTCTCTCATTTAGAGGCAAGCAAATCAATAAAACTTTTATATGTACAAAACTTGTCCTGATGTGAACAAAGACAGACCACAAAAAGATATTTAAAAGTTCCAAAAATCAAAAAGGATCTTTGGATCTGCATTCAGACTCTATCAGTTCTTTCTCTGGAGATGAATTTTCATCATAAATCCTTTGGAAAGAAATCTGGAATTGTGCCCAAAATGTTATTAAACTGACTATATCCTTTGATTCCGGGAATACCACTGTTAGATCTATTTCCAAAGATGATTAGGAAAAAAGGAAAAGAAGAACCCATATGTTCTAAAATATGTATAGCAACTATTTTTGTGATGGCAAAGAAATTCTTGCAATTTAGACAATATTACCTGTCAATTGGGGAATGAAAATGACTGATCAAGTTGTGATATATGACAATGATGGAATTCCGTTGTGTTGTAAGAAATGTGTTATAAGAAACATGGATAGACTTACAGAAAATAATGAAGAGTTAAATGAGTAAAACCAGAGAACATTGTACACAGTAACAGCAATATTGTTTTAAAAACAACTTTAAGTGAATAGGTCATGTTGACTATTATACATTTCTAAATTAATTACAAAGGACTATGAAAGAAGATATTATCTGCATCCAGAGAAAGTACTGGTAAATATAAGCATGTACAAAATGAGTTTTCTTAGATAGATACATAGATACATAGAGTCTAATGGTAACCATCAGGATTGAAGAACAGAAAAAAGAGAAACTTACATGATAACTTTACTACATATTTAAAGGAATTAAAAGGTATAGAAAGTTGTATGTAATAGATTTGAAGTTTCATTTGCAATCAATTTTTTACTATAATATTTTATAGAAATGCTTGTTTTATTCCATAAGTTTAAAATAAATAAATCTTAAAAGGAAAACCAAGGGAAAAAAATCAGTCCTGTGGAATTGTCTTGGATTATTGTATTTAGGAGAATAGCTAAGTCATTCACAGTTGATCATTGTACAATATTGCTTACAGTAATAAAAATGTTGTAAAGATGTTCAACTGTGTAAGATTTGGCTACTCTGATCAATCCAGTGATCCAAAACAATTCCAAAGGACCCATGATGAAAAAAATGTTATTCACCTCCAGAGAAAGAACTATGAATTCTTAATTTTTCTTGCTTTTATTTTAAAATACAGCTAACATAGAAATAGGTTTTGCATGATTTCACATGTATAATTCATGTCATATTGCCTGCCTTAGTGTGGAAGGGATATAATTTGGAACTCAAAATTTAAGAAGAAAAGAATGTTTAAAATAAATAGCTAACAATTTTTATTATTACTAAAGCTTTTTATTTTCAAAACATAATTTTCAACATTCATCCTTGGAAAACCTTGTGTTCCAAATTTTTTTCCTCTTTTCACCCTACCCCCTCTCATAAACAAGTGTTAAAATGTCCAATTATTCTATACATATTTCCACAATTATCATGCTGCACAAGAAAAATAAGATCAAAAAGGAAAAAAATGAAAGAAAACAAAATGTAAACAAACAATAATAAAAAAGTGAAAATACTATGTTGTGATCCACACTCTGTCCCCGCAGTTCTCTCTCTGGATGTAGATGATTTTCTTCATCACAAGACCATTGGACTGGCCTGGATCATTGTTGAAGAGAGTCACATCCATCAGAATTGATAATCGAATAATCTTTCTAGGCTAGCAACAATTTTTAAAAGAATAATATAGAATTAGAAAGTTTTAAAAATGCCATCATCCTAGTCCTCTCTTCTTTTTCAATACTAGAGTTCTAGAAACAGTTGTCTTCTCACTCTTATATCTCAGTTCCCTGTAATCTGGTTTCTGATCTCTTCTTGACTGAAACCAATTCCTTAAGTTTACATTCCCTCTTAACTATCAACTACAAGTCTCAGTCTTAACTATATTGCTCTTTCTGTGCTTTTGATATTCATAGCAAATAAAGTGAATGGACTTGGCACATGAAGATCTAAGTTCAAAACCTGCCTCTGATTTTAGGCAAATCACCTACATTCCTTAAGTCTCAATTTCCCTCTCTGTAAAATGGGGATAATATTTATACTAACCTCCCGGGATTATCATGAGGCTCAAATGAAATGTTCGTAGGGCATCTTGAAAACCCATAAAGTATAATATCAATGTTCATTATTATTGATCATTCCCTCTCTTGTCTTTCAGAATAATTCTCTCCTGCTTCTCTAACTACTCCTTTTCAATATCTTTTTTTCTTTCTTTTCCCCTCCTTTCAATATTCTTTGCTGATTTATCATCCATTTCTTGAAGCTAATTATGGTTGCTTCCAAGGACTCTTCCCTAAAAATTTTTCTCACTCTCCACTGACTTTTTACATGATCTAATCAGCTCTCACAGATTCAATTATTTTCCCTATTCAGATGAAACCTGAAACTTTATTTAGCTCTAACCTTTTCCCTGTATTGCAACCTTAAGTTCACTTAGCTCATCAAAAAGGCTCTTCCTCACCATATGCTTAGCAGAATGAAATATTCACAAAATGTCTACCCATGTTCCAAAGTTTTTCCAAGGCAATCCCATATTACATCATCAAAACTCTCCTGAAAGCAGATTCCCCAGTCTTTTCCATACAGAAAATTGCATTAGCAGCACTCTGTGGGTGTTCATAAGAACCAATTAGGTTCATTGGCCAGTCCTCCAATACATATGGAATGACAAAACTGAGATCTAAAATCATCTCAAAAGATCAAAATGGTTAGATGATCCTAACAAGATTAAATTTGCTTAATATGAAGATATATGATTGATAGCAGAGAGACAATAAGAGAGAGACAGGATGGATGGACAGAGATACAGACAGATAGCTCTGGTAGTAGATAGAACATTTGTTAAAAAACAAGAAAGAATAACTTCAAGGATACTACATTCTAATAAGAGAAGGTGACATTAAACATTGGGAGAATAGGGATGGCAAGATGTTGATGCTAGTTAAAGTAGAGATGGTGTATAGTTAGCTGTGAAGTGACTTGGCATACTCTTGTATATGATATGATGATGGAGATAAAGAAAAAGAGAGTATTATCTAACACTGTAAGAGTGGCCAAGAGAGAGGATTCTGAGAATATGGTGGAGTAGGTCAGAAAATTTCCCATTCTCCAGATTTCCCCCACAAATAACAGTTGTGCCTCAGGGCACATAGGGCAGATAAAAATAAATAGCAGTTAGGGCAGAACAGTGGTCCTTCTGGGACAATCAGAGAAGATCCAAAGAAAGATATTTGCCCGAAGTTTGGTCCCTGTTGAATTGTAAATTCCTTCAGGCCAGTTCTAATGAAACAATAAGCTATGAGCCCTAGAACTAATTGGGTTGGGAGGTAGTATTGATTCCAGCCACAGGAACTTTTACTTTCTACACAGTGTAGAAATTTGTATCCTGCTTTTCTAGAAGATTGAGGGAACTTCTGCTGCTAAGAAACACCAGTTCCAACTATGCTAAGGAGATGCTGCCTTGGATAAGAAGAAACCAGTGCAATGGGGCAAGGATGCTTCAGGCACTTATAGGAGAGTGGAGTTCTTGATTTGGGGTTTCAGGTCAGAGGGGAGACATGAACGAAGACTTGAGGATAGAAGCAGCATGTCCCTTCCTCAATATATAAAGAGAGATTACACTAATAAGCTCTTATAAAAAATAGCCAAAATAAAAGCAGAAAAAAGAGAAAGAACACAATTATAGAAAGTTACTATGGAAATAGGGAAGACCTGAATTCATCTTCTAAAGAGAATATTGAAGCAAAAAGCCTCTCTTATTCCAAAAAGTAACATCTTGTCCCAAAAGTAACCAAAACTCAAAAAAGATTCTCAAAATCCAAGGAGAGAGACTGAAGGAAAAACAAGAAGAACAAGACAAGAAAAATAAAAACAACAAGAAGAAATCCAAGAAAAAATAAGATTTTGAAAAGAAAACCAATTAATTAAAAAAGGAGATCTAGAGTCTTAAGGAAGAAAATTGCTCTGAAAATTAGAATTGGGCAAGGAGGTCAGTGAAGTTATAAGAGAGCAATAAATAATAAAACAAAATATAAAGACATGAGACATCTTGTAAGAAAAAATAACATATCTGAAGAACAGATCAAGAAAATATAAGAATAAGTGGTCTACCTGAAAGCTATGATCAAAAAATCATAAATTAACTTATGATTTTATAATCATAGATTATCTATGATAAAATAATACAAGAAATAATTAAAGAAAATGAAATTAGAACAAGGGGGAGAGTAGAAATAGAAAAAAATCCACCAATCACTACTTGAAGGCATCCTACAAGGAAAAGCCATAATAAAAGCCTGCAGGTCTTGGAATGCTATATAGTGAAGATCTACAGAAATAGGGTTGCAGTCAAAAATATATTCAGTAAAATTAAATATAATGCTGACCAAAAAATGCACATTCAACATAATGCCAGATTTTCAGAATTCTGTGGCAAACAAACCTGAATTTAATCAAAAAATTTTCACAACATCTAAAATTAATTTCAAGAGACTTGATAAGGACAAACTCTATGTTTTATACAAGAAAATATAAACCATATGTCTAAGATAGTCATAAGTAATTGGGTAGATCAAAAGAAAGATTGAGGTAGAGTTGGGTACAATGTAATTTTAAAAAGTAAAACTGTATAGGAAATTATAAAAATAGTAATTATGATATACAAACAAGGTGCAAGAGCAAGAATTGACATAGGTGAATTAAATGGATGTGGAGGGCTGGTCATTCTGAAATCCTACTCTCATTGGTAATGGGTTAAAGAGGGGGGGAAAAAAAAAATATATATATATATATATATATATATATATATATATATATATATATCCAGAAGGATTCAAAATTCTCCAAAATTTATAAATAAATAAGAGGAAGAGGGAATAGGATAAGGCAGGGTATAAAAGGTTGTGCAAATTAATGGCAGCAGGATAAAGTGTGTAGATTAATAGGAATGGAATAAAGAGGGTGAGAAAAGGTGGGGGAGGGGATAAAAGAGAGATTTTTGGGGTGGGGAGAAGTTCAAGCTAGCAAATATAAGTAAAAGTTAATAGAGATAGGAAATTAGAGATATATACAAACACAATAATGATCAAGAGGAGAATTTATTAGAAAAAATAGAGATAATCATTGATCAAAGAAAAAAGTTTCAATAAAAAGAGAAAAATCTGCATTATATGTCAGTTATATTAATATTTTAAATATATGTGTATGTATATGCATATGTATATGTGGTTATGTATGTATATAAGCATATATATATGTACATATATATATACATAAATATATCTGAGCTTAACTGTAGTCTACTTGGGGAAAGAGGGAAGAGAAAAGAGGAAAAAAAGAATAAACTAAAAAAGTACACAGCAGAGAATAAGAAAATCTACAAGGAAGCAAAAAAAATGGATAGTTTTAAATACAATGTCTTCTATTATTATAATTTTTTTTGAAATGGAAATGAATTGTGACATATCCTGTCCTGCTATTTTAAAGAGATAAATACATTTAAAGGGGGGGAGTCTTAATGGATGAGGGGAAAAGATTTCCATAAAGATAAGAAGATTAAGGATTCAAGAGGAAAAGAAGATTTCCATAAGGATAAGAAGAAGAAGGAATTCAAGAGAAAAAGATCTAAAATGGAGCTAAGTATGTTAGTGATAGAACAAGATTCTAGAGGGCACAACGAATACAGAGTTACATGAAGATGTAGAAAGATTAAGATTAAACGAATCCAGGTATTAGAGCACAGAGTATTATCAGGAAAAGGAGGTTTTATCTAAGCAGTTGGTGAGTCTATATCACTGAAATGAGGAGAGGAAAGGGGAGGGAGGGATGCTTTCATAGAATTGAACCATCTTGTTCTACAGTCAATGGTCCTGCAATGCAAAAGGCAGAGCCCATTAGTTCCCCTTCATGCACCAGGGAAAGTCAGAGACCATCCTAGATGAGGTTAAGAGAGCAGAGGTCAGGGGTCTGGAGCTTCTGTCTTGTTGGTTGAAGCAGATTAGTGGGTGGCTCTGGTTATCTAGCAAAGGAAGCTTTATCTAGACCTCATTGCATGACAATGAAGAGGTAAAGCCTTGTTGCTGTGAATCTTTACAGAGCAGTGTGGTGGCAATGATAGGGTCACAGATTGAACACTCTTGAGCTGCCTTGGGCTGGTATATGGGAACAGGGATCACATTCCTTTAATTCATGTTCTCTGTACTGCAAAAGCTCAGAGGTCATTTGGAAGGCTGTTTTCATTAAATGGTGACAGATCACATGAGAATTATTTTAGGAAACAGTCAAAAAATGGTCATGATAGAAATGACTGAACTTGAGCCACAGTTTAAATCTTTCCTCAGAAAATTGTAACTTTCTAACTATGAATAAATCTCTCAGCTTCTCAGAAACTCAGTTTCCACAGCTCTAAAATAGGATAATAACACTTGCACTACTAGTTCACAGGGTTTTATTGTTTTTAGTCATTTCTGACTAAATGTATTTAGGGTTTTTTTTGGCAAAGATACTAGAATGGTTTACCATTTCCTTCTTCAACTCATTTGACAGATGAGGAACTGAGGCAAACAGGAGTAAATTATTTACCTAGGATCACACAACTAGTGTCTGAGGCCTGATTTAAAGGCAGGTCCTTCTGACTCCAGAGTCAGCACTTTATTCACTGAGCCATCTGGCTACCTCAGATTTCATAGGATAAATATGAGGAAAGTCCTTTGCAAAATTCAAATAGCCTTGTACATCAGTTACTATTATTCTAACATTCTATTGATTGCAAACTTGTGGGGGAAGAGAACAGGATATGTTCCAAGCTTTAATCTTCACTAGGTTCATTTAATTATAGAACCTTAGAATTAGAAGGAATATCAAAGGTCATTTGTGCCCTACACAAAGTAGGAATCTCTTCTGCAACAGTGGTGATCCAGGCAATGGGGATAATCACTCCTTTATTAAGTGGCCCATTCCATTTTTAGATAGCTCTAGTTGTCAAAAGTTGTTCATTATATTGAACCTAAATCTTCTCACCTGTAACTTCCATCAATTACTCCTAGTTCTGTCCTCTGTGGCCAAGCAGAATTGAAAAAATCAATAGCATTGATAAAGTACTCCCTAAGTCTTCACATATTCAAACTAAATATTTTCATTTCCTTCAATAGATCCTCATGGGACATAGTAGCTCAGTCACACTCCTCTGGACCAACTGTGTCTTGTGAATATCCCCTCTAAAATGTGGCTCACAAAAGTCAATATAAAACATTTGATATGCTACATTATATGTGAGCCATATCACTATTGTTTTAGATTATTCAAAACTACATAGTATAAGGTTGGAATAGTATTGTGGCATAAGAAATGGTGAATTAATGTATTAGTGGAAAATATTGAAAGACTTGGAACTAAAACAGATGATGTGAAGTGCCTAAACAAGAGAAAATATAGGACATTCAAAATAATGTAAATTTAAGAGCGTTTATTGCTAGCTAGGGACTGAACCCCACCAGAACAGGGGAGTCAGCACTAAGCAGTTTCAGAGACACATAGTTATATAAAAATCCACAAAGAAAATCCTTTCCCAGATAGGCAGTAAGATGATATTTCTTTAAGTTTTATATTTGTCAAGTTGTCAAAGTCTTAAGGTGGCACATCTAGGAGCTGTGTGTGCCTGCAATTGGAAACAGAAAATACCACCTGTGATAGGAAGTGAAGAGCTTGCAACATAGTTCTGACTGCAGACAGAGCTGAAACCAAAATAATGTTCTCACAGTCTCAGGAGTGCATAAGCAGGTTAGGTAAGCGACCATTTCACTTCCCTCTTTTACTTGTGACTTTAGGAACTGGACTCATCAGAGGCCAGGGGGGAATAAGTGGTCCTATCTACAAGTAAAGGGCCTGTAAAGGAGGTCATCCAGGGGGACCAACTGAAAAGTGACTGATACCAAGACATTGATTGGCATTGAGCCGCCTCTCATTCCTCCATCCACTTCCTGACTGCAGATAAGACTCTCTTACTACCCCCAGTTGTTAGCATAGAAACAGCAAACTGTCCTGAGGGCCATACTCCCTGATTAAAACAGAGCAAATCTAAGCCCTGATGATTCTGTGGGACTACCTCTGCCAAGGAGTTTAGGGAGTTCTCCAGGAAGGATATTTGATTTTCCAGGTCCTTTAAGTTCTGGTCCACCTGGGAACTCAGAGCTAACAGTTGGCTGTCATCATGGATCAGAGCAGCTGTCCCAACAGCCATGGAGCCTGCTATTCCTAGTCCCACTAGAAGGGGGACGAGAATTGGAGCAGCTCTCCTTACCCTATCTAACAGACCAAAATGTCCTTCGGCCCTTTCATCAGAGTACAGATAAATCTTAGGGAGCACTTACATAAGTAAGCAAAGCTCAGGGTCTCTCTCCCCCCCCCCCATGGCATTTACGCCTATGCCCACAAAGTAAGGGGGGGCGGGTCCAGGCAGAGCCAACAATTTGTGACAAGGGTGGGGTTGGTCAGGTCTATCAGCCAGTGTACTCCATCAAGGGCTGACATAGAGATCTTAGAGGGAGACAGCGGTCCTCTGGGGAGTGGAGGTTGAGAGGATGTGGGAACAACTGTCGTGGTTTCCCCCTCCAGACGAGAAGTGGTTGTGGCTAGTCTCAGGGATAAAGAGGGGGATTAATAACTGCATTAGGATCTATGGGGATACTTTCTCTTGGGAGGATCCTTTAGATGGTGAACAGGGCTCCCAAATCTCTTCCTGCCACATAAAATCAGATACCCCAGGTCCTTCCCAGTTCCCAGGCCTCATTATGCCATTCTTTCATTATGACTGCAAAAGGATTTCAGGTGCCTTCCTTGTGGTATTGTTGTGACAGTGTTAACCTATGCACCTTAATGTAGGGTCCTTACCTCCCTCAGTCAGCCAATCTACCCAGTGGTACTGGTCAAACCCTTGGCATTCAGATGGGCTGGCCACCAGGCACATATAGCACTGGGTTTTCCCCAACCCTTTCTCCATGCTCAAGGACCCACATCCGTGTGAGGGGAGGGCTGGGTTCCCACACTCCCCTCTTTCAACCTGGAGGGACATTTTTCATGAGTGTTATAAAACACTGCCAGTGGGAGGGAGGGAAATTCCAAGAGCTTCCCAAGAACTGCCATAGATCTAGATAGAACTATGGCTGCCCATAAGTCTTATTTCAGGCCTCCACCTCCCCCCTCCCCAGTAGTTCTTATTAGGTTTGACACATATCTATGGGGGAATAGTGGATGAGCTCCCCCAACAAGGTGGGGGAAGCAAGAGGGAGGCTCAGGCCATAAAAGGGGATAAGATACAAAAACACCATCTTCCTGAGCCGGGTCCTGCAGGCGCGTCGCGAGCAGGGCAAGGCCTCACAAGTGAACGATGGATCCAAGCTTTATGGTGGGCCACCTTCACTGCTGAGGGATTGGAGAGGATGATCTGGTGTGGGCCAGTGCAGCAGGGTTGCAATGAAGAGCCGTGAGGAAATTTTCTGGTCAGGATCCAATCACGTGGGTGGAGGTCTGGTCCAGCAGGTAAGGGTGGGGGAGGCTGGGCAGAGGCATGATAGAGAGCTCTGACTGCTGCCTAGATGTCCTGGAGAGCCTGTAGGGACTTGAAAAGGGAATCATTAATAACATCATAAGTATCGTCCTGTCCCAAGCAGGGAAGGGTGGGAATGGAGCACCAAATAGGCTCCTACTCAGGTCTCACCAGTTCCCAGCCGGGGTTTAGAAATGTGCTCCTTTAGTGTCCTCTTCATGCCTTCAACCTTATCTGAACCCTGTGGTCCATAGGTACAGTGCAGGTGTCCTTGAATCCAAGGGCCTATGCCAGGAACTGAACAGCATTAGAAACAAAAGCCGGGCCATTGTCAGACCCGAGGGAGAAAGGGAGTCCAAACCAAGAGATAAATTCAGTCACAAGTTTCTTGGCCATGACCAAAGAGGATTCAGGTTGGCTTTGAGCCAACCTGAGAAGGTGTCAACAAAAAGCAAAAGAAAACGATATCCTTGAACCCGAATTTCCATGTCCGTGAAATCAACTTCCCAGTGTTCGCTGGGTGTGAGTCCTCAGGGACACAGAGTAGGCATAGTGGGGGATGGGCAAAGTTCACCTTGGCACAGGTCAGGCATCAGCAGGTAGCAGTCTCAGTGAAGGATTTCATTCCAGGTGAGAAAAAGGAACGGGAAAACAGATCATATAAGTGAGTCCCCCCTAAGTGAGTTAGAGAGGGCAGTTTTGAAACAAAGGATAGCTCAAGGTTTTTGGAAGAATCACATGTTCTTCTGCATGGCACCACCAGCCCTGACCCTCAGCTGGGCCAGGAGGATCTTGAGATCCACAGGAGAATTGGTTGCCCATAGGTTTTGTTGAACTCCCCCTTATGGAGTTGGCACATGTTCAAGTAACTAGACTTAAGTTATATCAGTCCTAATTAAGAGGAGGGGGGTTTGCAAACAGGGGGACTGAGGCAGAGCAATTCAGGCAAGACCATTAAGGGAACTGTGGCACAACAGTTCAAATCAACGAATTACCTTCCTCTAGATACCTGGAAGGTCTCAGCAACATAATGTTGACAAATAAGTCAAAATAGAAGTAGAAAAATGCAAGGACTCAATGGCAAGAGCAAGTCTCTCCCTGACAACCCCAAAGTTATCAGCATTACAAAGGCTCCCTGTTGCAGCATGACAGATGGAGCAACATCTCAGCCAGAGAATCCAGTTTGAGATGGACAGTTCACTGTGAGTTAGGTGGTCTACAGTCATTTGTGCACTTAACTCAGCCTCTGTTTGTAGAGCAGCAGGGTTCAAGGACTCAAGGCCCATTCAGAGGGGCAGCCCTCTCCAGGGGAGAAGGGTGAGGCTTGGAGTAGCTCCACCTGTTCCCGCCCAAAGGAACAGACAGAGTTGCAGAAAGGATTAGATTTCTGAGCAGATTATGCACATCAAGGTAGTCAAACTCCAAACTTCCTGATACCAAACTGCAATGTTCTGTGAGAATGACTGAAATACTAATTAAGAAATTGGGGTTACAGAACTGGAGACTGCCAAGTCTCAAAATGCCTGATTTCTGGTTGTTTCTTTAAAAAAAATAGTCCCCAAAACTAAGTCTGCCATGGCAATTCCAACAGAATAAGGGGTTTCAAAGTTAAAACATAACCAGCAGTCACATCCCAATAGGTTTAAGCAAGGACTAAATATGAAAAAGGACTGTTTAAAGAACTCCAATTCAATCTGAACTAGTGAGATAGGGGTGGGGCAGAAGTGCCTAGGGCAAAGTGAACAGGAAACTTGGGGTTCCCATCCTTCCAGGTATTTTTGAGAAAAAATCCACCAATTTCTCCAATTTCCTATCTCTTCCTCCCCCCCCCCACTTTTTCTTTCAGGAAAATGGAATCATTCAAAAAAAAACAAACAAACAAATAAATCATCAAATAACCATCCCACATATAAATCCCAAGAGTGATTCTACACATATCACAGTAGGGTTTCCTAAAAAATCTCTCAAACATAATAGCAATAGTTACACAATTCTAACAATTTCCATCCCAATCTTAAACACACAGTAATAAATGACCCAGTCAGGGTTTAACAGTCATCCACCATTTTCCAATTCCCTATATCAGTCTATCAGGGTCAGGGGGAAAACCTTCTCAGTCAAAAACGGCTTCATGATGATAAGGGCCGAAGACAGTCTGAGATAGAAAGACTGGTCCACAAGGACTGCTGCAAGATGTGGGGAGGCCAAAATAGACTGGCCAACAGCTGCCCATGTAAAGAAACATGCTTGTCTCACAGGACAGCCAAATGCCTGTCAGCTGTATCCCAATAAAAACAACCACTGTTAATTGTCCTCTCATCATTTAGAAACCTTTAAAAACCTGAATAATTATGGACACAAATATCCAGTAACAGATAGATGACCAGGCTAAATACTCATTTGCCTAAATATTTAGAATATAATGATTACATATAACCATATTAGAAACATCAAGGTTTAACATAATTGAATTGCATTAACAAATTCTATTGACCATTGGCTCTGATTAAGCACAGAAGGAAAAAAATACAGAGATATGACTATAACATAATATAAAAACTGATTCTTCAGCACATACAGGAAACAGCATAAAGTAGCCTTAACCCTGTTTTATTCCAGTAATTGTCTCAATGGAGCTTTAAAACTCCCAATAAATAGTAATTACAAGCCAAGAAATTTTGCCTCCAATAACAAATCCCATTAACCAAAGTTTCAGATAAGTTCCAAACAGGTATGTACCATGACCTTATATTGATAACAGTAAGAAATTTGTCTCAGGAAGTTCACAACTCATCTTTCATATCTAAGTAGACAGTTTTGTAAGTTGAACATTATATAAATTATTTTGCTTAAAAATGCCCAATACATAGAAAAATTCTAAATTGCATATTGCCCATAGCAGAAACATTTTCAAAAGGACAAAGAAAAAAACTATTATTTTCAGAAGCCTTTTAAATGATGGGCATAAGCTCAGAATACAATCAATTAAAACTTATACAGCATATCTGATACAGAATATGCTAATACCTTATAATAGAATCTGAAAAGATTCTTAAAATATCAATTAAACTTTTAGAAATAACTCTACCAAATTATAGATCACATTTATGACCATATTCCTTAACCAAGGAAATCATTATGTATCTAAAAAAAAATATTCAGTCAATCAAGTTAAAGGTAGGCCTGTCTCTTTAAAATCACAGTTTGCTCCTTTCAGCAGAAAACTAGGCAGCTACAACTTGATTTAAAAAAAAAAAAGAAACAAACAAACAAACAACAACAACAAAAGCGGCTGGAACACACTTAGTTGGGGGGGGGGGGGGAGAGGAGGGGAAAGGGAAGGCGATCTAAATCTGCACAAAAAATTCCCTCCTGTTCCCCACTCAAGTTTCCCCACACATAAATCCTTCCAATAAAAACTTTCCTTTTTCTCTTTCTGTTTAACTCTTCTCTTCCCCTCAGCTACATACTTTAAACAAATTCTAACCACCTTTCTAACTAGATGCTCCATTGCTAAAATAGCAGAAGCAGTAGGGAGGAAGGGGCATGAGTGAGTGGAAGACAAAAAATCCTCTTCCTCTTTCTCCCTCCCCACGTCTTCTCTTTCCTTACTCCTAAAACCCTTCAAACCTACAACTGCTCCTACAAATCAATCTTTCATAATCACCATTATTCTCCTTTCCTTTCCCATTCAAAAATTTTGAGATTCACAATGTAGTAAATAGCTAAATAACTCCATTAAAACTCACATTCCAGCAAAGCATAACTTATAATGTGTAATGTTCCAGTTAGCTTTCTGGAGGTCCTCCAAATGGGCTTTGGTTTCAGTAGAAGAATCACCATGAGAATGGTCAGGAATAAAGTCTAAAGTCTTTATTGTCTCCCAGTCTGAACCAGTCTCTCCCATAGTGCAGGATGCAGGAGAGCCACCACGAGGCTGATCAAAGATAGAATGTCTGTGACTGACTTTGTCCTCAGTTTATATACTCTATTACAATTACATCATTACAGTATACTGAGTATAAACCAATCATTATATCACTAGGAAACCATTAACCATAAGATTAAATCAATCATACTGAACTAGAGAACTATTATTCACCATGCTAAACTAGATAACCATTGTCTTATCAATTCCACTGAGTTAACAACTTTCTCCAGAGTTCTGGCCCATTATGTCTCCCACTTTCTTTTGTTTTATAACATAGGTGATCATGCCCTCCCTGACTTCTCAGAAAGGGAGGTGAAAACACCAAAAAGGAGGTGATCATACCCTCTTTGATGGCTCAGGAAGAGAGATGAAAACACTAAAGGGAAATGGGGAGTCAAACTAGATTTTGTTAGCAGGTTTCTGAAGGGTCTCACTTGAAACAGATATACATAAATCCATCAGCATGGGAGGTATGACACAAACATATAGTAATATAACACAGGCTAGTAGTGATGTAACAACATGAATCAATATAAGGAATTATGCATGTCCATAAGTCCTAGAAATAGTCCAAAACCCGTCTATTGTCCATTACGTGTCAGGGAATCATGATTCCTGCAAGTTTTGAAGTCCTGCAATAGTCTCATCATGTGTCAGGGAATCCAATGATTCCTTCAGATTTTGAAGTCCTGTATCTGTCTTATCATGTCTCAGGGAATCCAATGGTTTCTGCTGGTTTTGAAGTTCTGCAACAGTCTTGTCAACAATTTTTGATCTTCATTAGTCAATTGCCATACACAATGGGTTAATTGTCATGCTTTTTCAGTGGCACATGTAGTCAGAAATGGAATCACCCAATGTTTCTTGAGTTTTCTCCTTTGTTTCAAGGTTTTTCTCTTTTTCTGTCTCTCTCCAATGGACAAGGCAAATACAGCTTGTTGACACCCATCTGATTCCTTCTCCATCTGTAGAGATACAAGCAAATTCTCTCTCCCAAGTAGTTAACCTATCTGGTCTCTTCCATTCACCACTTTCTGGATCTCTCCACATCACCTGGAGTTTATATTGGAGCTGCTCGCATTGGATGCTGCCCTTGTGTTGGGTTATAAAACCTGTATTCTCCCTAATTGCAATCCCTTTTTCCCATCTGATTGCTTCCTTGCTGATTGATCATGTCTGAGTACGGAACTTCCAAAGACTCTCTGGGTGTACCATCAGCTGCCATCAAGCCCCAAATATTTTGGGTTTTTTTGCCTGGGGCCCTGGAATAGGGCCCCACCACTCATTTCCCTGAGTCAATCTACCCAATGGAAGCCTCTGTTGCATTGTGGACATGAGGTTTGGGGTCTTGTTCTCTCATTCTCTCTTCTCACTCTATCTCTATGCCAACATTGAGCTTTCAGATGCCCTACTTTACCACATTGATTTTTACTTATAGCTTTTGATTTTTGAAATGCATACAAAGATATTTTTCAACATTCACTGCTACAAAACCTTGTGTTCCAAGTTTTTCCTCCTTCCTCCCTTTCCCTATCCCTTTACCCTAGACAGCAAGTAATCCAATATATATTACATACATGTTCAATTCTTCTATATATATTTCCACATTTATCATGCTACAGAAGAAAAATCAAGTGAAAAGGAGAAAAAAATGGGAAAAAAGAAAAGAAAAGAAAGCAAATAATAAGAAAAATGGTACAAATACTACAATGTGATCCATATTCAATCTCCATAGTCCTATCTCTGCATGCAGATGGCTCTCTCCTTCACAAGTCCATTGGAATTGACCTGAACTACCTGATTGTTGAAAAGAGCCAAGTTCATCAGAGTTGATCATCACTTAATTTTGTTGCCACTATGTACAATGTTCTCTTGGCTTTACTCATTTCATTTAGAATCAACTCATGGAAGTTTCTCCAGACCTTTCTGAGATCATCCTGCTGATTGTTGCTTATAGAACAAAAATATTCCATAACATTCATATACCATAACTTATTCATCCATTCCTCACATGACAGGCATCTACTCAGTTTCCAGACTCTTGCCACTACAAAAAGGACTACTATAAACATTTTTGCACATGTAGATCCTTTCTTCCTTTTTATGATCTTTTTGGAACACAGATCCATAAAGACACTGCTGGATCAAAGGGCATGCAGAGTTTGATATTCCTTTAAGCATAGTTCAAAATTGCTCTCCAAAATGGTTGGATCAGTTTACAACTCCATGCATTAATGTCCCAGTTTTCCCACACCCTCTCCAATATTTATCATGATTTTTTCCAGGCATCTTAGCCAATTTTAGATGTATGAGGTGGTTTCTCAGAGTTGTTTTAATTAGCATTTCTCTAATCAATAGTGATTGAGAGTAGTTTTTCACATAAGTGGCTTTAATTGTGATAGGCTTATAATTTTCCTTCTCTGTTTTGACTCTACCTGGTTGAGGTATCAGTATCATTTCCATGTCATATAAGGAAATTGGTAGGACTCCTTCTTTCTCTATTTTTCCAAATAGTTTGCATAATATTGGAAGTAATTATTTTATAAATGTTTGGTAGAATTTACTTGTAAATCCATTTGGCCCTGGAGACTTTTTCTTGAGGAGTTCATTAATAGCTTGTTCAATGTCTTTTTCTAAAATGGGACTATTTAGGTAATTTATTCCTCATCTGGTAATCTGGGCAAACTATATTTTTATAAGTATTCATCAATTTCACTTAGATTATCAGATTTACTGGCATATAATTGGGCAAAATAGCTCCAAATTATTGGTTGAATTTCCTCTTCATTGTTGGTGAGTTCATGCTTTTCATTTTTGACACTAACAATTTAATTTCCTTCTTTTCTTTTTCTAATCAAATTAACTAAAGGTTTGTTTTGTTGTTTTTTCAGAAGACCAACTCTTAGTTTTGTTTATTAGTTTAATAGTTTTCTTACTTTTATTTTATTAATCTCCCCTTTTATTTTCAGATTTTCAAATTTAGTATTTAATTGAGATTTTAAAATTTGTTCTTTTTCTAGCTTTTTAGTTTCATGCCCAATTCATTCATTGATCTTCTCTTTCTCTACTTTATTCAACTAGGCATCTAAAGATATAAAATCTCCCCTAAGAACTGATTTGGTTGTATCTCACAAATTTTAGTATGTTGCCTCATTATTGTCATTCTCTTTGATGAAATTATCAATTTCTCTATAATTTAGTGTTTCATCCACATATTCTTTAGGATTAGATTATTTAATTTCCACTTAATTTTGGTCCAATTTTCCTCTAGCTCTTTATTACATGTAATTTTATTGAATATGATATGAAAAATATGCATTTGCTAATTTCTGCCTTTCTGCATTTGATTTTTAGGTTTTTATGCTCTAATACATGGTCAATTTTTGTGGGGGGTTCCATGCGCCACCAAGAAAAAAACATATTCCTTTCTGTTCCCATTCAATTTTCTCTCAAGATCTATCATACCTAATCTTTATAAAATTCTGTTTACCTCCTTAACTTCTCTCTTGTTTATTTTGCGATTCAATTTATCTAGTTCTCATAGAGTAAGGTTGAGATCCTTCATTAGTATAATTTTGCTGCTATTTCTTCTTGCAATTCTCTAGGAATTTGGATGCTATAATACCTGGTGCATATATGTTTAGTGTTGATATTACTTTATTATCTATGGTGATGGTTAGTAAAATGTAGTTTCATTCCTTATATCTTTTAATGAGATCTATTTTTGCTTTTGCTTGATCTGAGATCAGGATTATTACCCCTGTTTTTTTTTTTTTTTTTTTTTTTTTTTAGCTGAAGCATAATAGATTTTGCTCAAGCCTATAACCTTTACTCTTTATGTATCTCTCTGCTTCAAATATATATAGATAGATATAGATATAGATATATGTAAACAACACAGTGTAGGTTTCTGGCTTTTAATCCAGTCTATTACACACATCCATTTTATGGGAGAGTTCATCCCATTTACATTCACAGTTGCAATTACTAACTCTGTATTTTCTGCAATTCTATTCTTCCCAAATTATACTTATCTCTCTTCCCCTTTCCATCCTCACCAGTGTTTTGCTTCTAACCACCACCTTCCTCAATTTGCCCTCCCTTTTTCAGCCCTTCCCCTTTTCTTATCCTTTCTATTTCTCTTTCCCCTTTTATTAACCTCCCTCTTTCCTTTTTCCTTTCCCTTTTCTACTCCCTATAAGGTAAGACAAGTTTCTACATCAAACTAAATATGTATGATATTCCCATTTTGAACCAAATCTGATAAGATTAAAATTCAAACAATGCTCTTCACGTGTTGTAATTTACCCCCATTTACCTCCCTTTACATCTTCTTCCATGTACAATTCCTTTTCCACTCCTAGTTTCTTTTTTATATCATCACACTAAAGTCAAATTATACTTACACTTTCTAAATATACCCCTAAAAGAGATATAATTCACAAGAGTTATAAATATCATCTTCTTATGTGGGGATGTAAACATTTTAACCTTTAAAAAACATAATTTTTCTTCTCTTTTTACTTTCTTATGCTTCTCTTGAGTTCTGTTTTTGAAGATCAAATTTTCTGTTCAGCTCTGGTCTTTTCATCAAAACTAATTGATAGTCTCCTATTTCATTGAATATCCATCTTTTCCACTGAAAGATAATGCTTAGTTGTCCTGGGTAGTTGATTCTTGATTGCAATCCATCTTCCTTTGCCTTTCAGAATATTATATTCCCTGGAATTCCCTTTATTCCTTTAAAGAGGAAGTTGATAGGTTCTGGGTAATATTGATTGTGGTTCCTCAATATTTGAATTGTTTCTTTTTTGGCTGTTTACAGTATTTTCTCCTTGATCTGATCATTCTGGAATTTAGCTATGATATTTCTTGAAATTTTCATTTTGGGGTCTCTTTCAGGAGGTGATCAGTGGATTCTTTCTATGGCTATTTTACTCTCTAGTTCTAGGATATCAGGGCAGTTTTCCTTGATGTATGAATTTCAAATTGTTTTTCTGAAATTAGGTGATTTAACTTCTATTTCTTATTCTTCTGGTCTGGATATTTTATATTTTTTGCACATGTTCATTTTGCTTTTTGAAAAATTAACTTGAGGCACAAAAAATTCTGCCATAACATCTCATTTTAACTGCATGGATCTTTACAGTTTGTATATATCTTGGAAGCAACATATTGATGGATTATATTTTCTAACCCATTTTTGTATCATCCTCTGTTTATGAGTGATTTCATCTCATTCACTTTCTTGGTTATGCTTGTTTATTGTGTTTTCTCTCCATCATTTCCTCATAATTTTTCTTTTCTTTGCTACTCACTTCTCACTACAAAGAAGAATGTAATCATTTTTGATAATTTTATATTTTATTTTATTTTATAATTTACTTGTATTTTTTAATTTATATGATCTGATCTCATTCCTCTGCTCTTCCTGTCTTCGCCAATTCATGACTATGATCACTGGTTCTTATACTCTGTTTCCTTTTAATTTCCTTTTATAATATGTCTTGAAATGTGTTTTGCTTGTGTTTCTCCCTTTCTCCATTCTGTTGTCCTCTTTAAATCCTCCTATTTTTTTCTCCCCCTTCCCACATAGAATTTAATATATTTTACATTAAATTTAGTGTATAAGTGTGCATATTCATTCCATCTTTTCCCAGTTCAGATAAGATTCAAGAGACGCCCAATCCTCCCAACTCTTCTTCTATGTTTGTATATTTTTGTTTACTCACAATACCCCTTTGCAGTGTCAGTTGCTTCTCTTATTGGTGACTTCCTTTCATCTTCTACATTTTCGGAGTAGGTCCAATCAGGCCTTTATTTATTTATTTTCTTTATTTCTCTTCTGGCTGATGCTAAGGACTTAGCTGCTCAATAACCCTAGAATTTTTTTTGCCTATTAATATTCTTCCACCACCCCTAACTTCTTTTATTGGTAAGTTCTTTTGGGGAGACAAACCTAGGCCAGCTATGTTTCATTTCCCTTTCAGCTCAAAAATCTTTGCTATCATGACTTCCCAGGTAGTTCTTATCAACCTCCAACTTGCCAGACTCATTTTATATATGTATTCCCCTATTATAATGTAAGCTCTTTGAAAACAGAGATTATCTTTCTTTTTGCTATATTTTATCCCTAGTGCTTAATTATGGTGTCTAGAGCACAGTAAGAACTTATATAACCCATGCCCCAGTTATGAGAAAAATAGTAAATTCATTCCCCCTCCATTCTCATTTTTCCCTACTCATTTTTCACCTATAATTTTCTCTCTTCCTTTAAAACCAACACAATAGAACAAAATTATTCCTTTATTCCCTCTATGTCCTTGAAGATCATAGAAATCTGTAGGGACTCATCTCTTATCTGTACATTAGAATATGACTATGTGATTATCATCTAGTCTTCTCTTGTAATTGCTCAAATATATTTCCTTTTCTAGGATTCTCTTGTCCCCTCTGTTTGCATTTCAAAAATTATTCATAGCTTTGTTCTTTGCATCAAGAATTCTTGAAAACCCTTTATCCATTAAAAATCCATTCTCTCCTTCCTCCACCAAACCATTATAATCAATTGTGCAAGAATAATTTCTTTACTGTAATTCTTTATCATTTGTCCTTTTGAATATATTCCAAGATTGTCTTTTCCTAAAAGTAGTTACAATATAATCTTATGTGACCCTGATTGTGGTTCCCTTAGTAGAATTCATCCCTTCTTCCTACTTGTTACTTTTTTCCTTTGGCCTAAAAGCTCAAACTTTCGTCTATGATATTCCAAACTGTTTTTAATTTGGAACTTCTTTTAAGAGATAGACAATGAATACTTTCTATTTTTTATTTTGCCTTCTGTATTAATAGATCTGAGTAGTCTTCTTTATGATTTAGTGAAATACTGATAGTAATTATTTTTAAAATATTACTATAATTTGCAGTGAACCAAATTATTCTTTAATTAAATCTCCAATTGTTTTCCACATTGGTTGTTCTTGGTAGTAGCCCTCTTATGTGTCCTATTTTTTTAACTTTTAATTGTGTTCTAATATTTCTTTTTGTGTCATAGAACTCATTCTGCTTTTCAGGGATCTCATTTAGATAAGACATAATATTTCAATAAAGTTATCTGTCTCCTATTCTAAGTTTTTAGTTCTATTTCCTTTTATTCTCTTCAAGAGTTCTAATTTAATTTATTATGTTTTGTTTCATTTCATCCTAACATTTTTGTAATGCTAATGACCAAGCAATTCTTTTCTCTGAGATACTACTTGTCATTGGGCTGGAATTATACTCAACTTTGGGGATCATATCTTGGATTCCTTTCAATTCAATACAATGAAATATTTCTTTATTATGGTTACATTTATATCTGCTCAATTGAATCTCCAGCCTCATTTCCCAGATTGGGATTTTGTAGCAGGGCTAGACTTCCCTTCCCTTCTTTCTCTTAGATGATAAGAGTATCCCCCTGTTAGGAACTGTTCTCTCTGTAGTTTGGATGTGATTCCCCTACACTTCTGAATATGTTGATTTGTTCTAGAACCAAATCTTTGCCATGATTTCAGATTTTTATCTCCATCATTTTATAGCCCAATATAACTGCTGGCCTAGACCTATTTCTGTTTTCTTCTCTTTGTACAACTCCTTTACACAACAGGAATCATATCATCCTCTATTATAGCCCTAAAAGACTCCATTAGTTATCAGAGATCCATCAGTGTTAGGAAACCTCCAAAGCTCTTAGTTCATTGGTCCAATTGTTGAGGGATTTTTTTAAAATCTTCTAGGACCTGATTGTTCTGAGGTACACACTTTTTAACTCTGTCTCCCTGAAAACTGACAATGAAGGCTGAGTCTGTGCTTTTCTGAGGGGAAGGGCCAATGGCAAAGTTCTCCTCAAGATGTTAGAATGCCCAGTCCATATTCTATGTATGTTTGTTAGTAAATATTTAATAATTAGAGGAGGAAGAAGAGAATACTTATATGAGAAGAATCTAAGAAGTCGTCTCATGGTAGGAAGTTTGAAATTAACTAAGGGATTTAGAAAAATATGGAAAGACATACTTATGAAGGAAAATATTATTCATATTCAGAGAACAAACAAGCATTATACAGTCTTTCATATATATACATATATATATAGCATCTATATGCATATGATTACAAATATCTGTAAATGTATGCCCTTAATTTTAGTCTTCTTTGGAGTGGGGTGGAGGAAGAGGAAAAAAGAACAAAGTAAGAACTGTTCAGCATATAAAAATGTGTTCCAAATCATTATTGATCAGAGAAATGCAAATTAAGACAACTTAGATACCACTACACACCTCTCAGATTGACTAAGATGACAGGAAAAGATATTGACAAATGTTGGAGGGGATGTGGGAAAACTGGGACACTCATGCATTGTTGGTGGAGTTGTGAACGGATACAACCATTCTGGAGAGCAATCTGGAGCTCTACTCAAAAAGTTATCAAAGTGTGCATACCCTTTGATCCAGAAGTGTTATTACTGGGTTTATATTGCAAAGAGAAGGGAAAGGGACCAGTATGTGCAAAAATGTTTGTGGCAGCCCTTTTCATAATGGCTAGAAAATGGAAATTGGATGGATGCCCATTAATTGGGAATGGCAGAATAAATTGTGGTATATGAATGTTATAAAATATTATTGTTCTATAATAAATGACCAGCAGGATGAATAAAGAGAGGCTCACAACATGGCATTTATACTCTTTCTGTTCTTATTTGCTTGCATTTTTGTTTTTCTTCCCAGGTTATCTTTACCTTTATAAATCCAATTGTTCTTGTGCAACAAGAGAACTGTATAGATATGTACGCATATATAATATTTAAGATATAATTTAACATGTTTAACATGTATGAGTCTGCCTGCCATCTAAGGGACGGGGTGGGAGGAAGGAAGTGAAAATTTGGAACAGAAGTGTTTGCAAGGGTCAATGTTGAAAAATTACCCCTGCATATGTTCTGTCAATAAAAAGCTATAATAATTAAAAAAGAAGTGTGTAGCAAAGAATAAAAGAAAACCTATAAAGAAGGGAGGAAATGGACAACTCTGAATGTGCCATATTTATTATATGGGCTTTCTTGAAATGGAAATTTGTTGTTTCATATTGTGAATCCTCTCTTACATTCTGCTGTGCACATGGTAATATTTGTTCGTTTGTTTTCTTTTCCTATTTTAAATTTTAAATAAAGAAAAAAGAAAGTAATAGAGTTTGGGGTGAAAAGAGAGTGCATTAGGGATAGCCTATGTGAAGGCACAAAGGCAGGAGGGGAAGTATTGAGTTCAAAAAACAAGTGAGTTAGTTTAATTGGAAAGTAGAATGAGTAAATGTAAGATGGAGCCAGATTGTGAAAGGCTTTCAAATCAAAGTTGAGGGTTTGAATTTCAATTTAGAAGTAATAGAGAGAAAGAGGAAGGGAAGAAGCTAATGTTCCTCCCTGTGTGTACAGGTACTCTCTGCAATCTATGCAATTATAATTTGCTTTCATGACATAAACATATATTCTCCTCCCATACAAAAGCTATTTTTCATTTTATCTTTATATTATTGATGTCTTGCACCTAATAGGTATTTAATAAATGACTTTTGGATTGGATTAAAATTCTTTTCAGCCCCTGAAATACCACTTCAGCCCTTTTTTGTTCCCTGGATAGCAGACTTAAGAAATTGATATCTCTTTTCATGAGAACAGGTCCTTCCAATAGTATCTGTCCTTTTCCCAAGCTATCATTTTCTGATTGAGAGCCTTGCAGAACTTTAGAATTGAACAAAAACTTAAAGATTGGCAAATACAACTCACATAATTTTTAGATAAGAAATCTGAGGCAGAGTGGGGAAATTACTCAGTCATACAAATAATAAATAAATCTGACATTTGAGTCCAACTGTTTATTTGTTTGTTTTAACTCCAATCTAGTTTGCACTGCACACACATTCTTCCAAAAAAATATTTTTCTACTGATATCCCAGAGCAAAGGACTGAGTCGCAAGTTAGGGTGGATACTTTCACAATGGAGGGATATTCTTAGAACTAGTAGAATGACAAATCCATTAAAGAATAGACATAATAATAAGAGATGAAGCTAGAATGGATTTTAGAGGTAATCTAATCCAATCTTCTTATTTTACAGATATGGAGACTGAGGACCAAAATTATTAAAAGACTTTCTTAGAAACACCCATGGAATAATAGTCAATTACAAAGTCAAAATTAAAATACATATTTTCTGCTCTTTCCAAATCCTATATTCTAACCATCACATACATATATGTGTGGGTTCCTATTAGAAGGCATCTAAACTATGCTATATTTCCAAAGTTCTACTGTATTTCTTATTGTGGCATGGACTTTGGATTCTTAAAGACTGATGATAGCAGATAAACTCTGGTTGGTCTAATCCACTGTGAATGCATCAGGAACCCATCTCTACAAAGACTGTGTTCCTTTTGCTCAAAGACAAGGCTAGTGAAATGCCAAGACATTCCTCCCTGAAAGACTGGCTACCAGGTACTGAGCAGATGACTATTCTGGTATGGATTCCAGTCTACGTTAAGGAAAGAAAGCACACACAAATAAAATCACAGCTGTTTTGTGACTAGTAAGGGGCAGCAAATGATGAACTTATTTTTTTACCTTCCCTTCTCCCAAACTACTCTCTATCATCCCACCATTCACTGCCCTGTTTAGAACTAGTAAAGGCTGAAAATACAAATATGCTTAATAAAGGTTTGGGCAAATTCATGACTGGCAGACCCTTTATGGAATTAGTAGTAGAAGTTAGGGATTAAAAAGTCTTGGATTTAAAATGAAATTAAAATGTCAAGTAGTTAGATAACTCCTCAGAAGACTGTCAAATACAGAAAGATTAAAGCCAGGAGGAGCACTTGAGTTATTGGTGGTGGCAAGAACCTTAAGAAAGATTCTTATCATTGGCCCTTCCCCTCAGGAAATTCAGAGCTCTTACCTGAAAGTAAGTTAATCATCCCTGTGCTGTGAAATAGAACCTTTGAACACCCCATTCTTTACCACAGAGCCAGTCTAGCAACTCTTTACTTACATTCCAGGGGCTCCAGATTTTCTTCTGCAATCTGATGTTCCTGCCCTCTCATCAGAGGTAAGTGAAATCAGAAAAAGGTTTGGCTAGAAAAGATTTGAGAAGTGGGAAGGGGAGGGAAAGAAAGGTCCAAAGAAAGAAAGTCCAAAGGACTATTTAGAGATGAGTTCTGCTCAGTAAGCATTAGCTATAGCAACTAGAATTCTGTTTTAATATTAAGAACTTCCCACCTGAGAAGCTGGAAGTGTGACTCAAATGATGAAGTTTTCAGTGTCCTTAGCAGCTGAAATTAAGAAATTACAGCTGATATGATATTGGTGCCTAAAAGGCTGAAGGAAATGACAACAAATGACTTCCCAAATGCTTTAACCCAAAGAAAGAAAGGGCTGAATAACATCCATAAAAATGAATGCTTTCTTCCTAGCATTAGAAGGAGGGTGTTTTAGCCAGAGTTGGGACTGTCCTAAGTCAAAAAATAAACAAAGATAAACTTTTGTCTTTGTCATCTTTCTTCCATCTCTAGCATTTCACCATCCCTACCAAGTGTCCTCATGCCCTTTTTGACCAGAATCTTCTATACTTCCCTCTATTATCCTTCCCTTATAATTTAGTGTTCTGGATTTAACACTGCCCTGCATACTAATTCCTCCAAATAAAAACAAAACAAAACAAAATAAAAACTTTCCTTAATAGAATAAGTGGGAACAGTGCCTTTGACTAAGAACTCGAATGTTGCCTTCAAAAATAAAGTTGTATATAAAGAAAAAACTTAAGCTGCATTGTACTATGGGGTAAAATTAATATGAATGGATGGAAATCCCAGGAACTTATGAATAAGTCCAGCTGTCCAAAAATGGTATGTGTTGCCTCTTAAGATAGAATACAAGTTCTTTGTCACTACATGAAGTTCAGGGAAGGTCTGGATGAATTTTATTAAAAGTTATTGTAGATGGAATTTCACAATCATTAACATTCTTCCAATTTTTAATATCTAAATGAGGAGCCTACAGAGTCAATCACATATAAATCCAACAAAAGTATGAAAGGTATACAGTATTAGCTCATGTGCATAAGATAAGGAGTTCCTTGATATAGGGAACTCCTTTTACCAATGCAAGTGTGTACCTTTTCTTAAAATTGGAGTCTTAGAGCTGCCTAGAACAATGATGTCAAACTCAAATTAAATAGGGCAATGGCCCATACATCCATACATCAAAATTCCTGCAAACTGTATGTAGTTTAAAAAATGCAATGTTGTTTATGTTTTATTTTGGTTTTATTTCTTTTGTTAAATATTTCCCAATTACATTTTAATTTGATTTAGCCACTGTGGAATGCTACAGGCTATGGATTTGATACCTATATCCTAGAACATTGAGAGGTTAAATAATTTACCTAGGATTCTAGAATCAATAAGCAAGTCAGCTAATCTGTCTCTGCTTCTGTTGTTTAATGTGCAAAATGAAGAGGTAGGAGAAGGCGATTGATAAGATCCCTTTTTACTCAAACATGCTATATTTCCAAAGTTCTACTGTATTTCTTATTGTGGCATGGACTTTGGATTCTTAAAGACTGATGATAGCAGATAAACTCTGGTTGGTCTAATCCACTGTGAATGCATCAGGAACCCATCTCTACAAAGACTGTGTTCCTTTTGCTCAAAGACAAGGCTAGTGAAATGCCAAGGCATTCCTCCCTGAAAGACTGGCTACCAGGTACTGAGCAGATGACTATTCTGGTATGGATTCCAGTCTACGTTAAGGAAAGAAAGCACACACAAATAAAATCACAGCTGTTTTGTGACTAGTAAGGGGCAGCAAATAATAAACTTATTTTTATTACCTTCCCTTCTCCCAAACTACTCTCTATCATCCCACCATTCACTGCCCTGTTTAGAACTAGTAAAGGCTGAAAATACAAATATGCTTATAAAGGTTTGGGCAAATTCATGACTGGCAGACCCTTTATGGAATTAGTAGTAGAAGTTAGGAATTAAAAAGTCTTGGATTTAAAATGAGAAGAACCCTCACTTGACTTGATCTTCTTACTTCTTTAGATGAATAAACTGAGACTCAGAAAAAAATAACAATGGGGGAGGTTACATTTTAAGTTTTATATTGTTTCCTCCCCTCCTTCTCAATCTGATTAGAAAAGGCCACTATTTGACATAGAAAGAAAAAGAAAGAAGGAAGGAAGGAAGGAAGGAAGGAAGGAAGGAAGGAAGGAAGGAAGGAAGGAAGGAAGGAAGGAAGGAAGGAAGGAAGGAAGGAAGGAAGGAAGGAAGGAAGGAAGGAAGGAAGGAAGGATAGATAAATAAATGTAAAACTATATTTCTATGTACAAGTTCTTTCTCTGGGGGTGAATATTATCTTCTTTCAAAAGTCCTTTGCAGTCTATGTGGGATATGGTATTAATCTAATCACAAAAGACAACCCTCCTCTACTAAAAACTGCTGGGTCAGGTTCTCTTACCCAAGAAGATTATTCAGCCAGTTAAATCTTTGACCTGGCCTCATACAATCTTTCAAGGCTGGAGTGTAATAACAAACTAATATTAATTTTTAGCCACCATCCCCATCATTCAATAAACATTTATAGATTGTCAGCAGGATAAGAAGAGTTGTAATAGATATCTCTTCTTAGAACTCATCCCAAAGATCACAAAATCATAGATTTAGATTGTAAAAGAACCTCAAAGGCAACCTAGACCAAACCTATATGACAATAATACTAAAATAACAATAAAATTCAGTTCATAGAGGGAAGGAGGAAAGAGACCACAAATTGGACAAATAAACCATGCATACACAAAAACACAAAGTAAATGAGGGAATGGATTACATTAAGCAGGAAGAAATAGATTTTCTTCAGAATTGCTGCAAGCTCAAGAAATTCATCCCAGGCAGTTTTCAGAGTAGCAAAAAGCCTTGCATGTGGTATGGAACATTTGTTTCTTTTTAATGAATTGAATTGAATTAACCACATTTAATTGTCCTTTTAAAAATTTTTGGTAGCCTCTCCTCTGCTTTTTTGTAATAATTTTTTTCTGTTACACGTAAAGATAGTTTTCAACATTCACTTTTTTAAGATTTTGAGTTGTATAATTTTTCCCCTCCATTCCTTTCCTCCCCCCTCCTCAAGATAGCAAGCAATCTGATAGAGGTAATATGTGTACAATCATATTAAACATATTTCAACATTAGTCATGCTTGAAAGAAGAATCACAATAAAAGTGAAAAACCATGAAGAAGGAAAAAAACAAAAAAATAATATATTTCAATCTGCATTCAGACTTCATAGTTTTCTTTGGATATGAATAGCATTTTCCATCATGAGTCTTTTGGAATTGTTTTTTATCATTATATTGTTGAGGAGAGATAAGTTAATCATAGTTGATCATCACACAATGTTTTAGTTATTACTGTGTACAATATTTTCCTGGTTCTGCTCATTTCACTCAGCATTATTTCATGTAAGTCTTTTTCTGAAATCTACCTGATCATCATTTCTTACAGAACAATAGTATTCTACTATATTTATATACAACAACTTGTTTAGCCAACCCCCAATTGATAGGCATCCCCTCAATTTTCAATTCTTTGCTACCACAAAAAAAAGCTACTATAAATATTTTTGGACATATAGTTTCTTTTATCTTTTTATGATCTCTTTGGGATACAGATCAGGAGATTATGCACAGTTTGATTGCCCTTTGCTGATTTGGCTTTTAGCTGGTGGACCAGGTCCAGCTTTATGACTTATGAGTAACTTGGGTTTAGGTAGAAAGTAGGCATTAAAAAGAAAATGAAACCAGATTAGATTCTAGGATTACAAAAGAGAATTCCTTCTCCTTTTGTTCTAAGCTTCCTTAAATCCTCTTTACTTTTCTCTTCCAAAAACTACACTGGTGGCAAATACTTAAGTTTCAAGAGATTTTGGAAAATTCTTATCCTTTCATCACTCACATACCCAGAGGGAAGTGTCAAGCCTGGAGTAGAAAGAAGATGAGGTTCAGGGAAGGACTATAGGAAAGTATGACTAGATGGGTGTGAAAAAAAAGAAAAGAACAAGCTTTGCAAGTAATCTGAGGGGAAGGCAACAATGCAAAAGGAGATGTAAATTTTCAACCATAATCAATGTGAGAATTTCTTCTTGCCAGACTTTTTTCAACACTTGAAGAGTTTATACATGTTCAGGATTGCCCCAGAAAGAACTAAAAACTATGTATGAAAACTGCAAAGATATTAGCTTAGAACTGATGAAAGGAAAGATTTCTCAACTCTTAGAACTTTATAAAAATTTGGAAAGGGTTGGTCTCCATACATATCTCTGTGAAACAGTGGTCTCACTAAAGATCATAAAAGGAAAGTTGTATGACTATTTATTGCAAAGATAATAGAGGAGATTCTCATTCAGGTATGGGTCTAAGTTACTGGAGAATCTTCCAAACCTGAAATTCTGTAATTCCAGAGTTGAACCCAAAAAAAGAAACCCCATGACATAATTGTAGTATCATATACATATATTCATGGTAAGAGTTGAGGCATTCTGATTAACTAGTATGATGAGGTGGAGTTTTTCTCATTGAATAAAACAGAGAGTTGAATCATGTGATTTTTAAGGTCCCTTCCAACTTTAAATTTGTGATTCTTTCTTCCAAATTTCATGCTCATTCTATACTAACTAGTTTGAGGCATATCTTGAATTTGACCCTCCCTGAACTGACTGGAGCACTGGTATACATGTATGCTATTGATAATAGAATTGCTTATACTGTTAGATGCAGGAAGGTGGCAGAGTGGATAGAGTGCCACATCTGGAGTCAAGAGGAGCTGAGTTCAAATTTTACCTTAGATTTACTAGCTGTGTGGCAAGTTTTCCTATATTTCAATAACAACAAACATCTTAAACAAACCAGGATGATAGCTAACATTTGTATATTACATTGCTTTAAATGTGTTATCTTATTTGAGACTCACAACAATCCTTCAGAGTAGTTGCTATTACTATCCCCATTTTATGGTTGAGGAAACTGAGGCAGCTAAGTGATTTGCCCAGTGTCACATAAGCAGGTGTGATTTTGACTTACATGTTTATGACTCCAAGTTCTTTTTGCTACTACATGAACAGTTGTTCAGTGGATACAGCAACATAATATCCTATAGAAAGAACATTATTTCTTATACTTCTAGATGTTGGAGAAGGGAGGAGCAATGATTGGAGTCCCTGAAAATTTTGTATGATTATAAAACATTAGGATTTGTATGTTCTCTTCTGTGAAGGGCCTCAGTGTTGAGAGATGAATAATACCAACTCTATTGGACTTAATGCAAGATGCCATTCTCAGAAAGTGAGAGGATTGGGTACTCATCTGCAATCTCTATCCCATCTCTTCTTTGTTATCTGGGCATGAAAGTAAGCTATCATGTGAGCAGTGAAGAAGATTGGTTTCCTTCAGATGACCCTGGAGGTGAGATATTTGGTTGTGTTTTGAAAAAGGAATTAACACCCTTTCTTCTATTTCTTCCCAACAGAGTTCTGGAAGTGAAAACAGGTTCAAAGATTTCCTGTGGCTCTCTAGTGCCGTTAAAACTATCCTCTACTGATCATGCAACTATTGCTAAGATTCCAACAGAACCGAGTCCTGTGGGCTTCCTGGTTATCCTGCTATCCACTGCATCTCCACCCCCGGCATATGGTCCAACAAGCTTTCTTGGGGGCAAGAAATCCAGAAATGCCTGAGAAGTTTAACTTTGCAAATGATGTGCTGGATCACTGGGCTCATATGGAGAAGGTAATAGAGATTGTCAGGGACTGAGGTGGGGGAAATTGGGAAGCAGGAACAAGATTTGTGTTATTTAAATGCTGTTTAGTTTGTGGGAAGTGAAATATCAAAACCCAGAAGAGTGGGAATCCTTGTTCCACTCCTGACCCAACAAAGAACACAATCCCCACAACCCCATAATGTAACATATATTCTGCCTGCCTCTTTCCTGCAGTGTGGACAGTTTTAGATTCAAGCATCCCTATTCCATCTTTTTCTCTAGCTCTCCCACATCCTTCCTTCTTGAAGTAATTCTTCTGTCAGCATTTCCCCAAGGGATAATTCATTTCATTTGTTGCCTGCTCTGCAGAAAGTAATGGGGGGCAGCTAGGTGGCACAGTGGATAGAGCACCAGCCCTGAATTCAGGAGGACCAGAGTTCAAATTTGATCTTAGACACTTAACACTTCCTAGCTGTGTGACCCTGGGCAAGTCACTTAACGCCAGCCTAAAAAAAAAAAAAAAAAAAAAAAAACAATAAAAAAAAAAGTAATGGGAGGCTTTCCTATGACCACGTCATAGAGCTGAAATCAGATTGAACCTCCTCCCCTTTTTCATTCTATTTTGCACCTAATTTAGATGTTCTAATCTCATTCCCTGATCTGATTTTTTTCCATGTGTCTGAAGAGTAAACATGGAGGGATGCAGCCTACCTACAACAATGTACAATGGAAGTGGATAGTAGCTACCAGGGAGTTAAGAAACCTAGATTCTAGTCTTGGTTTGATTGCTCTGTGACCTTGCTTAAAATATTCTTCTCTCTGGGCTCCAATTTGACTCTGTGGGATAATCATAGAAGTAGGAGTGATAAGTCATTTCCTTCAAAATCATCAGACTCTTCCTTCCATCAGAGAGGGAAAATGAATTAAACAGGCAAATGCAGCTAAAAAAGGCCCTAACTCTAGGGCAAAGAGAAAGGTTGTTGCAGGGTTCAAATACAATATATGCTAAAGGACCTGAAAGCCCACCTAAAAAGATCAAGCATTTACCTGGTCAGAGTCTGTTCCTCCTTCTATACCTCTCCATCCTTCATATGCTAAAGAAAACTTTCTCAGTTCCAGAAGTTAGTGTCTTGGCTTCTTTCTGCTCAGCTTCTTGGAGAGGTATAAGTGTGGTTCCCCTAATAAGAACTAGCTAGCATTTATATGTCTTAAGGTTTGAAAAGCATTATATATATATATATATATATATATATATATATATATATATATTATTTCATTGGATCCTCTCAGCAACCATGCGAAATAGGTGTTATTAATTCCATTTTACAGATGAGGAAACTGAGGATGAGAGGAGTTGAGTGATTTTTGTGGAATCATACAACTAGGAAATGTCTGAGATGGGATTTTGGACTCAAGTTACCCTGACTCCAAGACTACTGCTCTCTCCTTGGTACTACCTAGCATCCTGATTAGTGTATCAGAAAGTTGCAATTGCCCAGCCCAGCATCTTTATTATATTATAGTTTAGCCTGAGATTGCACCAGATTTAACAATTTGCCCATCTACAAGCACATACAGTGGAGTGAGAGTGGCCCTCAGAGAGTTAGAAAACCTAGCTTCTAGACCTGGCTTGGCTACTGTGTAATCTTGACTAAATCTTTTCTTCTTTCTTAGCTCTAATTTCCTCGAAATTAAGTAAGTTAGACCACATATCTCTAAGATTTCTTCCAATTCCAACATTTTGGAATTCTTTATTTCTTCCCTGCTTGATTCTGGTTCTGGTCATTGCTTTCACATAGTGACAAATGAAATTGCCTAGTAGACAGATAAAATCTGTAAAGAATAAAAACAAGACCTAAGATATTTAGAGAGAATCAAAAAACATCTACAAGCAAAACAGTGTCTTGAAGGCAACATTAAAATGATGTTAAGTATTATAATAATGTCCATGTTGATATGAGTTTCTGAGTCATGTGAATTCATTCTGGATTCAGAATCCTTAATCCAGTCACTGTTAGACATTACCAGTGCTACTCTCCTACACATTACCAGTGCTCCTCTCTTCCAAATGATACAGCCTATATATGTATGTGTATGGATGTACCTTTATGCATGTGGATATGTGTACACACTTACATATAAAGTCCTAGGAATTAATCTTCTATGCTACCTCTCAAATGTCTGGCAACTGTTACAGTCTTAAAGACCACAAAGCATTTGAAACCATTTGGATGGCTGGTGTCTGTGCACATTGTATTACTAGGTTTTCTGTTTCATCAGGAAGGCAAGAAAGCCCTGACCCCAGCTCTGTGGTGGGTGAGTGATAAAGGGAATGAAGTGAAGTGGAACTACCAAGAGTTATGTGATTACACTCGCCAGGCGGCCAATGTCCTCTCAGATGCCTGTGGCCTGCAGCGAGGAGACCGGGTGATTGTGATTCTGCCCCGGATTCCTGAGTGGTGGCTGGCAATCACGAGCTGCATACGAGCAGGTCAGTACACTGCAAGGCTCAAATACCAGATACCAATTTTAAATTGAAGTATACAAAGATGCTAACTCTCCTGTTTATTAAAAAAAAAAAAAAAAAGAACTATCCCTTTACTTTCCACACTTTTCATAACTCAACACAGCAAGGAACTGAGGAGGTGCATTTTTGTCATAGAACTTGCCATTTTATCTCCTGCTTCTTTTGGATCTATTGCATTTGTGACAATCGGCTCTCTCTTGATGAGACTGACTATTCAGGCTATGGCTATTCAGGTTTTCTGCCTTCTTTGATCTTTGCTATTGTCCCTTTGCCCTGCTCACTGGCATATCTACAGCAAAACAAAAGCAACCTTCCAACTTGCCTTCTCTTGTCTATCACTGAACTTCAAAAAAGGTTGGAGAATTTTGGCAATGACTATAATCCTATATTCTAATGTACCCTATTGATATAATGTAGCAGACATAAAGAATCAGAACTTAAGCCCCCTTCAAACAAAGACTAGTTATGTAACTTGAACAAATTATTGTACTTCTTTGAGCCCTGGCTTTCATCATCTCTAAAAAAGAAAAATACTTTCCAATTCCTGCTCTGTAGGGGAATTGTGAATACGACTCAAATAACTCAAGTAAAAAGTGCTTAGATTTCTTTAGAAAGAAAGTACTAGAGTGATGTGCATATAATCCTTATGATTTATTCAAACTATATAACTATAGTCTGCCTGCAATCAGGCAGGCTTGTATAGATAGGATACCAGTCCAAGAGAAGAACATTTCTCTTCTTCCCACATGCCTGAAATTTCCCAAGGAAAATATGTTCCTTTGGACTATTTCTTTTTAAAATACATATAACCCCAAACTTCCAAGGAGAAGACTGTGATCATTACTTGGCCTAGCTTTCTTGTACCACCTTCAAAAGACAAAAGTACCATATAAAACAACATCCCAAAAAGAAAAGGATAAGAGAGGAAAAGGAAAGAAAACTTCACAGGAAAACAAAACCAAAACAATGAGTAAATAAAAAAGAGTCCCAATGCAAGAAATAAGTATTATGGATTTTTTTAAAATGAAGAAAATTCCCTTTTTCAGAAAGAAAGAAAAAGCAATGTAATGATGCCCTGGAACAACTGCCCAAAGCAAAAGTGTTTGTTTGTTTGTTTCCTATTACCTCTAATAATCATTCTCATTGAATTCTCCTACCACTTCCTGATCTTCCATCTCCTTAAACATTCATATCTGCCATTCTTTGTGGGCTGTGGAACGCTTCTTAATTCTTGAACTTTTTATCCTCAATTTCTTTTTTTTACACTCTTTTTATCTTATACCCATAAAAACCTGATTCCTTCTGGAAGGAGAGGATGATTAAAATTAGATTATTGCAAAGTGAGATAATCATTATCTATGAGATAAAGTTAGGAGAGTAAATGGCTCTGTATTATTAGTACTTCAAGTAAAATTGGCCTGTCAAAACCAAAATGGCCAGTATGGTATCTCGTGTCAAGAAAAAATAATAATATTAGAAGGTTCAATGTAAGGGGAACAATTTTTATCTTAAATATTAATGATTGAATTCACCAATGAAGGAAAATAAATTATAGAATGGAATAAAAAAATAATACTATGTAGAAAAAGCATAGAACATTTAAAGTAAAGGACTTGAGGGAAAGCTATTATGCTTCAGCTAAATTTAAAAAAAAACAGAAGTTGCAATTATAATTTCATATGAGGCAATAGCAAACAGAAATGGCATTAAATGAAATAAACAGGGAAGATACATTATTACTAAAAGCATCATAGATAATGAAACAATATGATTTTGAAGTGGCAATATGACATAAGGAAAAAAATCTAGATCTGAAGACTTGGGATCTTGGTTCAAATCCATTAAATCTTCTTAGTTTTCATTTTACTCATTTGCAAAATGAGAGGGTTACACTACATTCATGGGATCCTTTTTTAGCTTTAAATCTAGGTCACTATTATCCTGTGATACAAAGCTGAATATATGTAAACTGATATTTGTTAATTTCTCAAAGGAAAAAATAATCCAAAAAAGGCTTATGTGTTGTAAAATATTAATTCAATTCAATTGTAGCATCTCTTTGTCAGGTAATTAATCAAAAGGAAAAATAAACAAGAAATAAATTACAGATAAAATGTTGGGAAAAACTGGTTTTGATGGACATATTGACATAAATGGGACTTTTAGTGACTATACATATTTCTCAGTCTTTCATGGGACTAATTTTTTTAAAACATTAGATATCAGGAACTCCAGCAAACACATTATAGAAATGTTAAACAGAATCCTTTATAAACTACAATACAATAAAAATGTAAAAACTGTAAACCTAAAAGGAAAATAGAAAAGGGTTTCTTAAATAATGATTTGGTCAAGGACAAAGTCATAGAAGCTTTAAAAATTATAAGCAAAAGAATGATAATAATTAGATCATGTACCAGATTGCTTGGGAATAAAACTTCTATTCCTGAACATTTTTTAACATTAGTTCAATTGTTTAAAAAAAAAAAAGAACTAATTCTGTATATCTTACCTTTAATTTTGAAAGCATCCTCTTGTGCTTATTTTGGGATTGTTTGTTGGTTTATAGTCTTCCTTATTGTAAAATTAATTAATTAACCCAGGTTATCTCTTTTGTTGAGACAATTGCTTCAGCAAAGTAGCATAAGTACACAAATCATTAGCATTTCTGTTTACTAGAATGAAGAATAGAGAAATATCATTTAATAAAATGAACAAAATATCTTGGAGTTGATCTACAGAAGGATAACAAATTTCAGATACTAGCTAAATGTGTGACTCTGGACAAGTCATTTAACTTCTGTGCTCCTCAGTTTCTTCATCTATAAAATGAAGATAATAATAACAATTACTTCCCAGGATTGTTGTAAGGATAAAATGAGATATTTGTGAAGCACTTTGTAAACCTTAAAAAGTAAAATAAATGGTAATTATTACCATTTCTAAGATATACATAGGATTTATGCTTATAAAAATATAAATTAACTTTTGCAGATAAATTGTCTCAGATAAATTGAGATACCCAATGTTCATGATTAAGCATATCATAATAATAAAAATTATATTAGTATTTAAATCGATCTGGATTTATATTAAATCAATCACATTACCAGGAGGATACTTTATAGAATAAAAACAATTTTTAAAATTCATATAAAAAAAAAGGTCAACATTATCTAGGGAAATAATAAAAAAAATAGAATGAAGTACTTTGTCATAATTAAGTAACATATATTGTTATATCAAATTACATCACAAATCAATAATTACCAAAACATAGAACAAAAAAAAGAAAAGTAAACTAGACTAGATAAGCAAGATTTAAAAGAAAATGTTTATAGGAGTCTAACATCTTATAAATGCAAGAAAACAAAGAAATAAGGGGAAAAAACTGTTTATTCAACTGGGAAAATTTGTAAAGCAGTTTACTAAAACATAAGTTTAGTTCAGCATCTTAAATGATATGCAATCATAACTTTCAAATATAAAAATAACAAAACATAAGGGATTTGATAGAAATTAATAGATATAACTACATTAACTGTTTAGCAATACTGAAATAGTTGGATGATACAAAAAAAAATCTCAAAAGAGAAAACACAAATTATGAACTCAGTGCTCAAAAGCATCTAAGAAAGGAAAGGGTTCAACCTATGATTCCATTGAATGAAATCAATATTTGGCAAAGCCAAGACTTAAACCAGTTAGCCTTGTTTCCAGGGTGGCTCACTATCCACACTGCTCATCTGATTTCCAAAGAAATAAAAATTAAAACATTTCTGGGACATTACCCATTAAACAGGCAAAAATGACAAAACATATAAAAATTTAGTGTTTATAAGATGTAGGAAAAACATGCATATTAATTTCCTACTGGTGAAGATGTCCAATCATCAAAAAGTATTTTTAAATCATAAAAGTATATAAATCACTTTTACTGTTTGACCAAACAATCTCACTATTAGGGTTATACTACAAAAGAGTCTAGGGAGAAGGGGAAAAGGCCTATCTATATGAATGCATTCATAGCAGCACTGTTTTTAAATAGCAAAACATTGGGAACAAAATAAATCCAACACTTGGAGAATGGCAGCACAAATTGTAGCATATCAATGTGATAGGATATTACTGTACCATGAAACACGATGAATAACAATTCAAATATGTGAAGTCTTGTATGAAGGGATGCAGAATGACAAAACAGAACCAAATGAACAATTTATAAGATAACTAAAAAAACATAAAGGAAGAAAATTTAAAATGGTAGTGAAACCAAGATCAAAAATATTACTCGACATTGGTATTAACTTGTAAAGCAAACATCTGCCCTTTCTTCTGAGAAATGGAAAATTTAAAAAATGCAAGATTGCAAATCTTATCAGATACAATTGCTCTTTATTTACTAAACTGTTTTCAGGTACTCTACATTTGGGGGAATTCATTTGGAATAATACCCCTAGATTTTTGTGATATATAAAAATAAAATAAATCAATTATTTTTAAAAGATGACAAATATCCAAAGGTAACATTTTAAATGTATGAATCTATAAGATGCTTTTCAACAGTCAAGAAAGCTCTTTACAAAAACAAAAACAAAGCAAAACCTATGTTCCATTGTCTAGCCAAAATTCTACCATTAAAGATTGATGTTTTTAGGTTTTAAATTTTTTTCAGTCTTCCAGAGCCCTTCATTTAAATTCCATTGGCTTTTCGAGAAGTTTCACTTTAAAATGACATCAGCTTGCACTTTTCATGGGAATTAGTTTTCAAATGATATTTACAGGCCACTAAAAGTTTTTGGGAAGAACCAGGGATATATATGCAGACAAAGTCTGAAATCCCAGGGTTGAAATAGGGAATGGGAGAACGCCAAAGACCTACCTAATCCCTTCAATCACAATGTCACCTTAAGGCAACATTCAAAGTAAAAAAGGAAAATTGTTAGTGGGCAAACTGTTGGCTGTAGACACTGGACTACAAAAAAACAACTGGACATTTACATGGCAAACTGAAAGTGCTTTCCTTTTTTGCTACTTTGTGAATGACCATGTGACCTAGAAGAAGGAATCACAGTAGCCTGATGATAATATTCTAATTTTCTCCTTAGGATTTTCTCACCTTATTCTACAGACTCTGGTTGTCTAATAATTTCTTTTTATTACCCAACATCTCCTGGTCACTGCCTATTATTTAAAGATGATAATATCCTTTCCCTGATGGGAAAAGATAATATCCACTACACCCACTTATCCTGATGAGTCAAAAATCAAAGAATCATAAATTTCAGAATTGGAAGGAACTTCAGAGATCACCTAGTCTAATTCATAAGTTAAGTGGGAATCCTCTCCATTCTAAATTAATTTTCATTCCTCATTTGTAGTTGGCAACTTTGTTTGTTTTGTACTTTTTATTCATGTTAGCACTTTTTATTCTTATCATAGTTTTTTTTGGTGTGATGGTTAAACATGAACATGTCATCTCATCTAATAAACTCTAGTTTATTAATAAATAATTGTTATATTGTTATTATTGTTGTTATTATTAAATATATAATTAATATTATATAATATGCATTGATTATAATACTAAATTAATAAATATATTAAGAAATAATTCAATAAACTGTAGTTCACTGGGAATAAGGGGCACAATTTAATGTTATCTATATCACTAGTGGTTTTTAGTACTCTACCTTGTACATATTAGACATTCAATCAATATTTACTAAAGGAATTATTCAATGAACAAATCAATAAACACTTGCTTCTTCCAGGACTTGTATTCATTCCTGGTACCACTATGCTGGTAGCAAAAGATATTCTTTACCGGCTACAGACCTCAAAAGCCACATGCATCATAACCAATGAGGCTCTGGCTCCTACTGTGGATGCAGTAGCACCTGACTGTCCTGCTCTGAAAGTCAAACTCCTAGTGTCAGAAAATAAACGTGATGGATGGATGGACTTCAGAACTCTGCTACGGTGAATGTCTAAATATTGTTCACTCTGTAATAACTCTTGCACATGTGTTTCTTGAAGGAGGGATGCTTCTTTATGCTAGCAGATATTCTTATGTTTAATTTTAAATTCCTCTCATAGACTGCAACAAGTCTTGCCTTTAGAGTAGATAGAGATAGGAGTCACCTTTGTGTAGTAGAAGGACCCCTGGGAAGGGCCCTAACTATCCTGCTTTGCCCCTGAAATTCTACCATTGATGGCTGATCCCTTTGTTTTGAAATACAAATCTTTTTGAGAAAGATGGCCCATTAAAGGAATGAATTGAACCAATTCTTTCCAACATGAAAGTTACCTAAGAATAGCTCTGTTCAGGATGCTGCACACAACTAATTAAAAGAAGAGAAGAGATTCTTAGAATCAGGATTCATGCAAAGATGTTCAATCTGGACAGGAGTCTCAGAGTAATACAAGTATATTAGTTGCCTTAGGAGAGAAAGGGAGAGTATCCATAAGGAGAGGAAAACATGGAAAAGTAAGATAAAAAAGACTGAAGAATGATTTTCTGCAGCTTCCTTTTACCAAGGGGCATATTGAACTATAAGTTTATGAAGGAAGTGGTTGTTTGTCCTTCCTTTTTTTTTTTTTGCTATATAGAATCTATAACTTGGGCTGTCTCCATATAGCTTTGGGAACTTTAGAGCACTCATTCTCCATTTGACTGCCTTGAGGATCAATTTTCTTGGGGATTCTTGCTTTGCAACTCTTAGCATTTCTAATTTGGGATGAAAACAGCAAAATAAGACAACATAGTTTATCGATTCCACTTTGGAAATGAGAAAATTGAATGCAGATCCTTGCCAAACACAGGTTAGAATACCTGCTAAATTGATACTCATCTATAAGCCAATCTGTTCCAGCCTCTAAAATGAACATTTATTTGGCTTACGTGAAACATCCTTGTTACTTAGGCCTAAAAACCAGGGACTTAGACAACCTGACGTCATTCAAAGCCCTAGTAACTTTCCAGAAAATAGCATTCGAGAGAATTAATTTTTGCAATTCTGCCTATATTCTAAGCAAATATGAATTTGTCTTTCAGAGAAGCCTCCACTGTGCACAATTGTGTAGAGACTAGTTGTGCAGAAGCAATGGCTATCTATTTCACCAGTGGGACCACTGGTGCCCCCAAGATGGCTGAGCATTCCCATGGGAGTCTGGGCTTCAAATGCGTGGTGGATGCTAGGTAAGGACACTTCTTTCTTTACCCCAAAAAAGAATCTCAAGGAGCTTTGAAATGTCATTGGACTCATTCCCATATGATTGGGGTAGGACTAAATTTCAACTTCTCCTAGGAAACCTATTAGCTTTGCTTATGTGCCTGGACCATAGTATGTATTTAATAAATATTTATTGACTGATCACTTAATTCTTTTTGGAGGAAACATATTACATATTTGGGAGATAAATAATAAAATAAATAATAAAAACATTCACATAATACTATGTATTAGGCACTCTACTAAGTCTTTTACAATTATTATCTCTTTTGATCCTTTAGGATTCTAGGAGGTGACATCAATGAAACTAAAGTTATTATGGTTGTTATTTTGTAACCATTATTGTATAATGGTTGTTATTATTTATCTGTTTCAGACTCTTGATGATCCCATTTGGGATTTTCTTGGCAAAAGTACTATAATGGTTCACCATTTACTTCTCTAGATCATTTACATAAACTGGGGCAAACAGGCTTGTGATTTGTCCAGGGTCATATAGCTAACAAATATCTGAGATTGGATTTGAACTCAGGTCTTCCTGACTCCAGGCCTATAACCCTATCTACTCTGCCACTTTGTTGGCTGATTAGGAAATTCTTCTATTGATTTAAATATTTCTCACTCACTTTGATTTATCCTTAGCAATGATGTAACAAAAATTCCCCACCACTATTACATCACATTCACCTCTCCCCCTCCCCCATAGTAGTTTAAGCAAAGACAACATAGGAGAGAGATAGAGACTGAGATACAGAAACAAAGAGACACAGATAGAGAGAGATAGAGACAGAAAGAGACAGAGACATAGAAAGAGACAGAAACATACAGACAGGCAAACAAAGAGAGGCAGAGACAGAGAGAGATACAGAAACAGAGAGACACGGGGAAGCAGAGACAGATACACAAAGGTAGACAGAGACACAGAGAAAGAAACAAAGAGAAAGAGACAAATAGAGATACAAAGAGACAGAGAAAGATTGAGACAGAGAGATGGAGAAAGAGAAGGAACAGGGGTAGATCAGTGACAGAAACATATCAATGTTTACCATTTATCCCTATGAGTATTTAGTCAGAAGCAATCCATGTTCCTACTTCTAAGGACTGCAAGGTAGTACAAAAATAGAATGGAGACTGAACACAGTAGAAAGCATATTAACTAGCTTTAGGGGTAGCTAAGTGGTACAGTGGACAGAATGCTGCCCGGAGTTGGAAAAACTCATCTTCCTAAGTTCAAATCTGGCTTCAGATACTTATTAGCCACATGACTTGGGGCATGATTCTAATAAAGGTACTTTCTATCCCCTATCACTAAGTCTCTATAAAGCCAAAAAGAGAAAGAGTGCTTCAGTCTTACAGATAGGAAAACAGAGGTATGGGGTAGGATGCGACTCACTCACTTAGGATTAGAGCAGAAAAGACGCTAGTATCCAGGTGAGCCTCCATCACTACTATTGCTCAAGTTGTGAGCTCCTTCCCCCCATGCATATGTGCATTCAATTACATGCTGGCACCTCCTACAGAAGCTTGCAAACATTTTTTTGTTTTTTACAGGGACAGAAATTGGATTAATGTGCAACCCTCAGAAACACTGTGGGGTATAACAGATACAGGTTGGATTCTCAACATTTTGGGGACATTTATGGAACCCTGGATATCTGGAGCATGCTCATTCGTCCACCATTTGAAAAAGATGGACCCAATGATTATCATCAATGTAAGGTTGGATCCCTTGCATGAGGGTTGATGAGGATGTATCCAAAATCCCCTGATGCTCATGGAGAGCCAATATATGAGATCATTGAGTCCTGACCCAGAACACTCATTGATAACTGCAGTTATGATATAGAAAAGCACTAGAGGCTAGACTCTGGTTCTGTTGGCTACAGATTCTGTTGCAGTCAAAAGGACACATTGTGACATGACCTCTCAATCTTAAAGGACTGGCAATGTCCCAGATGTTCTACCTTGCCATCAATGGCTCTATCACTCAATAATCTGCCCTGGTTCTCTTTCTTTTAATCCTTTAGTACTTCGCTCTCTCTACCACAAGCACTGTGCCAAGTAAGGGTGTGTCTTTGTATGTTTGTCCACTTCTTCTGTTTAAAGGATTTTACCATATATTATTTCATTTGTTCATTTCATTAATAAACTCTGTTGGATAGGCAAGCTGACATTATATTCAACCTTTGTTGGTTTGTATGTAAATGCTTCACAATTAATTATTTGCAAATAATTAAAATGCCACCTTGGATCATAGATCTCAAAGAAACTTCAGAGGGCATTAACCCAACCCCTTCATTTTATGACTGAGGGAATTAAGGCTGAATATCATGACTAAGGTCATAAAGAGAATAAAAATTGAAACTTGAATCCAGATCCTTTGACTCCAGAAGCATTGCACTTCCTACTGTGTCAGGATGCAAGTGCTGCTACTAATAGTTATTGTTGCAGTTACTAGGTATTGCAAGAGTTATTATGCGTATTTTACAAAAGGGGAAACTGAGGCTAAGTGACTTACCCAAGATCACATAGTTAGCCGGAATCAGAGATGGGTTTTGAATCTATGTCTTCTTGACTCCACGTCCACTTTATCATCTTCCAACGTACAAAAGCTAAGACCCAAAGTCAAAGGGACTTGCTAAAGACTATCAGTCTTAATTTATTAAGTGCTAGGTTCTGTGCAAGGTGGAGCAGCTAGGTGGTACAAGTGTACAAGGCTGGAATTAAAAAGACCTGAATTCAAATCTGGCCTCAGGTATGACTAGCCATGAGATTGGATAAATCACTTAACTCTCTTAACCTTAGTTCCTCATCTATAAAATGAGTTGGAAAAGGAAATGGCAAGCAAGTATCCTTGTCAAGAAAACTCCAAATGGTGTCACAGAGAGTAAAATATCACTGAAAAACTATTAAACAACAACACTGTTTTAGGAGCTGAGGACACAGCATTCTCTATTCCCAAGAAGTGACAGAGGGATTCCGGTGTCCCAAATCAGTCATGGTTTCATAGGCTAGAGCTGAAAGGGAAAAATAAAGGCAAGCAAGTCTGTACTGTTCATTTTATATATGAGGAAACTGAGGTCCAGAGAGGCTACACCTTATCCAAGGCCAAGGGGTCAATGTAATTTTAATACTGATCCTCTGGGGTCAGCAATCTTTCTACTACACCTTTTTCCAATTTCCTTTCCAATGGAGCATGTCATCTTTTGACAAAAGGAGTTACTAATTCACCTAGACATTTTTGGGCTAAGTTTATAAATGCTTAGGATCTTATTTGACAGGAAACAGACATTTTCCAAATGGAAGTAATGTCGAGCTAAAATGTTGAGTTTTTTCCCTATGAGATTTATTTGCAGACAAAATCATTGCCTCCCAGAAGTCCTTGCATTCCAGAAGGTCCTAAATGAAGAGTCCCCTCTCTTCTGGGAGTGCAATTTATTTTCATTTTCTGAAATGCTTTCTTGGTGGAAGGAAGGATGAAAAGGAAAATGAATGCCACGGTTCACACAACTTTCTCCTTGAGATTGACTAACGAATTTCTCTAGTCTTTTCTATAGTCACTGGGGCCAGATGGTTGCAGAGGGGAAAAGTAAGGCAGGTTACCTCGCACAACCTTCCCTCCTTCAAGTCCAATTCACTTGCATGTCACAGCATCCCCTCCCAGATATCATGACCCTCTTTGAGAACAAAGAACTGATAACAATATGTTTTGAGTATATAGTTACTAGGCATATAAGGATTGGCATGTTACTATGGGATTGGTGCCTTTAAAATTCCTGCATAGAAGGCAGCTAGATGTTGCACCATAGAGTACCAGCCCTGAAGCCAGGAGGACCTGAGTTCAAATTTGATCGCAGACAGTTAACAGTTCCTAACTATGTAACCCTGGGCAAGTCACTTAACCCCAATTGCCTCAGGGGGATAAAAAAAAAAGTCCTGTATGAGCTCCTTCCTCTGGTTTTACATAAGTAGAAACTGGGAAACTTTTTTTTTTTTTTTTCTGAGTTAGGAGGAAGTTATTTTTTTGATCACCATAGCCAACCTGACACAGAGGAGAAGGAATTGGACTCATCTGTTTGTACTAGACAAAGGCTTCTAAGAAAATTTCTCTGTCCTGAGAGAGATAGAATGAATGCAGAAAACTATCTTATTTGGTGGCTTAAGAACTGGGTTCAAAATCTGACATTACTACCTATGATATGTTGGACAAATCATTTAACTTTTTTGAGCCTTAGTTTTTTCCTCTGTAAAAAGAAGGAAATTAATCTTGATGACTCTGAGGTCCCTTCTAGCTCTAAATAGATAAGCAATATTTTTCTCTCTTCTACCCCTAGTCCCTGAGACTATAAGAAATTATTATCCTAGTACAGGAAACTCCTTTTTTTGTCTCTTGAAGGTTCTTTGGTCCAGAGTTCTCTGTTGAAATGCATATATTCACGAGATGAATATCACCCTAAGTTATTATCAGCCACTTTATTAGTTCTATTCAGGATTCTAGTGTGGTGGACATCACCCAAGACAAATGTGTGACTTCCATGTTTGCAATGACTAGCCTTGATGAACTTTCCCTGGGTCTCTTTGTTTTAGTTCCTAAACTAAACTTTGGAAGAAGCTCCAAAGAAAAGTGTGTGGTGAGTCAGACAGAGAGGCAGCATGCTTCAATGCAAAGGCATGAATTTGGAGTCTCAAGACTCTGTCATTTATTGTGGGACCTTAGGCAAATGAATTCACCTCTCTGTGCCTCAGTTTCTATTTCTGTAAAATAAGGGGATCAGATTAAGTGAGATTTATTGGTCACTTTTAGTTCTAGATCTATAATCAAGGACATGGCATTGAAACTACAGTAGCAATTAAAAGAAATGTTATTCCTCATCTTGAGTTCCATATTAAAACATGGATATTGTTAAGGGCTTGCTCTGTATGCCCACAATATCAAAATCCACCAATATAAACATCTAGTATTAGTTTGACAATGGACTCAAGGTTCAACATCTGAGCTGTCTCCCTGTTCTTATTCACCAGACTCTCTCCAGATATCCCATCAATGTCATGACAGCACCTCCTATGCTATATCGGATGTTACTAAAGCAAGATCTCACCAGGTAGGTAATATCATTCATTGCTTGTAGGTGGGTGATGTTCCTCCTAGGTCAGTAATCTGTCCTTAGACAAGAGCATCTTTCTTAGAATGAGGGTTTACTGCTAAGGTTCACCACTGTAATAGGTATGTAGCACCCATTTTTAAAATAGGATTTTATCTTGTTTTAAAGTGGCTTCTAGGGTTTGTGTTCTTTCTAATTCCCTTTGAGATATTAATAACCAGAAACAACTAGAGCTGTCACTCTGACCTAGTAGTATTTGCAATTTAATAATAGTAGTTAGCATTTACATTACACTTTGAGGTTTGCAAAGCATTTTATAAAAATTATGCCATTTGATTCATTCAATAACCCTGGGAGATAGGTATCACCCCCATTTTACAGATGCAGAAATTGAGGCAAGGAGAAAATAAGCAACTTGTTCCCAGTGCCTAAGGCTGTTTTTGAACTCAGCTCTTCCTGCCTCTAAATATTCTACCCATTGTATGATCTAACCATAGCCTTCCTAGCTTAAAGGAAAAGAGTTTTAGGCTGCTAGGTAGTCTAGTAAAGGAAATTCTAGTGGCAAGGAGAGAAGCTGGGTGCCTTTTATGTCCCAATAGCCAGCCAGTGAAAAGCCAAGGTCTTCAGTTCAAATCCCACTTCTGCTGCTTCCTACTATATTGATTTAAAATCACTTAATGTCTCTCACCCTCATTTTATTCATTTTAAACAGAAGTATAGGATGAGATGAAACTTCTAAAATCCTTTCTAACTCTAAATTCATAATCCTGAATTATGATGGTGATGGTAATGATGATGACAATGATAATAATAAGCATTTGTATAGGGCTTAAAGGTTAGCAAAGAATTTTGCAAATATTATTCTATTTGATACTCAGAACATCCTTAGAGGAAGAGAGAAATAGTACTGGTTCTGATTGTGTGTGTGTGTGTGTGTGTGTGTGTGTGTGTGTGTGTGTCGTGTGTATGCATACATACCCTAGTATCTATCAGGAGGCAATAGGGGATACAGTGCTGAACCTGGAGTCAAGAAGCCTGAATTCTTATTATCTGTATGACCTTGAACAGTTCATTTAAATTATCTTAGACTTAGTTTCTTTATCTGTAAAATGGGAATAATATAGCAACTAATTCACAGCATTGTTCTGAGTATCAAATAAGATAGTACTAGCAAAATACTTTGCCATCCTTAAAGTTCTGTACAAATGCTTATCATTATAACTGTCTTCATCATGATCGTCCTCCTCATTGTCATCATTTTCAGTGGATCATGGATTTATAATTAGAGGAGACATTAGAAGTCTCATCTTATCCAACCTGTTACTTTAAAGATGAATAAAATGAGGGTTAGATTAAGAAACTTTAAATCACTATAGCACTAAATGGCAGAAGTGGAATTTAAACTGGCTTCTCATTGGGACATAAAAGCGCTTCCAATTTCTCTCCATGTTACTGAGAATTTTCTTCATGAGCCTACCTAGCAACCTAACACTCTGCCATTGATCAGTTCCTTTTCCTTTAAGCTAAGATGTTCATGGTTAAACTATACAATAGATAAGAGTACGTGGAGACAGGAAAACCTGAGTTCAAATCTAGTCTCAGACACTATCTGTGTGACCCTAGGCAAGTTATTTATCTCTTTCTGGCCTCAATTTACTCATCTGTAAAATGGAAGGTGATAATAACATCCCAGAGTTATTGAAGGGATCAAGTGACATAATATTTATATTATATATTATCATATATGCTATAATATAATATATATAATAATCAAGATGAATTAGAAAGAATTAAAATGGTACAAGAAAGTTTTGAGGGAAGGGCAGAAACACAGGGATTTTGCCTTAGGAAAGCAGGAAGGTTAAAGAGGTAGAATGAACTTCTATGATCATCTAGTCTAACTTTCTCGTTATATAAATGGGGAAACTGTGGTTCAAAGAGATTTTTTTCCCAAGTCATATAGGTAATAAACACAAAAGTTGGAATTTTAACTGAAACCCTCTGACTATTTCCACTGTATCACCCTGGGATACTATGTAAAAAAGAGATGTTGGGAGTATGAAGGCCCTAGAAACCTTGGGATAAGGGACAGATAAGAAAGAAAAAGCACAGGAGGAATGTAGAGTTGACCCCAAACACAAACTATTTGTTTTGTTTTCCAAAGCAAATTCCATCTCTTTATCCCAAGCTTTCCTATGGCTACCCCTGACATACGAATGTTTGCCCCAGCTGTGCCAGTGTTCTGGTCCTCCAGAGTTCTAGTGCCCTTATGCCCTACTCCACCCACCTTCATTATTCCTTATGAGAAATAAGGGAACTGAAAGTGGAAGAAGTTTAATGGTTTTCCCAGAGTCACACAGTAAATAAATCATACTAGAAATGAAGCTCAATTCCTCAGACTCCTATTCCAGAGTTCTTTTTATAATCCAGCAGAATACTGACCATCAAGGAGAGAGAGGAATAATATAAGAAATCCTCCAGAGAGCTAGTCTGGACATTACACTTTTAAATGCTACACATTCAAACATTTCTTGATCCCAGTGCAGTGAAAACCAAATTTCCAAAGACTAAGTTTCTCACTAGTCTACTATCTTTGGTCCATCTTGTCTGGGAAACCATGTAGTCTTATATTCTGTCCAGTTCCATAGTCCCTGAGACAGCAACTTGTTCCTAATGGGACTCTGGGGGCTCAGGACAATTTTGTTTCCTAAAAGAGTTTCCCAAAGAGCTCAGAATAATTGTTTTTTTTACTTTTTTTGTTCAGTTACAAGTTCCAAAGCCTTCACACCTGCATCAGCTCTGGAGAGACCCTCCTCCCCGAAACCCTGCAAAAGTGGGAGATGCAGACTGGGCTGAATATCAAGGAACTCTATGGACAGACAGAAACTGTATGTGTTCTCACCTTTAGCTTCAGGCAGCATGACCTAAGAGTAGTTTTTAAAACTTGTTTCCAGAATTTCTAGAAGGGAAAATAAATGTGTTTACATTTTCCAAAATTATAAATCATTAGATATTCTCACCTAAGTGACGCATTTGAACCAAATCAGGCAATTAGTTTAAGAGCCAGTCAGGATGAAGATGAAATAGCAATGTTTTTTTCTTTTTTTTGTCCCACAGCATTCAATGATACCTTTGCCCAGGCTCTTCCTTTCCTGCTTACCCCTTTTTGCTGCTTCTCTCTGCCCCATATTCACTGCTAGATCTGACTGATCACAGATAGTTAGCTGTCAGTAACTTAGTGGCAGTGTCATCAATGTGCAGCTCTTTGTGGTATGCCTAAGGTTTTCAGCAACAAGATCATTTCTAGGATAGACACAACAAAGAGAGATATAAACCGATGTGTGGAAAAAGCCATCCAGGTATCTGAATGTTTAGACCAGAAATGATCTCACAATAAGGTCTCACTTGGCTTTTAGTGTCCCTCCTAACAAAACTGGCTTTAGAGTCAACGGTCAGTACTACAGGTTCAATAAAAGAACACTAGCTTGGTTTCCCTCTCATTTCCAATAAGCAGTCTCAGAATAGGACAGATTGAGGCTCTTGTTAAGTGGGATGGCAGTTAATCTGGATAGCAACTGACACCTTCTTACTCTCATAGATCAATTATCTCCTTGATTTTTTTCTCTTCCACGCAATAATTTCCCCCCTTTTCTGTGCATGAACTGAACTGATTATCTACCTCCCATTTGGCTGAATGTCTAAAGACATTTGAAAAGGAGCTATACAGATTGCCCTATAGAATGGTAAGGGTAGAAAGGACTGTGAGAAACATAAGCTCCCTAAGTTCACATCGAAGCATTATCAAGCATACCATCTTCATATCTCCCAATATGGTAACAAGCAATGTCACCTGAGCTTTGAATGTCTGACGTTACAGGTGGGAGGAGTGAGTGACTGCCAATATGTGGGGAGGATTTGAGAATGTATCAAAAGGTCTGCTTCAGTTTCACTATTATCAATCCATTCAGGAGAATCTTGAATATGCAGTGGTCTTACAAAATCTATTAAAATCCAGAAATCCCTTCTAATTGTAATGTACTTATTTATTCATTCATTTATTTTTAACATTTTTTAAAATTTTGAGTTCAAATTCTTTATCTCCAACTATTCTGTTACTGATTGAAAAAAGCAGATTATATTGACTATACATATTAAATCAAGGAAAACATATATCTATATTAACTACATGAGAGAGAAGCTTTCACAACATGAGTTATGTGGAAATAAATTTAACATGATTGCACATGTGTAACTTAGATCAGATAGTTTGCTGTCTTGGGAAAGAGGAAAAAAGAAAGAAAAATAAAATGTTCCACCTGATACCCATCAGATTGGCTAATATGACAGAAAAGAAAAATGACAAATGTTGGAAGAAATATGGAAAAATTGGGACCCTAATGTACTGCTGGTGGAGTTGTGAACTGATCCAATCATTGTGGAGAGCAATTTGAAACCATATCCAAAGGTTTATCAAGCTGTGACCTAGCAATACCACTGCTAGGTTTATATTTCAAAGAGATTATTTGAATATTGCATCAGACACTTATTAAACTATATAATATTAGACCAGTCCCAATATCTTTGGGCCTCAGTTTCTCTTTTGTAAAATGAGGAGCTGGATTTGAAAGTCTCTAAAGTTCTATTCCCTCTAGATCCATGATCCTATTTCATCTTCAGCGTAACGGAACTAAGTACTCACTATTTCCTGAGCCAATCTAGCATTTTTCTTCATCTGGGTCTATGTTCCATCTGTTTCTTGTACCTGCAGTGTCTTCATCCTGTCCATCATTGCCAACTGAATTGCTATTTATTTCTTTTTTTTATTTTTTTATTTTTTATTAATTTTCATAGTTATAACATTTTCTTTGACAGTACATATGCATAGGAATTTTTTTTTACAACATTATCCCTTGTACTCCCTTCTGTTCTGAATTTTTCCCCTTCTTCCCTCCACCCCCTTCCCTAGATGGCAGGCATTCCCATACATATTAAATATCTTATAGTATATCCTAGGTACAACATATATGTGCAGAACTGAATTTTTTTGTTGTTGTTGTTGCAAAGGAAGGATTGTATTCGGAAGGTAAAAATAATCTGGGAAGAAAAACAAACAAGACAAAACAAAACAAAACAAAAATGCTCACAGTTTACACTCATTTCCCAGTGTTCCTTTTTTGGGTGTAGCTGATTCTGTCCATCATTGGTCAATTGGAATTGGATTAGCTCTTCTCTATGTTGAAGATATCCACTTCCACCAGAATACATCCTTATATAGTATCATTGTTGAAGTGTATAATGATCCCCTAGTTCTGCTCATTTCACTCAGCATCAGTTGATGTAAGTCTCTCCAAGCTTCTTTGTATTCCTCCAGTTGGTCATTTCTTACAGAGCAATAATATTCCATAATCTTCATATACCATAATTTACTCAACCATTCTCCAGTTGATGGACATCCATTCATCTTCCAGTTTCTAGCTACTACGAAAAGGGCTGCCACAAACATTTTGGCACATACAGATCCCTTTCCCTTCTTTAGTATTTCCTTGGGATATAAGCCCAGTAGCAGCACTGCTGGATCAAAGGGTATGCACATTTTGATAACTTTTTGGGCATAATTCCAGATTGCTCTCCAGAATGGTTGGATTCTTTCACAGCTCCACCAACAATGCATCAGTGTCCCAGTTTTCCCACAGCCCCTCCAACATTCATCCTTATTTGTTCCTGTCATCTTAGCCAATCAGACAGGTGTGTAATGATATCTCAGAGTTGTCTTAATTTGCATTTCTCTGATCAATAGTGATTTGGAACACTCTTTCATATGAGTAGAAATAGTTTTAATTTCATCATCTGAAAATTGTCTGTTCATATCCTTTGACCATTTATCAATTGGAGAATGGCATGATTTCTTATAAATTAAAGTCAATTCTCTGTATATTTTGGAGATGAGGCCTTTATAAGAACCTTTGACTGTAAAAATGTTTTTCCAGTTTGTTACTTCCCTTCTAGTCTCGTTTGCACTAGTTTTGTTTGTGCAGAAACTTTTTAATTTGGTGTAATCAAAATTTTCTATTTTGTGATCAATAATGGTCTCTAGTTCTCCCTTGGACACAAACTCCTTCCTCCTCCACAAGTCTGAGAGGTAAACCATCCCATTTTCCTCCAATTTATTTATGATTTCATTCTTTATGCCTAAATCTTGGATCCATTTTGATCTTATCTTAGTATCTGGTGTTAAATGTGGGTCCATGCCTAGTTTCTGCCATGAATGGCTATTTATTTCAAGACTCAAGTCATTGAGCACCTCCTCAATGAAAGTTCCCCTGATCTGTTCTGGTCAATTTCTCTCAACCAAAAACTATTCTTCTCCCTCTGAATCCCCATAGTTTTTTGTATTTCTTATGCATTTTCACATTCTACCTGGTTATTTCTGCATCCATCTTCTCTCCCTTACTTACCTCCTATTTGACTTTGAAATGTGTGTGTGTGTTTATTAAATAGATAGACAGAGAGATGGACACAGGGAGGCAAAGAGAAAACAGAAGGAAATAGAAAGGAAGGAAGGAAAGAAAGAAAAGAAGGAGGGAGGAAAGAAGAAAGAAAAAAGGAAGGAAATAGGGAGGGAAGGAAGGAAAAAGAAAAGAAGGAATAAAGGAAAAAGGAAAGGAGGAGAGAGATAAAGGAAGGAGGAGGAAGGGAAGAAAGAGAGGAAAGAAAGAAGAGAAAGATATAAGTGAGAAAGTGAGCAAGGCCTATCTTCCATGCACCATGCTAAGCACTGCAAATACAAATACAAGCAAAAAGATCCAAACTTAAAGAATTTGCCTTCTAATGGGAGAAATAACACCTAACAGAGACCTAGTAAGTAACAAAATGTGTGAGGCTGAAACCAGGAGATGGAGGTTTGGAAACTATGGAAAAGAGCCAAGGGTAAAGTGAGAACCTCATAATATGGTGCTCAGAGGCTACATCCTCGACTGTTGTTATTGCTTTAATCTTCCCCCCACTGCTGTCTACAGAATATTGTTTTGTCTATGAAAAACCCTGAATAAGTAAGAATTCACATTTTATAGAATGGTATGGTTACAAGCCACTTTACATATATAAGGTGCTCTCATTTGATCCTACCTGTGAGGCAAATAATTCACATATTATTAATAGAAACAGAAAGAGGGCCAAATGTATTAAGGATAGAGCACTGGCTTCAAAATCAGAGAATATGGGTTCAAATTCTGTCTCTGAAACTTACCACCTATGTGAACATGAGCAAATCAATTAACTAACATAACTTATCTGTCAAATTAAAGGATTAGACTCAGATGTCAATGAGATCCCAAAGTGTCTCACTGAGTAATAATGACAATAACAATATTTCATTTAAGGTTTCTGAATAACTTTATAAATATCTCATTTGATCTTCATAACAATCCTGGGAGGTAGATACCATTATTTCCCCCATTTTACAGTTGAGAAACCTGAGGTTAAATGACTTATCCAGGATCACACAGCTAATAAATGTCTGAAGCTGGAAATGTCTTCCTCCAGGGCTCTGTCCTTTGTCACCTACTCTACAACTCTGTGATATCTATCCATTTTTCATAAAGGAAGCTAGGTAATACAATAATAAGTGGCAGAGTCAGCACTGAAACCCAACTCTTCTGACTGCAAGCCCAAGGTTCATTCTCTCTCACTATGTTGAATCTTTAAGGTTTTTTTTTTAATTTATCTAAATTAATCTTGAATTTTTTTAATCCCAAATTCTTAAACAGGATTAATTCTTTGTGTCAATTTCTAGCTTGAGCTCTGGCTGAAAACCAGATTTGAAGTGAATGGAACAATACAGGACAGTTGAGGAAAGTGGAGTTGAGGATAGAGTAGAATAACAAGAGTAAGAGAAGAAGAGCATTGGAAATGAGGTTAAAAAAAAACAGACTTCACCAATTTCACAGATGTGGCTAAAGCAGAAAAGTCTCTTTTGATACATTGTAGCAAGATCACCCCCTTATATGGCTCCTATATTTTACTATCCTATTTCACTGTGCTTTTCACAGGGAATAGTTTGCAGATCCAGCATAAAGGAAAGCAAACCTGGCTTCATGGGAAAGGCAGTATCCAATTATGATGTCCAGGTTTGTCAAACATTTTGTCCTTGGGTCCAATTTTGTTATTGGAGGGGTCTTCTTTTCATAGATTCCCATGTCTAGAATAAACTATTAAGAGATTAGCTTCTTATGATCAGTTTTCTACAAGGAAGATGATGTAGGGACCTGTTTTTAAAGCATTCATTCATTTTTAACCATACTCAATAACTTTAATGGTCAGGAAGTTTTTCCATCCATCTCACCTGTACCAGAAGTATAAAGGAAAGGAAAGAAATTGGAAGAAATGGCAAGAGCAGTGAGTGGCTTCCTACATACTTCTGGAGAAGCTAAAGAAGCTCATATAGAACAAAGTCTAATCTAGTGAATTTTGCCCTATCCATATAGCCACTTATCTCTCAACTGTTTTTTTAATCCAATAGGAAAAGGTTTAGAAAGGTTTGGTCCCAGTCTGACAATGTAACTGGGAAAATAATTTAAAGTCACTTTCCAAAACATTATCTTTCGTTTGCATGGAAAGGGAGCATGAGATGCGTAGTTGTTTTGGGTTACACTCACTTAACTTACATTCATTTTATGGACCTCTTTTCCAGATAATTGATGATAATGGTAATGTCCTACCTCCTGACACAGAAGGAGAAATTGGTGTCAGAATCAAACCCATCAAGCCTATTGGCTTCTTCTCTGGTTATGTGGTAAAGCATCCTTTCTCTACTTTCTCTGTCTCTTTGGGGGTCATACAAGGATAGGGAAATGTGTGAAGATATCATGGTCTCCTGAGACCAACAGGTAAGAAAAAGGGCAGTGGACTAGCTTCCCTTGTACAGCAGATTCAGGGCTTAGGTGACCTAAGTAGATAACTAATCTACCTTCACTGACCTTCAAGAAATTTCAGGAAAGAAATGCAGAATACTCAGGACAAAATAGGAATTCTCAAGGATTAACACTTGCTTCTGTTGTCCATTCCACCTATAAGGACCCTCTTTATTGGATCAAAACTCAGTAATCCTCAGAGGCTTTTCATCTTCCAAACCAATTCATGGTATTTGTCCATTTCTAAGCTATCAATGGTTCCAAAGTGTCAAGGCTAGTAATGAAAGTTTAACAACTCACTCCTTCAAGCCCAACTGGCTCCAGCATTCTCCTTATTTTGACAAAATGCCCCTTCAGATAAATGACATTGTGCCAAGCAAGTATTAATAGTATCAGATCAAGGAGGATGCTGAAAGTGGGAGAATGGAAGGAAATGATTAAGGAAAACTTCTTTTGGAGAACATAAGTACTGAGGTGAGAATTCACACTAAAAATCCATGGCCCAGAATATATAAGCTCCTCAAGGATAGGGACTATTCAGTTTTTTTCATCGTATTTCCATTACCTTACGGGATTCCTAATGTATAGTAAATAATTATTACTTCTTAATGGCCTAATTGATTAGGTTGAGTCTAATTATTTCATTTTTGCCTTTGTATCCTTAGTGTCTGGCACATAGTAATTACTTTAATAAATACTTCTTGATTAACCAATTAATTGGTTGAAAACAAATACTGACTTTCTTTTTTGTCCTTTTCTCCCCTCATTGTCTAATAGGATCAGTGCCTTATATATATTAGGTGCTTAATAAATACTTATGGATTGATTGAATGAATGATTCATAGTAGCCAGGTCTGTGTTATAGAATAATTGGAATCACTGAGGCTTTCCCCCATTTCAATCCATTGATTTGAGGGGAGGGAAAGTTAGATTCAGTCTGTGCCAGTCAAACTTGGCTAATCTTTCCACACTAACCTTTCCACAAAATATGATCACTAGGACAATGCTGAGAAAACAGCTGCCAATATTACAGGGAACTTTTGGCGCACGGGGGACATTGGAATGGTGGACAAAGATGGGAATTTCCAGTATATCGGGAGAGCTGATGACGTCATCAACTCAAGGGGGTGAGGTTTGGTTCTGGCAAATGGGGGAAGGAGAGATTTGGGGTTTCAGGATGTGATTAAATCAGATAATGCTTCAAAAAACATCAGTTTGAATGCAAAGAAATCTTAAAATAAAAGTCCCATCATAGGCTACTTTTTGTTTTCTAATCATTAACTTCTGAATTTTTTGCAACCTTAGGAACTCAGGTGTTTTTTTTAAATATACTAGCGGATAGATTAAAGCAGTTAACCTAGAATGCTGTATAATCTGGTGGACTTTAGAGTGTCTATGCAGTCCAATCACTCATTTTACAGAGGAAATCCAATATGAAAAAGATTAAAAGATTTTATTTAAATATTATTAAAATATTATAATGGAGATGGAAGATACAGTAGGGTTTTTGGGGGGGTTTTTTGACACTAACTCTCTGATATGTTCAGAGGTTAACTTTTTTAAAAATCATATTTTGGGGGCAGCTAGGTGGGGGAGTGTCTAGAGCACCAGCCCTGAATTCAGGAGGACCTGAGTTCAAATCTGGTGTCAGACACTTAACACTTCCTAGCTTTGTGACACTGGGTAAGTCACTTAACCCCAATTGCCTCAGGGGAAAAAAAATACTTTTCATTTGCAACGAGAAGGGAATGTGAAAACCTTAAAGACCAAAAGTTGGAAGTTTAGGTTTTTTCATTTAATAGTATTTTTTCTATTACATGTAAATATAGTTTTCAACATTTATTTTTGAAAGTTTGAGTTCCAAATTTTTTCTCCCTCCCTCATTTCCCTTCCCCCTTCCCCAATCTAAGAAGCAATCTGAAAATTCGTTCAAAAGTGAAAATACTATACTTTGGTCAATGGTCTACATTCAGTCCCCATAGTTTATTCTCTGGATATGGATGGCATTTTCCATCATAAGCCTATTGGAATTGTTTTGAATTACTGTATAGCTGAGAAGAGCTAAATCTATCTTAGTTGATCATCACACATTGTTGCTCTACTGTGTATAATGTTCTCCTGGTTCTGCTCAATTCATTCAGCATCATTCATCTAAGTCTTTCCAGGTTTTTTCTGAAATCTGCCTGCTCATCATTTTTAAAGTACAAGAGTATTCCATTACATTCATATACTGCATTACATTCATATCCTACAATTTATTCAGCCATTTCCCAATTGATAGGTATTTTCTCAACTTCCAATTTCTTGCCACCACAAAAAGATCTGCTACAAATTTTTTGTACATGTGGGTCCTTTTCCTTTTTTACAACTGCTCTAACTCTAAGACCTCTAATATATACTGGCTTTTGATCTTAGTCACTTAATCTCTCTTTGTCCCATGTAGTTCTTTATAATTACAAATTGTAGAACAGTTGTTGGTCTGTATTAGTAGAAATAGTTTCATCACTGGGGTCTCACAACATTGGCAAAATTATAGGCTCTACCTGGTGATGTTGCTCTGAAGCATAGCAATAGTGAAGAGATTATTCTAAGACAGATGGCAGATTACAATTGGGTAGAGAAAGGGAGCCTATAACTATGAAAGATATGGCCCCATTCCTCTTGAATAAAGGTAGACTGAAAATCCATTTCCTCCTTCAGGTATCGAATTGGTCCCTCAGAGGTGGAAAATGTCTTGAATGAACATCCAGCTGTGGTAGAGTCAGCAGTTATAAGCAGCCCAGATGCCAACCAAGGAGAGGTAAGAGGCAGGTTGCACCAGGACATGAAGTGTGGACCACAGCAATGTTTTTGTATGTCTAGGGTTGAGTCACACCATTTCTAATATAAGCAATTTGCTGATTATTAAGCACCTATTTCATGATGTGCCCTACCATTTGAACTCAAACTTGGAGCAAACATGAGGGAACATAATCACAAGGGGCAGCTTGAGCCAGGAAGACTTAATATATATGTATGGGTCAGATTTCAGAAAATGTCCATATGTAAGCAATCTTTTGCAATGATGAGAGTCATCATGAGTATTCTCAGACTCTAGTGCAGCATATTGGGTCTCAGAGATATAGAAGAGAAAGGTATCAAAGAAAAGGTAGATAGAATCAGAATGAAGACAGACCATAAAGCAGAGCACTAATTAGAAAAGGCATGCAGGGCATAAGAGCAATCTTTGAACAGTTTCTTTTAACCTTATTTTGGTTGTTATCTTTAGATTTTTTACAACATGTTTCATTAGATTCCATAAGTATGAATAATGAATCAACTGATGCTCACATATATATTTTATTTTCATTATCCATTCAAAACTAAAGTTTCAAAAAGTATGATGATTGATTTCAATCCAATGGAAATATGTAGTGTGAATTCAAATAATGCAAACACTTCAGGGAGATTTTTTTTTTGCACTAATTGGGACCTGCCTATATCTCCAAATATATCAAAGCAAATAAAATTAAAGAAAAAAGACAATATTAGGAACTTTTTAAATTAAATAAGCTATTAGCTAATTTGATTTTTTTAAAGAAATAGAAAAACCAAAATTTTGGTAGCAAAAATGAAAAAGAATTCATGAAGAATAAATAAGGTATGATATATAATATGGAATTAGTGATGATGACAGCCATGGTAGTGACATTGGATAGTGATGATAGTGATGGTAAAAAATGTTGGTCATGATAATGATAAATCATCATGATAATGGTGCTGATGGTAATGGTGATGCTAGTAGAGGGATATTGATAGTGATGAATACTACCAACAGTATATTTTTATTTTATTCTTAACAACAATAAACTCTTTTTCCTCTGTGTTTGTCCTATAGGTGGTAAAGGCATTTGTGATACTGACCCCTAAGTTTGAATCTCATGATCGTGATGAGCTCATTCGAGAACTACAGCAGCATGTGAAGATTTCAACTGCCCCTTATAAATACCCCAGAAAGGTGAAGTTTCTCTGAGTTTGTAGAAGAAAGTTGTTTTCATCTCTAGTGCCTGATATCACATCATGGTCCTCTCCTTTTTAGGAATATATCTTTGACCCACAAACTCTCCTGAACTCCTCAGAAAGGACTAATGAATGACTACTAAGTCTAATTATTGGCAATTGTCCTAAGTCCTATAACTGATGACTATCCTTAAATTTCATTAATCACTTTTCTGTTGAGGGAACTATGTTGAGAGTTACTATGTAGAATGCACAAATTTATTCATGGATGTCTTAAACTCCAAGCACTTTGAGCCCTTATATTGAATCCTAGGCTCTCTTATCAAAAATTATTTTTATAATCTCCTGGTAACACATGACATTGTACTGAGGTCTGTCCAGGGGAACTGTCTAGACTAAGTCCTGACTTCTACAAATGAACAATATATGAAGGCACTTACAATTTCAAAAATGTCTGTAGAATAACTACTTTTTCCACAAAGTTGGTCGTAAGGGGGGAGAGAGAGAGAGAGAAAGAGAAACATGTATGATCTTTCCCAAACAGGTGGAGTTTGTCTCAGAACTGCCCAAGACAGTCACTGGAAAAATCCAACGGGCTAAGCTACGGAAGGATGAATGGAAGCACATAATTAGGACCCGCACATCCCAGTGACATTATACAATGTGGTTTTCTATCCCCAAAAAGAACAAAGTCCCTATACTTCCTCAATCCTATTTAAGGACATCCCTAATCTGGCTAGATTACTGAATCAGTACAGGAGTGAAATTCATTAAAGGATACTAACTCAAATACAATAATACACCCCTCAATCTCCACAGTCCCTATAGCAATTATTCATAGTAGTCAGGAATATTATTCCCTGGCAAGAAGCAGTAACTCAGACCAAACTTCTGAACTTTTAGTAAATTTTTTTATATAATAAAAACTACCCATCTAAAACTAAAGCAAGCATTATATACAATGAAAATACACTAGAAGTTTTCCTAATCAATAAGGATACAATCTTTCCCTGCTGTTATTTGCAAGTCTTAGAATGTTAATGATGGTAATAAGAGAAGAGAAAGAAGACATAAAAGTGGGCAGAGGAGACAAAATAGTTCCTATTTTCTAATGAAATTATAATTAGCTTAGAAAGTCCCAGGGAATCAGCAAAGAAACTAATTGAGACAATAACCTCAGAAAAGTTACAAACTACAAAGTAAACCCACAAAAATCAACATTTCTATACAAGAACAAAATTTACAAGGTAACAATAAAAAAGTTAAGTCCAATTCAAAACATGTACAAAATGCATTAAATATTTAGGAATAAATCTACCAAAACACACTAAATGCTTGTATAGAGTCAATTACAAAATGATCCTTAAAGAAATAAAGAACTATTTAGTTGAAGGATATTTAATGATTGTGATTGAGTGATATAAGTGCAATAAAAATGGCAATACTGCCAGAGTTAATGCCAAAGATATAATGCTATGCCAGTCAAACTATCAAAGAGGTACTTCATTTGTTTTCTTTCTCTCTGATCTCCCCATTCATTGAAGAGAAAAGGGGAAAAAAATAAACCTTTGTAACAAATATGTGTAGTCAAGAAAGAAAAATCCTTGTATTACCCATCACCAAAAATGTCTTTTTCATTCAGTATATTGAGTATATCATCTCTCTATCAGGCAATCAGTTCAGCATTGAACCTTTAGAATCATGGTTGGTCATTTAATTGATTAAAGTCATTATGTGTTGCAAAGCTGTTTGTCCTTATGATATTATGATTTATACAATTGTATAAATTGTCCTCATTGTTCTGTTCACTTCACTCTTTCTCAGTTCAAATAACCAAAACTATCTCTTTCACAATTTTTATTGCATACTGATGTTCCACTATATTTATAAGGCAGATGGGCGGCATGGTGGATAAAATAATAGAGCACCAACTCTGGAGTCAAGAAGGCCTGATTTCAAAACTGATCTTAGACATAAGAGCTATGTAACCTTGGACAAGTCATTTAATCATAGTTTCCTTAATTGTAAAATGGGGATAATAATAGCACCTACTTCAAAGGATTGTTGTGAAGTTCAAATGAGATATTATGAGGTAAGTTATTATTATAGACCATACTTGTTCAGCCATTCCTCAGTTAATGGGAATCTCCTGAGTTTCTAGCTTTTTACCATTACAAAAAAAAGATTGCTATAAATATTATCATATATATATAGGTCCATTTCTTCTTTATTTTACCTCTTTGGATTATAAGCTTAGTAGTGGTATGTCTGGGTCAAAGGTACATAAGTTTTTAAAAGAATTTTTGCGCATAGATCAAAATTGTTTACCCAAATGGCTGGACTATTTCATATTTCTACCAACTGTCCATCAGTCACTCTGGAATTTGCCATTTTTCTTTTTTATTATCTTTGTCAATCTGAGGAGTGTAAAGCAGAATCCCAGAGTTGCTTTCATTTGAATTTTTCTAATTATTGGTTCTTTGGAACATTTCTTCATAAGATTTTTAATAGTTTGGATTTTTTTACTTGGAAAAATGCTTGTTCCTATCTTTTGACAATTTATTAGCTTGAGGATAATTCTATTTCTTGAAAAACTTTTTTTTTAATTCCTTCTTTCTCAGAGAAATTTCTTGCAAAGATTTTTTCCCAGTTAATAGTTTTCTCCAAAGAGATACTTTTCTGAACTGGACAAAATAAAGACAAAACTAATTTGGAGAAACAAAACATGTAAAGCGCTAAGGGAAATAATGATTTTTTTAATTCAGGGGAAATAGTACTTCCAGGTCTCAATCACAAAAATCTTTAGGTTATAGATTTAAAAAAAAATTTAAGTAAATCAACATATTAGAATAGAGCAGGAGTCAGAAGACTATGGCTTAAGGGCCAAATTCATTGGAGCATATTTTTGTATATCTCTCAAACTAAGAGCATTTTTACATTTTAAATATAAATAAGCTTTGTTTTAAATGTAAAAACTATTCTTAGCTAACTGGACTGTACAAAAAGAGGCAGAGGAAATGATTTAGCCTACAACTCTTAGATTGCTGGACTTTGAACTCGACAAAGAAGAATCAGAAATATTTGAGTTCAATAACCCAGTGTTTGATGATAAAACAGGAAAGAAGTCTAGCAAAAATTGGATTACATCAATATCTTATATCATATTACACAATGAATTCAAAATGGATGTGACTTTAATATTAAAGATCATACCATTAAAAAATTGGAAGAGAGGCGAATCACATATCTTTCATAATTATGAATGACTTAAATTCTTAACCAAAGAAGAGTTTAGTTAAGAAGACAAAAGATAAAATAGATCATGATGATAATGTTAAATTAGATAATCTTTTGCTCAAACAAAATCACAGTATATAAAATATGAAATGATCAACTAGGAAAAATCTTTGAATTATATACTTGTGATAAGGATTTACTATCCAAAATACATAGAAAACTAACAGAAAAAATAAATTTTAAAAAAGAGGTTTCTCTATATACTTTTGAACTCCTATTAAATAGGAGGAATCCTTTACCCCATTCATTTGTGTTTGGGTATAAATGGATACTCTAGACCAAGAATTACATTCAAAAGAAAATTGGCTTGAGCTCAATATAGTTCAGGTGTTTATACCATAATATATTTTTTCTAGCTTAGGCTGAAGTACATCTATGTTCTCAGTCTCTAGTGATACATAGAGGTTGAAGAAAGCTTCCTTGGCAACTTAATTACACATACTTTCACAATATTCTAGAAAAGAAATGAAAGGTCATTGTTTTCCCATCTTGTTTCTGTTTAATGTAATCTTCAGTTAGCCAATGAGCATGTAATAAGCACTTGCTATGTGCCAGGCACTGTGGTAAGTGCTCAGGACTCCATGAAAGGCAAAAAATAAAAACAAAATAGTCCCTGCCCATGCAGGATTTCCCAATCCAATTGGAGAGACAGCATATAAATAACTGTGTCCAAACAAGCTATATGCAGGATAAAAAGGGGGGAAATCAACAGAGTAAAGACATTAGAAGAAAAAGAGATCAGAAAAGGCTTCCTGTAGTCTAGTTGATTTTCGAAGGCATCATGGGGTGATATTTTGGCTGATGCAAATATTGGATTTGAGAGAAGCAGAGTTGCACAAACTCATTAGCCTTATTCTCTCTTCCAGAGCCACCAAAGTCCAGTGGCAGGACAAAAGTCAGGACTACTGGCAATGACCCAGAATATATTGGAAGACTTTGGTGTCTTTGATGTTCTATCAAGTTCTAAGTGCTTTGATGGTCACTGGAATAAATTATTTTCATCCACCTATTCTACTAGAGGAAGCCTTTACATGTTTGGGGTAGACATGCCCTTAACTCAACAATAGGTTTGAGGCTTGTTGGTATACTATATATACTATATACCTGGTTTGGCCTGTCTGCATGGCCATTGTGTGTGCTATAGCTTATTGGAGCCACAGGTGAGAACTGAGTGCCAGGTAGACACCAAAGGTGGATTAGCAGTCTTGAAACAGGCTCAGCAAGACCTCACAACAGAAGTATCATACTTCTTGAACATATACCATACCATCTGTTCTTAATGAATCATGCTGGCTCTTCATTATAAAAGCTGCTGTTCTTAAAATGCTTGCAAACCACCCTCTTAATAATATATTGTGTGCCAGAATCAAAGTTAAATGCTCTGAACTAGTTTGCAGATACAAAAATTTTAGAAAATCATAGCAATATTCACCCTTTTCTGACTCAGCAGCCCTCTTTCCACTCTGTATAAGTTTTTTTTTTAAATCTCAGAGAGGGGATCATTAATCACATTAGCTATTTCTTTATAGTATATCTTGTCCTGAGGGCTTAAATTTATCCAGAACAACTAGACACTCCTTTGTAATTCAAACACCCTCTCCCTCATGAAGGTACTGTGATCAGCTGAATCAATTCTATCCTTTTTGAATATCTTTCAAAGAAAGATAATATGATAAATGGTATGATAAATAATTATGTTTTTGTTAAATATTTAATTATATAGAACTACACCATGTTCCAATATTAAAACTAAATTATAAGTGGTCTGGGTTAAATCAGGCAAAGCCCAGATCATAAAATCTTTCAAATAATAGGCCCAGCATTTTATCCATTACACCAGACTGTTTCTCTTTCTGGCACATAGTAGCACTTAATAAATGTTTATTGATTGACTGTCTTCAGATGTTATAAAATGCAAATATTCTTGGGATACAATCTACAACATTAAGTGAATTGATTTATCAACAGTTTTCTTCAACAGTACTAGTTAAGAACCAGAGGGGTAACTAGGTAGTATAGTAGATAGAGCACCAGCCCTGAAATCAGAAGGATCTGAGTTCAAATTTGGTCTCAGACAACTTAACACTTCCTAGCTGTGTGATCCTGGGCAAGTCACTTAACCCCAATTGCTTCAGGGGGAAAACAGAGAGAAAAAGACCATGAGATAATGTTCCATGAAAAAAAAAAATTAACATAATGCAACTAATATTTAAAGGGATTATTTAATAAAGAGTACATTAGTAGATGCCAGAAAAGATATAGTGTTTAGATTGTATATTATTCCTTCTCTAGCAAAGTACCTATAGTACACAATACTACATTTTAGATGAGTTTAAAAGTACAAAAAAATGTTCTATTTGTTCTGAGGGAAAAAGATATTATAATCAAGGAAGTCAAGGAAAATTTCTCTGAGGAAGTGGCATTTGAGTTGGGCTTTAAAGAATGGATAGAAAATAAAAAGATAAAGAGGAAGAAGGAGATTCCAGGCATAATGAATAGTCTAAAAATGTCAAAAATGTCACAGAGACATTCAGAGATCAAAGAATTGTTCAATTTGGTAAGTTCATAGAGAGCATAAAAATGAGTAATATGAGATAATCTAATATTTTGTCAGACTATACAGAGACTTAAATGTCAAAATGAGATGGAGAACTCCTGGAGACATTTGAGCAAAGATTCTATCTATATAGCATCAAAATATTCACAACTTTCCATGGTGATAAGGGATTTCACTTATTTGAGATTAGCTAAGCAAATTGTGGTATATGAATGTCAAAGAATATTATGAACATGAACAATTCAGGGAAGATTGGGAAGACATATGGACCAATGCCAAGTGAAGTATGGAGGACCATTAAAAACAATATACACGACCACAGTAATGTAAATACAAAAGGCAACAACAACAATAAAACAAAATCCTATTTAATTATAATGACCAACTTTGTGCCCAGAGAAGAGACTTGAAAATACATTTTCTCCCTTCTTTGCAAGCAATTCGAGACTCTTAAGTATGTGCCATTCTTAGAATTCCCTATGTCAAATTCATTTAATGTATTGTTTACTTTTATTGACCTGCTTTTATTCCTCCTTTGTTTTTATTTTTTGTTATAATGGAGATTCACTGGGTGAGAGAGATGGATACATTTAGAAAAGAAGGTGATATAAAAACAAAAGCTATTAATTTGTATGTGATGATTAAACTAGACAATCTCTAGGGTCTTTTTTTATCTTTAACATTCTGTGATTTATCACCAGGCATTTGACTCAAGTTGCTGGGTTTATATATGTATAAAAAAAAGATTAAAATTAAAAAATATTTACTGAGGGAACTATTTTAGTGTCAGTGAAAATACCTTCTCATTAAAGTCAATCTTGAAGGTGATTGAAGGAAATGGAGATCTCACACTAAAAAGAGAGAGCCAAAGAAGAGAAAGAGAAAGAGAGAGACAAAGAAAGAGATAAAGAGAGAGAGAAGAGAAATAGAAGAGAAAGAGAGAGAGAGAGAGAGAGAGAGAGAGAGAGAGAGAGAGAGAGAAACAGAGAGAGAGAGAGAGAGAGAGAGAGAGAGAGAGACAGAGAGAGAGACAGAGAGAGAGACAGAGAGAGAGAGAGAGAGACAGAGAGAGATATTTAGGCCTTATTGCAAAGATAAACTTGTGAACTGTTGAACAATTCCAGATGGAATGTATTAATTTGAGAGTTGACTGGTTCTCCCTAAGTAAAGGTTACCAGCCTTTAATAAACTGAAGACTAGATGACCGATTGTTGGGAATATTATATTTTGAATTCTTGATCAAATATAGATTTGAGTAAATGGTGTCTGAGCTTATTCGCAGCTCCAGCAGCCAGGTGGCTCAGTGGAGAGAGGAGTAGGCCTAGAGTCTGGAAAACCTAAGTTTAATCACAGCATCAGATACTCACTAGCTATGTCATTTTGGGCAAGTCACTTGAAATCTGCCTGCCTTAGTTTACTTATCTGTAAAATAGAGATCGTAATAGCACCTAGATTCCAGGGTTGCCATGAGGATCAAATATTTGTAAGGTACTTTGCTTAGGGCCTAGAAAATAGTAGGCACTTAATAAAGTCCTTTCTTCCACCCTCTTCCCCAACTCAGAGCTTCTATAATTCTGCATCATCTAATTATATATATAACAACATAATAATAATATAACATATATACACCTCTATAATTCTATAATTTCAGAATTCTAAAGTGATGCAGAATATAAAAAGATTATTTTCCTGGGATCTATAAAATTACTTTTCTAGCCTCATTATCATTGTATAACACTTTCCTTCACTCATTCTACGATCCAATCTTCTTATTGCTTCTCATATAAAAAGAGCTACCATACATGTCCATGCCTTTGCACAGGCTGTCCCTAGTATCTGGAATGCATTCCCTCTTCACCTTTATCTCAGAATCCTTAGTCTCCTTCAAAGCTCAGGGAAATATAGCTTTCTATATAAAGTCTGTCCTGAATCTATCAACTGTTAGAAACTCTGTTTTCCTCCCCATCCCAAAATACCCAACATTTATTTTGTATATCTTTCATATATACTTACATATGTAGATGATTTCTCCCCTCAATAAAATGTAAATTCCTTGATTGAAAAAGAGTTCAGGTTTTTTTGGTTTAGGGTCCCAACACTTAACACAGTGCTTAGTACATAATAAATACTTATTGGTAGACTGATTGATTGCTCTAATTTCTGTTACCACATAACCTAGAGAAGACTTGATCAAATAATTTCCTATGTCTGAGTTTCAATTTCTTCATCATAAATTAGAGAAAGACAGAGACAGACTGATAAATGAAGTGACTGAAAATAAGAGATTTGAAATGAGCACAGCAACAATTGAACATTTCTATTTCTAAGAACAGCTTCTAAGAATTGATTTTAGCAGTGTGTGTGTGTGTGTGTGTATGTGTGTGTCTTTGAAGTGATCAAGAGTCTCAAGGAAATAACAAGGAGAGTTCACTATACATAGCTCTATGGGAATTGTGGAACCACTATTACATCTTTTCTCTAGAAGTCAAGGAAGCAGAAAATAAATCAATTAGTGAACAGGTATTTAAATGACCAGTGTACCAAATACTGTACTAGGCCCTGGGGATAAAAATAAGAGAATTTCCACAAGTACAAAGAATGAATTTGGGGAAAACTTGATTTAGATCAGAGATAACAGAAGTAAGTCATAATTACAAAGAATAGAAAGGAGTCCAATTTTAAAAGGAGCTAATTGGGATGATTATATAAAAGTTATCCCTAAAATATCTGACTAACAAGAAGTTAATTGACTTGCTCAAACTCACACAGAGAGTAAATGGCAGCTTTGAGATTTGTACATAGTACTAATCTCTCTCTCATTAAATTGTGAGAGCAGAGACTAATTTTTTTCCTTTCTTTCTTTCCTGAGCACAGTGTTTGGCACTTAGTAGGTATTTAATAGCAGTGTCTGATACACAGTAAGTGCTTCAAAATACTTATTAACTGAGATAAAATTAAGAAGAGAGACATGGTAAGTTGTCTTCAAATATTTGAAGGATTGTACATAGAAAATAGATTAGAAATTATAATGCTTGACATCGGAAAACTTGGACTAGTGAGTACAAGGTAGAACAGAACAGAGATCAATATAACAAAAAATTACTAAGGTCAAGCATCAGCTTCAATGTAACATCTTTCCTCATCCTTCTGGATGCTAGTTCCTTCCCACCCACCCCCAGTATTTTGTATATATCTATCTAGGGATAAGTTAATGTCTTTTGATATATCATAAGCTCCTCAATAAGGCAGCTAGGTGCCTCAGTAGCTAGAGTGCTGGACCTGGGAGTCAGGAAGACACCAACTGTATAACTTCTTTGCCTCAGTTCCTTGTTTGTCAAAAGAGCTGGAGAAGGAAATGGCCAACCACTCCAATATTTTTGCCAAGAAAATCTCAAATGGAGTCACAAAGAGTTAGACACTATTCAAACAACTGAATAACAACAACAAAAGCTTCTCAATGACAGGGATCATTTCATTTAATATTTTTGATGGCTAACACAATGTCTAGAATATATTAGGTATTTAATAAATGCTTGCTGAATAATTGATTACAATGACTGGTATGAAATTAGACAGGGAGAAGAAATTATAATGCAAAGTAATAATGACCATAATAATTTAAATAAAGTCAACCATCCAAAGGCAAAAAGATGCTAAACAAATACAATGATCCCCTGCCAATGAGGGAAGAGGGAAAACTACATTTAGAAAGGTATGCAAGGTAAAATCAATTTAAAAAAGGAAAAAAAGCAACATATATATATATATATATATATATATATATATATATATATATATATATATATAAAATGATCAATATTAAAACACTAGCAAAGTTGACAAACTGCCTTACTTTTTGTTAATAATTGATAAAATAACTACTTATAGAAACTGTATTTTATAAGAGAGTGGCTTTTAGGTATGTATTTTTAAAAAACTCATTGTTATTGTTTAATTATTTATTTCAATCTGAATCTTCGTGACCTCAGTTGGGTTTTGTTTTGTTTTTGGCAATGATATTGGAGTGGTTTGCTGTTTCTTTCTCCAGTTCATTTTACAGATAAAAAAAAACTGAAGCAAATAGGGTTTTAAGTGACTTGCCCAAGGTCACACAATTAGCAAATGTCTGGGGCCATATTTGAACTCAAGAAGATGAGTCTTCTTAACTCCAGATCCCAAACCACTATTATTGCACCACTTAGCTGCCCTGATGTCTGATAACAAGCAAAAATAATATCTAGTAACAAAATGAATAAATTTAAAGCAAAATAAAATAGTTTACCAAGTAAATAGAAATCAATAACACTTTTAACACAATTCAAGGATTTGCTCCTGGACATTTTCTTAATTGATCATCTCATCTACTTCAATGCACTTTATTTATAAAGATAAACTAAGTATCAATTATGGTGTATGTGATGAGGTCCTGAATGTTGTGTTGGACAGTGAGAAACTAAAGAATTGATCCCTGAGGCAAGCAGGGAGAAGGCACCGATATAGAGATCAGTTTAGTTCCATGGTCCCACCCTCTGGGGTGGTCAACCTGTCTGAAAGTCAAATTCTGTCAGGCTCCTAGGACCCACCCTTTGAAGAGGGCTAGAGTGGTCTCACCTTGCCATGTCCAGTCAGGAATCCCAGTCATGTACCTGAGGTTAAATATCCCCTATAAAATCTACTTATGGGCCTTCCTTTGGGTCAGCCGGCCACAACACTCTGCCTCCTGGTGTCTTTCTCCTTCCCTTTCCCTCATGCCACATGGTATCTCCCCTAACTCCACTATGCTTCCCAACCCCACTTTTTCTATTTTATAGCTAACTCTTTTAGGGTGCTAAGTCCTTTTCAGGAGTTAGCCTGCCAATTCAGGGCTTGACCCAACCTCATGGGGCGCTCCCTTTCTACTGGGAAATTGTGAGTTCCACAGAGGAACTTATCTGACATGCTCTCCCACTCTATTTCTTATTTACCATTCCCAGTGTCTATTGTAGCCCTTCATTTTGTCTGTAACCTCTTCCCTAAATAAATCTACCTTTTGCCAAAGAGAATTCTTCACATGACCAAACCCCAATTTTGGTGCCAAACACCACATCATAGATCACATCCCATGAACTTTTCTAATCCTGACATTCAGAATAGCTTCAGTCTCTGGAGGACTCCTCTCTAATAATCCCCTTATGGTATCTGCTTGAAGCTACCCAGAGTCTCTCCCTTTCTGTCTCTCTCAACATATAAATTGGGTTCATAGACTCATATATAGAGAGTTAGAGGGAACTGCAGAGGAAATATAGTTCAACATATAATTATAACTTTATTCCAACACAACTGGGTTCCTTTTTAATTCTATATGCTTTTGTAAACTAGTGAAACTGAATTTGACTGAATTTGACTAAAAAAAAAAAAAGAAAAGAAAATTAGAGGCATAATAGATAAAACACCATTCCTGCAGTCAGGAGGACCTGAGTTCAAATATGACCACAGAACAAATCACTTAACCATGATTGTCTCAAAAAAAAGAAAAGAAAAGAAAAGAAAAGAAAAGAAAAGAAAAGAAAAGAAAAGAAAAGAAAAGAAAAGAAAAGAAAAGAAAAGAAAAGAAAGAAAGAAAAATGAAGGCGGGAAGAAAAGAGGGAGGGAAAGAGGGATAGAAGAAGGGAGGGAAGGAGGGAAACTGAGACCAAACAAAGTTAAGTGTTTCACCTGAAATTAATCAGACAGTAAATATCAGAATCAAAATTTGAATTCAAGTTCTGTGATTCCTGAGTCAATCTTGTTGCCAACATAACAAGCTCCCTGCTAAACCTCCTCTAGTAAGCAATACTTTCCTAATAGGCAATTGAGTATAAGATGTTAGCAGGAGAATAGGACCAACTACATTTCCCTTCCCCAAAGGGGTCCATTTCTATTCTCCACAAGGAAATTCACAAACAGTAATTGGTGGTGATGGAACCAGTCTTTGGATGGAGACATTGTCTGCATCTGTTTGTTGTCCCGTCCTCTGTGAGATAAGCTCCATGTGGCTCAAAATAATGAAAATAGTAATTAATAATAAGTTAACATTTACATAGTGCTTACTATGATCCAAGATGGCCAAATCATCATAGCTTTCACATTCTGTTTGATTTAAAAGCACTGGCAATTTTTCCCCTAGTCTGGCTGCTGAATTATGGACTTGGATACAAGTACCTGAATCCCTCACACTAAATTTCTAATTCCTAATTCTCTTTGACAAAAGATATATTTATTTAAGATAGACATCAGGAATGATAAAATATGAAATAGAAATGGGAGAATGGGGAAAAGACAAGTTCCCTAGTAGAACTCACAATTAACCAGGGGAAAGGGAACATGCCCTTAACTGGCAAGCTAAATCCATAGAGGAGTTTAGCATCCCAAAAAAGTTAATTGGCTGTAAGGAGAAAGATACTATGAGATTTGGGGGGGGAATGAGGGAAAAGACATCACATGACATAGGGGAGGGGTAATGGGCAAGATCCCACAGGGCAGAGTGAGGTGGCAGGCTTAACCCAAAGGGATGCAGCAAAGATGGAGTGAGTCATAGACAGATTTATAGGGGAAATTTAATCTCAAGGGGTTGGCATAGCTTGGATTTTTCACTGAACTACCAAAACCTCCATTGAGGGTGGGACTGGAAGGTAAAACTAATCCCAGGCAGCATCCTTCCCTGTTTGCCTCAAGGACTAATTTTAACCATACTTCAGGCTCTCTCAGTCAATCCCACCTAGTTACTCAGAACCTCATCAACAGTATTAAGAGAGTTGCATCTAGTGTCCAAGGTTGAATTTGAACTCAAGATAATTAGTCTGCTATATCCACTGCACCATTTAGCTGTCCTGAAACGAGAAGACCTAAATTTCAAATGCTGTCTCTCTCATTTAATGATTGTGTCACTCTGGAGAAGTAGCTTTACCTCTCAAAGTCTCTTATTTATACAATGAGGAGAAAAGGTAGTTAGACTAGATGGCCTGTCCAGCCTGTCTGGAAGCATGATTCTTCATTACTCTAATATAAATTTCTATTAGAATTCATTGTTAAGAACATCTTCAATTCTCACTGTCATTGCTATGCAAGGTCCTATGAGGCCAAGTGCAAAAAAATCTAGGAGAGGCTGGGGGTGAGGGACAGAGATTAATGCCTTTGGGGTCTGGAGAAGCCCCCGTCCCTGACACTATTCCCATATTTTGATGCTGCTCTAAAGTACTTCAATTTCAGGAAAACTAATGACAGATTCTCTTCTCAAGGGCACTCAGCAAGCAGGTGTTCATCTTGTCCACACTTGAAATAAAATAACACCTTAGACTCTCCTGCTGTGCTCTTTTTGTGATGCTCCAAAAGTATAAAACCATAACCCATACTTCTTTTCTCTTTAGGAGTGGAGTTCTTAACCTGAAATACATGGGTCCCTAAGGGTCTGATGGATAGATTTTAGAAGATCCATGGACTTGAATGGGGATGGGGATAATTACAGCTTTATTCCAACACAGCTGGTTTCCTTTTTAATTCTATATGCTTTTATAAACTAGTGAAAGTGAATTTGACTGAATTAGCCCCAGATCCCAGGATGCATGTATCTGTGTTGTTCAATCATTTCAATTGTATCCGACTTTTCATGACTTCACTGAAGATTTCTTGGCAAAGATACTGGAGTGGTTCACCATTTCCTTCTTCAGCACATTTTATAGCTGAGGAAACTGAGACAAAAAGGGTTTAACCTTTTGTGCCCAAGGTCACACAACTAGCAAGTGTCTGAGGCCAGGTTTGAACTCAAGATTAGTCTTCCCTGCTCCAGGTCTGGAATTCTGTGCACTATTGATAGGAATTCTAAGCCAGCTTGCGAACTAAACCAGCTTATTCTCAGTAGCAAAATGAGCCTATCCTGTTCCTATTATTAATCATATAATTAGGTCAGCTCTCTCAGACTGTCCTGTTTGCACAGAATGGTATGAAGCTAGAGTCCATTATTAATCTATCCATCCTGTCTCCAACCTTAGAGACTGTCTTGATTAGCATATCTTTAAATAACCAAATTCCTTCCTCCCTTTACTCCCTAGATCCTGTCACACTCCTATTCTACCACTCCCCTGAGATTTTTAAAGTTTTGTCCCCTCCAAAAGCAAGTTGTTTAATCTGCCTTTCTGATGGTTCATTAAGTCTGTGAGCTGTTTCACATAATAAATGGCAAACTTTATAACCTGAGAAGCATATCTATTCGTGGTTATTCCATATTGCTAACCCACTATGCTCGCCCAAATCTGTTTTGTAAATTTATTTTATATTTTCATTTCTGGTTCCATTATTTTAACTTCACTATGACACTACATAGCTGCCTTTATATGCTAAGACTTAATTGGTCTGAGATTTGGCATCTGCCCATTTCAGCCCCTTTTATTCTAGGACATGGAGTTAAGTTTCCTGGCTCCCAGACTTTTATTTTTTATTAGGCAAATTAGAGAATCCCCTCATTTCAGTGATTTAAACTACTTCACTGCCCTACCTCATCAGTGATGGATCAGTCTTCTGACTGAGCCATGTCATTTCTTTATCTAGAAATTTTAGCTAAGATGGAGCCTTGGGTAGCTTTGGACCTGGGATCAGAGCGAACATCCTGCTGCTGTCTGAGCCACCAGACAGCTATCAGAGCTAGGGACTTTAATACCCTTGATATCCCTATTGGCATCTGTTCTCCTCCCATAACTGCCATCCCTGTGTACCAATGCTGCCCTTTGAAAACAACTCCTTTCTCTTTTGCTCTGTAACTTTATCTTCTGTTTTTAGAGACATTCTTTTGAGAAGGGGTCCATACTGTCTTCACCAGACTAAGGGGTCTATGACATAAAAAGGGTAAAGGAGATGTGTTCCAGGAGACCCCCATCCTGAAATACTTAGGTCAATCCTATGCATTTCATACATTCTGCAGTCACTGATGATTGCTCACTCTAATAGTCTCTCCAAACTTAGAAAAAAAGTCAAAGAGCTTTTTTCCTTGCTCTTGAGAAGTACTTAAGAATTTTATATAGCTATTAATGCCACAGAATTATTTATTCAATCCCCTCTAAGGATTCAAGTATTATGATCTCTGTGTATCAAATTCAAGTATTATGATTTCTGTATATCAGATATTCAAAGTATATAGACTGTCTTAGATAGGTTTCTCTAGGAATCAACTAGTAGTTAACATTCATATAGAATTTGAAGCATTTTCCATGGTATCTCACTGCATCCTCATAACTTAACTATATAGTTGTTATTATTATCTCCATTTTTGTGGATGAGAAAACTGAGGCAATAAGTGGCTTGCCCAGGATCATAGCAGTAAATGTCTGAATTAGGATTTGAATTCAAGTATTCCTAACTCTAAAAACAGCATTATAATCACTATGTCTCCTGTGGTACATTTTAGTCAAAATGTGAAGACATGTGTACAATCCCCTAAAAATAAGCTTTAATTGTATTTGTTCTCTGGCTGTATGCTTGAATGATAAAAGCCTGTCCCATGGGTTAAGCCTATGCCAGCTGATGGCTAAAAGGGATGGTGTTTCATTTTTCAACAATCAGCTTGCATATTCCACAGTCCATTCTGCTTTCTTTACTTCATATAACACAGTGGACTTCACATAACAGTTATTTTGAGTCAGAAGTAAAAGGCTTCATAATTAATTTCCAAATATCACCTCTCTGAGATACATCAGTTCTCTCTCTGGAGTTGGATAGCATTTTTTGATTATGAGTGTTTTGAAATTATCTTGAATCATTGCATTGATCAGAGTCTTTCACAGTTGATCATTATTACAATATTATTTTTTCTGTGGATAGCATCTACCAATTCTTCTCATCTCAATTTGCATAAATTCATATAAGTCTTGCCCTGTTTTTCTGAAACCATATCTCTTATCATTTCTTATAGCACAATAGTATTTTATCACAATCATATGCCACAACTTGTTCCACCTTTCCTCAACAGAAGAGCATTTCCTTAATTTCCATTTCTTTGCCACACCAAAAAGAGCAACTATAAGTATTTTTGTACATATAGTTCCTTTTCTAATTTTTTAATTTCTTTGGGATACAGACCTGATAATGGTATATTTGAGTCAAAGTTTGCAAGTTTTACAGTCCTTTGGTCCTATTTGCAGAATGTTCTCCAGAATATTGAACCAGTTTGCTATTCCACCAGTATTTCATTAGTGTAACTATTTTTTTTCTCTCATTCTCTCCAGCATTCATTTCTGATAGTTACATCAGAGTTGTTTTAATTTGTATTTCTCTAATCAATACTGAAGGGCAGGTAGGTTTTTCAAATGATAGAGTGTCAGGCCTGGCACTCTGGAAAAAAACCTAAGTTCAAATCCAGCCTCAGACACTTACTTGTTGTGTGAGCCTGGGAAAATCACTTAAACCTGTTTACCTCAGTTTTCTCATCTATAAAATGAGTTGGAGAAGGAAATGGCAAATTACTCCAGTGTCTTTGCCAAGAACCCTAAATGAGGTCACAAAGAGTTGGACATGACTAAATACAATAAAATCAATAATGATCTAGAGTATTTTTCATATGATTAAAGATAACTTTGATTTCTTCTTCTAAAAACTGCCTGTTTATAACCTTTGGCTATTTATAAATTGGGGAATGGCCCTTGTTCTTAGAAATTTAACTCAGTTCAAAAGTCAGTATATAGAAATCAGGTCTTTATTAGAGAAATTGCAATAAAATTTTAATATATTATTTCATCGTCTATGGTATCTTTTAGCAACATGTAATTTCCCTAATTATCACTTTTAAATAGGTCTATTTGGCTTTTGCTTTGTCTGACATCATGATCAGTATCCCTCCTTTTTTTGTTGTTTTGTTTTTTTTTTGTTTTTGTTTTTGTTTTTGTTTTTGTTTAGCTGAAGCAAAAGAAATTATGCTCCAACTCTTTATTTTAACTCTGCATGGGTCTTTCCATTTCAAGTGAGTGTCTTATAAACAATATATTGTAAGATTCTGGTTTCTAATTCATTCTGCTATGTACTTCCTTCCTAGAGAGGAGCTTATCCCACTCATCCTCATAACAATAATTACTATGTTTTCTCATCCATCCTATTTTCTTCTGTTTCTTCTTCTCTTCATCTTTTTGTCCTGTTCCTCCTCAAAAGACTATTTTGATTGTAATCACTGCCTCCTTTTATTATCCCCTCCCTTTCCTTTTTCCCCTACTCTTCCTATTTTTCTCTATTGGATAAGTTATATTTCTATACAAAAATGTGTGTGTATGTCTGTGTATGTGTGGGTGTATTCTTTCCCCCTTGAACCAATTTTGATGAAAGTGAGATTCACACATTGCCCATTTACACCTATTTTCTTTCTTTTCAATTTAGAAGAATTTATTTATTTCTCTACCTCTTCATCCTTTTTTTGCCTCATTTTATTTTTTCAGTTACATGTAAAGACAGTTTTTAATATTCATTTTGTAAGATTTTTCTCCTTTTTTCTCTTACTTCCCCCCCAATATAGCAAGCAATGCAATGAGCAATCTGATGTTATATATTTACAATATTTTTAATTAAAGTTTTTTATTTTCAAAATAATTTTCAACATTCATCGTTACAAAAACTTACATTCTAAAGTTTTCCCTCCCTTCCTCTCAACCCTCCCCTAGATGGTAAGTAATCCAATATATGTTTAACATATGCAATATATATAAATATTCCCACAAATATAATGCTGCACAAGAAAAATCAGGTCAAAAGGGGGAAAAATAGAAAGAAAACAAAATGGAAGGAACAATAACAAAAAGAATGAAAAGAATATGTTGTGATCCACACTCAGTCCCCATAGTTCTCTCTCTGGGTGCAGATAGTTCTCTCTATCACAAGTTCATTGGAATTGACCTGAATCATCTCATTGTTGAAGAGCCAAGTCCATCAGAATTGATCATCATATAATCTTGCTGTTGCCATGCATAATGATCTCCTGGTTCTGCTGATTTCACTTAACATCAGTTCATATAAGTCTCTCCAGGCCTCTCTGAAATCATCCTGCTGGTCATTACTTGCAGAACAATAATATTCCATTGATGGAATATGGGAGCTGTTAGAATACACGGGAGCCACCCGACAGTGGCTGCTGGAGATCCAACCCAGAATGGATCTCCTCTTGTGAGAAGATGATACAAGGAGACTGAGAGGCAGTTGCTTTTCTTTGACCTCTCTGACTGAGAGGCCTTTTCATTGTCTGACCCCTCTCCTCTTCCCTCTGCCTCCAATTTATCTCATTCTCAGTCCATAACACCTGTTTCAGCAAAGGCTGCCCTGAAACTGCTTCAGATGTTGTAATCAACAGCTCTGGAGCCTCTCAGAGAATTGACATGTCCCTTAACATTCCATAACATTCATATACTATAATTTATTCAGTCATTCTCCAATTCACTACATGGCTATAAACAGTTTGATAGCCCTTTAGGCATGGCTTCAAATTACTCTTCAGAATATCAGTTTACAACTCCATCAATAATGCATTACCCTCATATTTCTCTCTAAAAGTTATAAAAGTTCTTTCTTGTATGGCCCCTTTCATTTGAGAAACTTTTCCTCATTCTACCTCTGCCTTCTCCCTTCTTTTTTTCATCCCTTCATTTTTTGAGGGGGGTAGGAGGAGATCCTTCAAGTATAATCATCTCACATCCATACCCTCCCTCAATGTAAGTTCCTTTTAATTTCTCTATAATATGGGTATCACCCCTCCTATGTAGGAAAGAAAAGTCTAACTTTAATTAATTGAATAGATGCCCATCAGTTGAAGAATGGCTGAATAAGTTATGGTATATGAATGTTATGAAATATTATTATTGTTTTCTAAGAAACAATCAGCAGGCTGATTTCAGAAATGCCTAGAGAGACTTACAGGAACTGATGCTAAGTGAAATGAGCAGAACCAGGAGATCATTGTACCTGGCAACAGCAAGATTATATGATGATCAAATCTGATGGATGGGGCTCTTCTCAACAATAAGATGATTTAGGCCAATTCCAATGATCTTATGATAAAGAGAGCCCCCCAGATAGAGGACTGTGGGAAATGACTGTGGATCATAACATAGCATTTTCCCTTTTTTTGGTTGTTGTTTGCTTGAATTTCATTTTTCTTCCTTTTTGACCAGATTTTTCTTGTGCAGCAAGATAACTGTATAAATATATATGCCTATATTCAAATTACATATATTTTACCATGTTCAACATATATTGGATTACTTACCATCTAGAGGAGAGGATGAGAGGAAGGGGGATGTTTTTAAATGAGAAATTGGAACACAAGATTTTTCAAGGGTCAATGTTGAAAAATTATCCTTGCATATGTTTTGAAAATTTTTTTTTTGCTGAGGCAATTGGGGTTAAGTGACTTGCCTAGAGTTACACAACTAAGAAGTATTAAGTATCTGAATTCAGATTTGAACTCAGGTCCTCCTGACTTCAGGGCTGGTGCTCTATATGCTCCCAGGCTCAGATATTTCTAACTCCAAACCTAGAGTTATATCCAGAGTGCTACCCAGCTGGATTGTGTCCAAAGGACAGTATTAAAGGGAATTAATTTAATGTCAGATGAGTTCTAATCAAAGAAAATTTCAAAAACACCAGGAAGATAATAGGGCACAATACATAAATTGCTGAACTTGGAGTCACAGAATTTGAATTCAGACCCCCAATTCTGCCACTTAGTATCAGCAGGACCTTTGCCAAATCATACATCTACCTCTTACCTGGAGTTTAAAAATTGCTTCTGTTAACAAGAGTTGTGTCCATACATTTGGCAACCACTAAAAAATTACATTTAATTAGCTAGAGGTATGTTGACATCAGGTAGAACTAGCTCCTGAAACTCAATAGTTAAATTTTCATTCTGAGCATTTATGTCACAAAAACCCACAAATGCTATACACCAAAGCTTGTTTTATTGTCTTATTGATTGCCTAGGTTTAAGAAAAAAAATTAAATTTCAAAGTATATCATAGGGAGACTAGTAGAGACAGAAAAATTTTTCTGGAGTTTTCTCGCCATTCTTAGAAAAGGATTTTAAAATGTTCTTTATTTGGTTATTACTAAATAAAAGAGCACTTGTTTACTATTAATATTAAAATTATTTATTCATAATTTTAATGTTTTTTTTTAATTTTGAGTTTTAGATTCTCTCCCTCTTTCCAGCCCCTTCCCTATTCATTAAGTAGGCAAGCAGTATGATAACAATTATACTGAAGCATAGTCATTTTCCAGTAAAAGGCAGCCAGGGTTCCTTTTTCTTCTAAAGCAGAGTCTGAGTCCTGAAGCCAGCCTTCTCCATATCTGTGGCTTTTCTCTTACTCAGGTCTTACTCGGGTTACTCTTGGTTCTGCCCTTCCAGTTCCTTTGGAAAACTTCCCATGACCAATATAACCCTTCCTGGGTCCAGTCCCAAATTGAGCAACGTTTACCCAAGAAGAATGCTTTATAAGCTAACATGAAAATTCCTCTTTCTTCACATGTTAAAAAATCAACCAACTTTTTCTGGAGATGGACTTATAAATACATGCATAGTGATATCAAGAATTCTAGGAGTATTGTAGTGATGCCTCTTGTGATAAATCAAAGGGACAATTAGGAAAGAGAAATAATGGCTTTGGAACCATATGGGTTCAAATACTCTCTTTTATGCATCTCACCTGGGAAACCTTAAGCCAAACCCTTAATCTCTCAGGGCTCTAATCTCAATATAAAATGAAGGGGTTGGATCTGCCCTAAAATCCTTTTTTGTTTTAGGTTTATGATCCAAAGCTTCTTTGACCTAAAAGGGCACCAGAGAGAAAGAAGAAAAATATGCAGGAAAAGCTGGCTGAATTTTCAGATTAAATTATATTATTCTACCTCATTTTATCTTAGCAATGGATTGTTTCTTCACTAGTGTTTTCTTTGGCATTTCGTACTTTGGCACTGTTATATTTAATAGTTAACTAAGAATAGGTGAACCATCCTCTTATCCCTTCCCCCACCTTTTCTTCCCCAAATAAAAGTTCTATTTCCCAAATATTTCCACAGAATCCTGCCAGCTGATCACCCCTAGAAGTCCCATCTATCACTAAGGCTTCCTTGCTCTCCAGGGTTACTAAGAACCTCCTGGAATCTTCTGAGATATTCTCAACCACTGGCCAAAGGTATTTTTTTCTTTAGGGTCTTTGCAAGTGAGACAACCAGACGAGCAGTATCAGCAAATCAGGAGCAGAAGAGCAGCAATATCCCCATTTCTTATCCTAGTGTCAAGAAAGACTATTAAGTGAAGTTAATTCTTGTCCAGGGTGAATGAGGAATAAAGGAGATTATTTTAAGAAAGAGTATTTGAATCAACCCAAGTTTATGAAGTTTAGGGTAAAACAGATTTACTATTGTTTGTAGTTGTTAATAGATTTAGGGGGATCTTAGAGGACATCTAGTCCAAGCCTCCTCCCCAAATGTTACACTAAACAGTGACCCAGGGACATACAGCCAATAAGTGTCCCCAGCAGTATTTGAACCAAGTCTTCTTGTCTCCAGGTTTAGAAGTCAAACCACTATACCAGACTGTCTCTCTAGTCTTCTGAGCCCCTCCTCTAAATTATTTCTTTTTTGCTGAGGATCAAATGGGAAGGGAATACTAACTTCCAGAGCATTCCATTCATATGTATATGGAATAGAGTTTGGGGCCACATTTCTTTATAACTTTATAACCTTTATAACTGAGTCCAATTCAATTCAACAAATATTTAATGTCTACTAGATACAGCACACTGTATAGCCTGGGGTATAAGTCAAAAATTTAACATTGCCTGATCTCAAGACTTTCCATTATACAAGAAGGATGCAGCATATTCAAATAAGAATAGAAAAGAAGAAAATTGAGAAGGGTAGAGTGCATCAATGGCAGAGGGAGAAGGCAACTCCTGAGTTGAGCTTTATGATTAAGGTAAGTATTCAGAAAGGCAAGATGAACACAGGAATAGGGACCAGGCTTCTGTAAATGCTTAAAGGAGGGAGATGAATTCAAAATCCAGGTTGACTGGGAAATAGAGTAAAGAAATAATGTAAAATAATATTAAGAAAATAGAGTTATTAGGAGTTACATGGGAATGGACTTAAATACAAAGGTCATTCATTTATATGTCATCCTCTCATTAATGAGGGTCCTGTGATTCTATTATAAACATCTGTAAATGAAGGTATTCACTGAATATGGAATTCTATTAGGAAAATTGACTTACCTGAACTTGATTCTTCTCAGCATTGTGGTGATACAAAACAATTCCTTTAGACTTAATATGGAAAATGTCATTCGCATAACAGAGAGTACTATGAAAACTCAATATGAGTTTTTAAGAAGCATAATATTTTCACTTTTTGTTGTTTGTTTGTTTTGTTTGGGTTTTTTTCCCTTTTGGTCTGATTTTCTAGTATAACATGGCAAATAAGGAAATATGTTTAAAAGAATTGCACATATTTAACCTATATCAGATTATTTTCTCTCTTGAGGAGGGGGAAGTAAAGGAGAAAGATATAAAAACTTGGAACACAAAGTCATATAAAAATGAATGTTGAAAACTATCTTTACATATGTTTGGGGAAAATAAAATATTATTGAAAATTTTTAAACATTTGAAATTTTTTTTGGAAAATAAAAAAAGACTTGCCTAAGAAAATACAAACATATTATCTCTATATAAGAGGCACAGGTGACTGGAATGGAGGAAGAAAAACTCATTTCATGCAAATGATCAAAGTTGACCACAAATGTATAAATCATGCTGTCAAATTTTTGAAATTTCCAGTAGAAGATAATATTGTCTCTATATGTAAAAATCTAGCAGAATATTGATTAATTAGACTATGATTGTAGTTTTATAAACTGATATCCTTTTGAGAGTGCCTAGGCTGAACATAGAGATAATATGCTCATAATTAAGTAATTAGTTATAATAATTTCAATTGCATAAATATTTTTCTGTTTAGTAGTATTTTAGTTTTTCCACTTGCATGTAAAGATAGATTTCAACAATCACTTTTATAAAATTTTGAGTGCCAAATTTTTTCTCCTTCCTTTCCTTCCTTCTCCCCTCTCCAAGATGGCAAACAATCTGATATAGGTTAAGCATATATAATCATATTAAACATATTTACAAATTAGTCATGTTGTAGAGAAAAAAAAGAATCTAAACAAAAGGAAAAAAACACAAAAAAAGAAAAAAACGAGTATACTTTGATCTGCATTTAGGTTCTATTGTCCTTTCTCTGTATGTGGACAGCATTTTCCATTACAAGTCCCTTGGAATTATCTTAGATCATTGCATTAATGAGAAAAGCTCATATAGGATCATTACATAATATTGCTGTTAAATGTTCTCCTGGTTCTATTTCATTTCACTTAACAACAATTCATATAAGTTTTCCCAAGTTTTTCTGAAATCAACTTAATCCTTATTTCTTATAGCACAAATATTATGTCTTTATATTCTTATACTACAATTTGTTCTATATTCTCCAGTAAATGGTCATCCCCTCAATTTCCAATTCTTTGTCATTACTCAAAGAGATTCTATAAATATTTTTGTAGCCTTTTCCCTTTTTTATGATATCTTTGGGATAAATCTTAGAAGTAGTATTGCTAGGACAAAAGGTATGCATAGTTTTATAGCCATTTAGGCATAGTTCCAGTTAGCTATCCAGAATGATTGGATCAGTTCACAACTCTATCAACAATGTATTAAAGTTCCAATTTTACCATATCTTTTCCAACATTTGTCATTTTCCTTTTCTGTCATCTTAGCTAATCTGAGAAGTAAGAAATGATACTTCAGAGTTGTCTTAATTTGCATTTCTTTAATCAATAGTAATTTAAAGCATTTTATATGACTAGAAATGGCTTTAATTTTTTTATCTGAAAATTGTTCATATCTGACCATTTATCAATTGGGGGAACGACTTATATTCTTATAAATTTAACTCAATTCTCTATATATTTTTAAAATGAGGCCTTTATCAGGAATACTACCTGTAAAAATTGTTTCTTGGCTTTCTGTTTCCCTTCTACTCTTGGTAGCATTGGCTTTGTGCAAAACCTTTTTAATTTAACATAATCAAAAAATATTAATTTTTTCACTTAATAATATTCTCTTTCCCCTGTTTAGTCATAAGTTCTTCCTATCTCCATAGATTTGACAAGTATTCCTTGCTCTCCTAATTTGCTTATGGTATCACCCTTTATGTCCAAATCACATAGACATTTTGATGCTATTTTGGTATATCATATGAGATGTTGGTCTATGTTTAGTTTCTGTTATACTGTTTTCCTACTTTTCCCAGAAGTTTTCATCAAATAGTGAGTTATTATCCTAGAAGCTGAAATCTTATTTTAAAAATCTTATAAAATCTTATATAAATCTTATACAAAATATTTTTTATAAATCTTATTTTTAAAAAAAAGCAAATTACCATAGTTATTTACTACTGTGTCTAATGTACTTAACCTATTCCATTGACCCACTACTCTATTTCCTAGCCAATATCAAATAGTTTTGATGATTGATGCTTTGCAATACAGTTTAGGATCTGGTACAGCCAATCCACTTTTCTTTGCAATTTTCTTCATTAATTCCCTTGATATTCTCTTTATTCTTCCAGGCAAATTTTGTTATAAATCTTTCTTGTTCTATAAAAAAAAACTTTTGGCAGTTTGTTATGGCACTCAATCAGTAAATTAATTTAGGTAGAAATGTCATTTTTATTATATTAACTCTGCCTACCCATGAGCAATTGATATTTTTCCAATTATTTAGATATGACTTAATTTGTGTGAAAAGTGTTTTGGAATTCTGTTCATGTAGTTTCTGGGTTTGTTTTAGCAAGTGGACTCTCAAGTATTTTATATTGTCTACAGTCACTTTAAGTTGAATTTCTCTTTCATTTATTGCTGCTGAGCTTTATAGATAAAATATTTAGAAATGCCAGTGATTTGTGTGGGTCTATTTTACATCCTGTAATTATGTTATTCCAAATGATTTTAGTTGATTTTCTAAGATTCCCTAAGAATGCCATCCATCATATCATCTGCAAAGAGGAATAATTTTGTTTCTTCATTGCCTATTCTAATTTCTTCTGTTTATTTTTCTTCTTTTATCATTAACATTTTTAGTACAATATTGAATAATAGTGGTGATAATAGACATCAATATTTCACTCTGATCTTTCTGGAAAAGCTTCTAAATCATCCCCATTATATATCATTCTTGCTGAGGTTTTAGAAAGATACTACTTAGCATTTTAAAGAAAACCCCATTTATTCCTATATTCTTTAGCATTTTTAATAGAAATAGTGCGTATTTTATCAAATGTTTTTTTGCCTCCATTGAGATAATCATGTGGTTTCTTATAGTTTTGTTATTGATATGATCTATTATGGCAACAGCATTCCTAATATTGAACCAGCCCTGCATTCCTGGTATAAATCCTCCTGGTCATAGTGTATTATCCTAAAAATAAATTGCTGTAATCTCTTTGCTAATATGTTATTTGATTTTTTGCATCAATATTTATTAGAGAAATTGGTCTTTAATTTTCTTTCTGGTTTAGGTATCAGCATCATATTTTTGTTATAAAAAGAATTCGGTAAGACTCTTTCTTTGCCTGTTGTTTTTTTTTTTTTTTTTTTTTTTTTTTTTTTTTTTTTTTTTCAAATAGTTTATGTAGCATTGAAGTTAATGGTTCTTTAAATATTTGGTAAAATTCACTTGAAAATCAATCTGGCCCTAAAGATTTTTTTCTTGGGAAGTTCATTGATATGTTCAATTTATTTTCTGAAATGAAGCTAAGTTTATTTCCTCTTGTATTAATTTGAGATTTTTGTAAATATCCATTTCACTTAGGTTATCATATTTATTGGAATTCAGTAGGGGGAAAAAGTTCCTTATTATTGCTTTAATTTTCTCTTCATTGGTTGTGTGTCCTTTTATTTTTGATGCTGATAATTTGCTTTTCTTCTTTCTTTTTTCCTAATCAAATTAACCAAAGGCTTATCTATTTTATTGGGGTTTTTTGGTTTCCTTTATTAGTTCATAGTTCTCTTATTTTCAATTTAATCAATCTCCCTTTGATTTTCAAAAAATTTTTTATTTGGTACTTAATTGAGGATTTTTAATTTCTTCTTTTTCTAGCTTTTTTTAGTTACATGCTTAATTCATCAATCTCTCCTTACTCAGTTTTATTTATGTAAACATCTAGTAATATAAAATCTCCCCTAAATATTGCTTTGGCTGTATCCCATAAATTTTGGTATGTTGTCTCATTTTTTTTCTCTTGGATGAAATTATTGGTTGCTTCTATGACTTGTAATTTGACCCATTCATTGTTTAGAATTAGATTATTTAGCTTCAAATTAATTTTTAATCTATTTTCCCGTGGTCCTCTATTATATGTATTTTTATTACATCATGATGTGCAAAAGATGCATTAATATTTTTGCCTTTCTGCATTTGATTGTGAGGTTCTTATGTCTTTATGCATAATTATCCCCTTTTGGTTTCCTCTAGAGGTCTGTCAGATCTAACTTTTTTGAAATTCTATTCATCTCCTTAATTTTTTTTCTTGTTTATTTTGTGGTTAGATTTGTCTAATTCTAGGAAGGGAAGGTTGAGGTCCTCCCTCCAGTATAATTTTGTTGTTTACTTCTTTCTGTAATTCACTTAACTTCTCTAAAAATCTGGATGCTATACCAATTGGCGCATATATATTTAGTATTAATGTTTCTGACTCATTTATTTTGCTGGGTTGGCCGGTGACTATTGTTGCTTGGGTCCTGGGATTGGCAATTTGCCTTCTGTGCTGGGGCTTGAGACTTCATGGCTCACCTGCTGTGCCACTGGCCTGCTGAGCCAGAATTGCTGATGATTTCTGCTGTAGCTACAAGCATCCTGTTGGCTTGCTGGGGCACTGCTACTTTGGACTGTGCTTCCCTTCTACCAACATGAAACAGATCTTTTCTGAAGTCATTCTAAGTTATCTTAAAATGGAAAATTCTTTCACTCTGTTTTTTGTGGATTTTGTCATTCCAGAACCCATTTAGAGCTTTGAGTTAATATTTTTTTCCTGAGGGAAACTAAGGAGAGCTCGGGCAATTTCCTGGCTTTTCTCCACCATCTTGACTTCTAATTAGGGGTATTTAGACTAGAATCAAAAGAATATAGATAGGGAATAGTCTACAAGGAATACATAGAGGCTTTGGGGATTCTTCCAGCAATCTGAGATTTCCATCTGCCATTCCAAAAAACCAAAACACTCTTAATAGTGCTGCTTTCTAGATTTTTCAGTCTCCCACAATCTACTTTAGACAAAATTTATAATGGGTTTTTGCTGACATCTCCTTAAACTGTGACAAAAAGGCTAAAATCAATCAGAAGCAAAGAGCATCTTGGTACTGGGATATTTTTTTAAATATATGTATTTAATTAAAACTTAAAAAGAAAATAGGAAAAAAAACAGAAAAAAATGTCATGTACACAGCAGAACATGAGATAATTCACAATATGTAACAATAAATTTCCATTTAAAGAAAACAAATATAACAATATAAACATATTGCATTCAGAACTGTACATCTCTTTTTTTTTCTTCCTTGTAGGTTTTCTTTATTCTCTGCTGTGCACTTTTTATTTATTCTTTTTTCCTCATTTCTCACCTTCATCTCCCCCAAGCAGACTATAATTAAGTACAGATATATTTAAGTACACATATGTGTGTTATCTATACACACATATACACATACAACTATATATATATAGATATACATACATAGATACCTATAATCATATACAAATATGTACATATATACATATATATATATATATCTTTGTAAAATTGTATTATATCCTCTTTTTCTGAAAATGGATATCAACTTCTTAAGTTCAAGACTTTCCATATTTTTCTATATTCACCAACTTCTTATTTCCTATGCCACAATATTCAACCATATAGTCTACTCTTTTTGAATAATCTAAAACGATATTAATATGACATATAATGTAGTTACCTTATGTTTCTCTGTTGATTGAATTATTTAACTTTAACTTTTCCTGAGATCAATGATTACTACCCTTGCTTTTTTTCCTAATAAATTATACTCTTAATCATTATTTTTGTATTTGTATGTATCTAATTCCTTATCCCTGCTGCCTCTTATACTTTATTTCTACCTGCTAGCTTGCCTTGATGTTTCTTAACTCCCCCAACCAAGATTCTTCTCTTAACATTTCCTCTTCCCTCCCTCTTTATATTATTCCCATTAACTTACACAGCTTTCTATACTCTATCTTATTCTATTTCCTCCCCTTCTTATTTTATTGAATGCCTATTTTTATTTCATTCAGAATTATGGTTAATTTTGCTGATTGTGATATTTTTAACACAACCCCAGTTCTTTTGATCCTTGATATATATAGTATTCCAAGATCTGCAATCTTTTACTATAGCCACTGATAAATCTTGATAGATTCTAACTGTGTCTCCCAGTGTATTTGAATTGTTTTTGTTGTTGTTGCTAATAAAATGTTCTCTTTGATCTAAAGGTTTTTGAAATTTAGCAATGATGTTCCTATACATTTTTATCAAAGGATCTTTTTCAAGTAGTGATTGATAGATTTTTTTTTCTATTTCTACTTTCATTTCTTGTTCTAATACTTCAGGACAATTTTCTTAAATTATTTGTATTATTATATCGATTCTTTTTTGTTCATAGCTTTCAGGTAGAACAATCATTCTTATGTTTTCTCTTGATCTGTCCTCCAGATCTATTGTTTTTCTTGTGAGATATGGCATTTTCCTCTATTTTTTTTCTTTCTTTATATTTTGTTTTATTATTTCTTGGACTCATGACTTATTGCCTTCCTCTTGCCCAATTCTAATTTTCAAAGAGGCATTTTTCTTCCTTTAGATTTATTTAGATAGATCTCTTTTCCAGTAGCTGTCTTTCTTTTCATAATCTTGTTCTTCTTGGATTGTTCTTTTTTTTTTTTTTTTTTTTTTTTAGTTTTTCCTCACTCTATCTCGCTTGATTGCTAAAGTCTTTTTTTTTTTTTTAGTTCTTTTATGAATTCTTTTTGGGCAAGTGACCATTTGACATTATTCTTTGGGGTAGGAGAAGCTTTTTTTTTTTTTTTTACTTCAGTATCCTCCCCTGAAAATGAACCCATTTTTCCTCTTCCCCTTGTAATTTTCTATATTTGGGTTCTTTCTCCTTTGCCTGCTCATTTTTCTTTTCAGAAGAACTTCTCAGTGTAATCACCATTCATCTGTACTTCTGGCCTTAGGTTCTCTTTCAGTCCACACCCCAAATCTCAAACTTACAACTCCATCCTCCTGTAAGTGCCTGTAGCTAGCCACATCCCTGCTCCACTGATCCTACACTTACTGTCAATTCCTTCTCACCTAGGATCTTGGTTCTGGCAACCCAACTGGATCTGGTGTTCTTCGTAAGCAGAGTTTTTCTCAGTATTCCCAGACTCAAACCCCTCACTCCCTACATTGTCTGGAACATTCAAGTTCCTACACTGGGGCTATCTCCCAACACTGATAACCAGAGCTCCCTGACTGCTGTTTCAGGGAAATTAGCCTGGAGGTGTTTACACTTCACAAGAGCTAACCCTCTATCCTGGTATCTTTCTTTTGTTCATCTCCAATTGTCCCAAGGGACCACTACTCTGCCCTAACTCCCATTTGTTGTTAATTGCTTTATGTTCATATTAAGGTACAATTTTGTCTTGTTTGTGGGGGAAATTTGAAGAGCTTGGAATTTTCTGACCCACTCTACCATCTTCTCTACAGAAATTTATTGGACTTCCTCGAAGCTTTGAAAAGATGGACAACCATTATTAGTTTGTCTAAAATTAGATAAAGAAAAATCTCAAAAAATAGTATAAATCAATTACCTCCAAAGTAGGGATCCAGGCTTTGGATATGGAAAAGGGGGAAAGGAGATATCAGGGCCTGAATTGAAGGGATCCTGATCAATCATTTGGAAAGTGAGAAAACTGATCACATCTCACTTCCCCAACACCCAATTGTGGAGCTTGTTTACAATACAAACACACATTCTTATCTCCCAATACTCCCTTACATGTAAAGGAGTACATGTAAAAACCTAGGATCCTCTAGTTCTTTTCTGAGTCCAATGTCAGTTTCTTATCCTCAGAAACTGTGCAGGTACCACTGAGAAAATTTTCCTTCCTATATATAATGCCCTTGTAGGCATTCCCATTTGGGATAAATATAGTCAATTTTCCTGACAGGTTTCTTAAATTAAGGATTTATGTTTTATAAATGTGATGACCGAGTTAGCACCCTGGATACCTTAGAATCAGCCAGTGTCAAGATCAGCAAAAGTCTTTATTCTTGGTCTTTAGCGATAGAAGTCAAGGGGATGTCCTCGACCTCACCTCTTCGTTTCCCACCCAGACTGAGTCTGGCTAGTCTCACTTCACCTCCTAGTCCCTCCCACAATTCTCTGTATACACCAAACGATTGGGCCAGCACAGGATAATAGGAAGGGCAATTTTCCAAGCATATTCTTATAGAGTATTGAGGTAATTAGCCTCAGGTGCTCTATTGTCCGACTCAGTGCATTGACTCAAGAGTTTCAGCCCTTTACAATAAGTAACTCAGATTCATTAATACTTGAACCAGTATTTCTGTATTTCTAAGAAATAATTGACCTGATAGTTGTTTCCTTCTGTGGCAGATAAAGTGGTCCTGTCCTTAAGGAATGAGCTTCCTATTCTTGACTCCTGATCTCTAAAGCTCTCCTGGTCATGCAGTTTTTAATGAGATGCCAAGTGCTTCGAGGACTTTGTGTTTCCTGGCCAGTCTATGGTTCCCTTGGCCCTCATCCCAGGCACCTCCTTGCCCGAACTTTTTCAAGGAAATGGGGAGATTATGAAATCCCCAAAGAGTTTAATTTTGCCAGTGATGTGATGGATTACTGGGCACGTATAGAAAAGGTAATGGGGAATTTCAGGGGTGGGGTGGAGGTGTGAGGGGAAGAAATTAGAGCTAATCAAAATGATCTTAGTCCTTACCAATTGTGTCCAGAAGGATATATCCTAGCTTCTGATCTAGGAAGACTCTGTCCAGTTTAATGGTAAATTCCAGTTTTGACATGTTCACTCTGTTCTGGAATGGTGAGTCTAACTGGCTTCATTGTGTGACTTTTTCCATCCATTCTATTAAGCATGACTAGGTACTGATTGTAGAGTTGAATGAGACTAAACAATTGAAAAATAACTGATACTAACTATATTGAACAAACACAAGAGGCATGGTACCAACCTTCCTGAGACTACCAGCCTAATGCAAAAAAAAAAAAAATGTAAAGGGCAGAAGTAGGTAATTTTTCACAGATCCAAAGCCAATGTTCTAAAATTTTTCCTGATCCACAAAATATTCTGTTCTAAAAGTCCTTATTTTTTAAGCCAATAAACTTAACAAATTGATTATTTTTTCAAATGACCAAAAATAATTTGTTAAGCATTGTGCTAAGCATTAGTGGCCTAGAGAATTAGGCCTAAAGTCAAGAAGACTCATCTCCTTAAGGTCAGAACTGGCCTTAGCTATTTACCTCTGCTTACCTCAGTTCCTCATCTGTAAAATGAGCTGGAGAAGGAAATGGAGAACCACTCCAGTATCTCTGTCAAGAAAATCTCAAATCGGGTTACGAAGACATGACTGAGAATGACTGAACAAAAACCAAGCATTGTATCCAACATTGGAAAAACATAGAAAAAGGTAAAAATAATCGCTGCCTTCAAGAAACTCATATTCTCAACATTCAAGAATTATAAGGAGTATAAGATTATAATAATTAGCATTTATATAGTACACACTATATTCCAGACATTGTGCAAAGCACTTTCCAATTACCTCATTTAATCCTCACAACAGCCATAATAGATGATATTATGATTCTTATTTTACAGAAATGAAAACTGAGGTAAATGGAGTGACATGGCCAGAATCACATAGCCAGTTTAAATCTGAAGCCAGATTTTAATTAAGGTTAACTCCTGACTCCAGGCCCAGTGTTCTTCCACTGTGCTGCCTAGTTGGATTTTCAGAAGCACTCTATACAACTTTTAAAGAACACTTAACAATATCAAAAAGTTATTCCTAACATTAATAAAGAAATCACTTTAACAAAATCCATTTTTGAGAAAAATATAGTCCTCATTTCTAAACCATGAATGGCCAAATCAAAGAAAGAGCTAAAGACCAATATAATTAATGCCTATTGATTAAAAAAATTCTAAATAAAATTCTGGCAAAGTAGGTGAGAAATTATTTCAGAGAAGGCACAAATAGCCAAAGGAGAAAAATTTCCTACAGAAGGTGATAGTGGAGCAGGAACTTAAAGGAATTCAAAGAAAATAAAAAACAAAGGTGAGAAGAAACAGTGGGCATTCCAGTCATGGGGTACTACAAAGACAAAACCACAGAAATAGGAAATGTCATGTATCAAGAAAAGTATAATTGGATTGTAAAGTGGGAATAATGTATAAGAAGATTAAAAAGATGAGAAAGAGGCAGGTTATGAAGTGCTCTGAATACAAAAAGACCTAATACTTTGTGCTAGAAGCAGTTTTGGGTTTTTTTGTTTGGTTGGTTTTGTTTTGTTTTGTATTTTTTGTTTGGTTTTTTTGTTTTGTTTTGTTTTTTGATCAAAGGAATGACATGGTCAGACCTATATTTGCTAAAATTAGGAGCATCAAGTTTGGTAACTGAGTGGAATCTGGATTGGAGACAAGGAAAACAATTAGAAAGCTATTGCAATAGACCAGGAAGAGGCAATGGGAATCTGGGTCTGTAAATACCTATTTTAATTAATATGGTATTGACCACAGGAGGGTAAAAGAGATCCACTCCCTGCCCTATGGTGGGTGAATGACAAAGGAGATGAAATAAAATGGAACTTCCAGGAACTGGGTCACTTGACCCGCCAGACAGCCAATGTTTTAACGGAGAACTGTGGCCTGCAGAAAGGAGATCGACTAATTATTATTCTGCCCCGGATTCCTGAGTTGTGGCTGTTGTCAGTGGGATGTATGCGGACAGGTCAGTGATGACAGTTTCGTCCCCTGGAAACAAATCTCACCAATTACAGGCAAAGATTTCATGATGCTCTTTATCATAAGCACCCTTAGCCCCAGGTCATCCAACAATGTATTGCTAATGATTGTAGGAAAATCACTTTTAAAAATATAAATTGTATCTTAAATGAGGGGAAATAAGATGTGAAATTGAATAATTACTAAAATATTATGAGAGAAAAGTACAAGAACCTCAAGTCACTGAAAACCTTAATACATACTCCAGAAAATATACCTAATAAAAAGATCATAAAAATGTACTGAAATCTCAAATGATTTTTTAAATGGATATGCTAACTCCAGAATAATGAAGGGCAAAAATACTACCTCATTTAGAGCTTGACAATATGAATATAACCAGTAAACCAATACTCTACACCAAAACTTTTCTCAATCACCAAAAATCCACCTTCTCTCCCCACCAGAATGGAAGAAAAACAAAAGCCTTGTTACAAACAGATTTTGTTAAGAAAGCAAAATATATTTCATATTAACCACTCTAAAAGGCAGAGACAGACAGATGGACAGACAGAGACAGGGAGAGACAGAGAGAGAATCAGAGAGAGGGAGAGAGAGAGAGACAAAAAGAGAGAGGCAAACAGATTGAGGAGAGAGACAGAGACAATGAAAGTCAGAGACAGAGAGACAGAGACAGAAAGGCAGAGACACACAAAAAGAGAAACAGAGAGAAGCAAACAGATTGAGGAGAGTCAGGGGGAAGGAGAGGGAGAGGGAGAAGGAAAGAAAGAAGGGAAGAGGGAGACATGGGGATGGGAAAGAGAGGGAAGGAGGGAGAATGGGGGAGGGAGAAAGGGAGGAAGGGAGAGGAGGAAAGGGAAAGGGGAAGGGAGGGGGAAAGGCAGAAGGAGAGGAAAAAAGGGAAAGGAAGAAAAGAAGAGGGAGAGAGAAAAGGAGGGGGAGAGGGAGAGGGAGAGAGAGAAGGGGAGAGAGAAAGAGGGAGGAGGAAAGGAAGAGAGAGAGAAGGAAAGAGGAGAGGGGAAAGAGGGAGGGGGAGAGGGAGAGGAAGACAGGGAGAGGGAGAGAGGGAAGGGGAAGGGAGAGAGAGAGAAAAAGAGAAACAGAGACAGAGAATTATTTACTCTGACTCTTTTACCTCAAGAAGACTAATGTTTAAAAGGTAATATCAGCTATACCCATTAGTGAATGCATTGTGTCATAGTATTTGACAGAAAGTTGAAACCTTTTCACAACCAGAACACAACAGTATATATCATCACAATAAAAGCCATAGGAGTGGAGGTGAAGCTACCAGGAATACCTCTAAGTGCAGGCATCAAGCCCCATCATAGTAGAAGTGACTCAGGGGATTATTGATGCTCAATCAAAAAATATTAAACACCATTTTGTCCAATTAAAGCAACCAAAAAAAGAAATATGAAGAAAAGAAATTAGAAAGAAAAAGTATATTAGAAATTCTAGCTTCCCTTGACAGCAATTGGAAATAAAAGTCTAGAAGTTATAGTCATCCTTAAAGTCAAAGCAGTGAATCATACATATATCAGAAGTTCACTCTCTTTCATGGACGCAGAGGTGACAAAGCCCTGTACTAAAAGCTGTTGCTATAGCTTAGTCATTTCAGTTTGTGTCTGACTCTTCACAACTCTATCTGGAGTTTTCTTAACAAAAATTATTTATTTTCTTTTTTTACTCATTTTTAGATGAGGAAACTGAGGCAAACAGGGATAAATGACTTAATCAGGGGTCACACAGCTAGTCATTAGTGATTTGATAGATTACTAATCCCAAATAGCCATATTCAATCTGCAAGCTACATGGAACCAAAAGATTTCAAAATATAGAAACCTAAGAAGATTAAAGCATGTGGCAATGAAGTGAGATATGTATCATCTCCATTATCCTATCTTCCACAAACTTGTACCAAGTTATACTAAGGATGCTTTAAGGGAGCCTACAGAAGGGGAGCTCACATCCTAATATCTTTATTCAGATAAAGTTATTTACTTCTTTTTAAAGTTATTTTTTTCATCTATAGACTATTAAATATAAAGGAGTAAGAGCTGGATAATAATTGTCAGACACTTACTAGATGTGTGATCTCAGTCAGGTTATTTAATTATATTTGCTGCTTCTGTCGTTTTGGCCTCAAATGGGGTTATGAAGAGACAGATGAACAAGATTACATTTGGCAGCTAGATGGCACCATAATGCATAAAATGCCAGAGTCCAGAGTCAGGAAAACTCATCTTTCTGAATTCAAATCTAGACTCAAATACTTACTAGTTGTGTGGTCCTAAGCAAGTCCCTTAACCCGGTTTGCCTCAGTTTCCTCACTTTTAAAATGAGCTGGAGAAGGAAATGGCAAATCACTCCAGTATCTTTGCCAAGAAAATCCCAAATAGAGTCATGAAGAGTCAAAATGAGAAAAATGGCAAATTATTAATTATAAAGAAACTGGAAAGTGAAATGATTTGGCCAAATTCATGAAGTATATGTACAATCGGGATCTGAACAAGGCCCTTGATTCCAAATCCAGCATTCTTTGCATCATATCACAACCTCTTTGCTATCTCAATCTATCTTTCCAAATTTATCTCTTACTAATTTCCTGCATGATCATTTTTGGGCTGCCCAGTGTCCTTAAACATGTCCAGTTCCCTTCTCTGCTTCTCAGAGTTTTAATGCTCAGTTCACTACCCACCTCCTCTGAGAAGTCCTTCCTCATTGCTCCAAGTTACCATGATTTCTTTCTCTTCTGAGAGCCATTCTTGTCTATAGCGTTCATCGAATATTTTGTATCATTGAATCATGGGAGTTAGAGCTAGAAGGAACTGTTTAATTAAATGCCCTCCTTTAACAGATGAAAAAACTTAGATATGGGGATTTGAGGTGATTTATTTGAGGTCACAGAGGACTCCAAATCTAGTATTCTTTTCATTATGCCTCTTTCCCTTTCAAGGATTATATCTTTTAAGTTTTGTTTTCAAAATTTTCCTATTTCATAAAACAGGACATGATCATTCAATCAATAAACATTTTATTAAGCATGTACTGTATGCCAGACACTGTGCTGCATGCTCTGAATAGGAAGAGGAAAATGAATCCAGATGATCCCAAAAGCCTGAGAAACTTGCTAGCAAACAACTTTTATCTAGTATCTACAATAACTGTCCATAAGCTTTCAATCAGGAAGCCATGGCCTGAGAGAAAGTAGGAAATGGAAAACTTAGAGGAAAGAGTCTGGGGCTAAGTTGAATAGACTTAGATTAATAACACCTGACATTTATAGGGTACTTTACATGCATTATCTCATTAAAAGCTCACACAGAATCTTGTGAGGTAGGTACTACAGGCATCATAATCCCCATTTTGCATATGAGAAAATTTAAGTTTCAGAGAGATAGAGGTCACATGCTTTTGCAAGTATCCGAAATGAACCAAATCTTGGTCTTCCTGAAGCCAAGTCCACTATTTTATCCCCTATATTCCAATTTCTCCTCTGTCTCCTCGTTGTGTGAAATTGGATTGATCATTTCTTTCTTCTGGGTCTATTTGAAAATGAAAGGGTTGGCTAAAATATCTTCCAGATCTAAAAATCCTATAATGTTTATTTTGCTCAGGACTTGTCTTCCTACCAGGAACAGTCCAGTTAACAGTCAAAGACATCCTCTACAGGTTGCAATCATCAAAGGCCAAAGGCATTGTGACTAATGAAACCTTGGCCCCGGCCGTGGACTCTGTGGCATCTGACTGCCCTCAGCTGAAAACCAAAATTCTGGTATCCGAGAATAGCCGGGATGGCTGGCTGGACTTCAAGACATTGCTTAAGTGAGTCTGTGACCCTTGTACCATAATCTGGGAGGTATGGGAACCTTCGAGGTCGCTTCTCATGTTCAAAGAAGCATTATGATGTTATTGAGAAAATCCTGGCCTATGTCAAAAGACCTGAATTAAAAGTACAGATTTTCTAAGACTATGGCAACTAATTCTACCCTCAGGGTGTGTCAGTTAATATGCATGAGGTACATTAAGCATAAGGTGCTTCCAAAAAGCTGGTCTATCCTGGAGCCAAGCTGGTTTTAGCCAGTTTTAGGCCAGGACCTTATAAGGAACTTTGTAGTTTAGCCAGTTCCTTCACTCACAAGGTAATTGGTTGGCTATATCTTAACAGGCTACTTCACCCCTCCCTTCATTTTGTTAGACCATACCTGTGGAAAGCTAACTTCTCTTACTCCTCACAATTTTTCCCATTTCTCTTTTAATAAGATTTTGATTTACATTTCCGGTGTTTCTTCTTCAAATGTTTTTAGCATAACTGAGAGATTGATCATGTGCCCTTTCAACCATTATTCTGATAAGACCTGGTCCTATCATTTGTAAATCGGTGTCTGGAGGTCTTTGAACTAATCCTCTAATTCAAGGGATTATACAACATTCAACAGCTGTGAGAATTCCTGAGCCCACTATTAGGGTGATAAAGATTGATACTGCTCTATCTATCTTTTTTTTTTCCCCCTTTTTCTGAGGCTGGGGTTAAGTGACTTGCCCAGGGTCACACAGCTAGGAAGTATTAAGTGTCTGAGACCACATTTGAACTCGGGTCCTCCTGAATTCAGGGCTGGTGCTCTATCCACTGCACCACCTAGCTGCCCCTGCTCTATCTATCAAACCAGGATTCTTATCCATCAGTGATAGTGCTGAATTTAGAGCTAGTTACTGAGAGGGAGGTGAGCCACTGCAAAGCCTTGGTAAAAGAACCATCGGGACGATATCATCTGATACAAAAGTACATCAAATCCCTCCTCTCATTTTACAAACTTTTCCTTTTTCTGCCAACAGCATGTCCCAGCCCATTCTATTTTCCCAGCCTATCCTGTTTGTAGCAGCCATTGGCTAGCAACACCCTTCACTGCCTCCCTAGTCTAATTTATCCACTAATAGTTACCCACCACAATAGTAATGACCCAGATCCAGAACTAACTTGATTTCTAGCCTTGAATTCACTCAATTCTTTCTGATTTGATCTTACTTTCTCCTTCTAATGTCAAGGTAGAAGGAATAAACAAATTGAATCAGTACACAGGTGCCCACTCAGGGAGGTCCCAGACAAAGCAGGTTTGAGAGTATTAATCTCAACTTTCAAAGACAGCAACTAATCCCACACTCCAGGTGTACCAGTTAATATGCATGAGGTTTAGAAGCATGCATGCTTGCAAAAACCTTGTGTCCTGTCCTTGACTCCAGCTGGTTTTAGCCAGTTTTAGGCCTGGATCCTCTTGATCAGGAACTTTGTTCTTTAGCCAGTTCCTTGGCTTACAAGATGATCTTAACAGATACTTCACCCATCCCTTCATCCTGCTTTGGCAATAACTGTGCAAACATAACTTCTCATCCTCACACTAATTAATACACTAAACATTTTAGAGATTCTTAGCAAAAGAAGAAGAAAAAAATTTAACTTAATTCACTAGCACCCATCAATTTATAAGCTACTAGACCATGCCCCCTAACCTGCTAATACTTGCACATTGTATGAGTGATTGTTACCAGATGTCATCCTAGGAGGTTTTCATTAATTAGTCATTATAAGAAAAGTAATTGTAATGAAGAACAGATAATTGGTGCTAGTAGATAGAGGACCAGGCCAGGAGTTATCAAGACTCATCTTCCTCAGTTCAAATCTGGCTTCAAACATTTATTATCTGTGTGATCCTCAACATGTCATTTATCTCATCTGTCAGATGAACTGGAGAAGGAAATTGTCCATTCCAGTATCTTGCCAAGAAAGCCCCAAATGGGGTCACTGCACCATCTTGTTGCCCATAGCCATACTCTAACATCCATTTTATTCTTCTCAAAGTGATGCAGAATGAAGCTAATGACTGTCATTTCATCTCCAATGCCTTACAGAGCTGCATCTGCAGACCACACTTGTGTAAAGACTTTTGTACATGACCCTATGATCATCTTCTTTACCAGTGGAACCACAGGCCTACCCAAGATGGTCTTACATACCTCTGAGCTTGCACTGAGATCATGTCTCCCATCCAGGTAAGGGAAGGTTAGGAAAAATGAAGGCGAGGAGAAGACTCTCGTAGAATCTAGACCATAGACCCCAGGCCTAAACTAAAGCAGGCCTAATGAAAAAATTAGTCTAAAAGAATATGAATAAATCATGATTTTCCCCTGATCCTCTTTGGTGGAATTTTCTCTAGAATTTTTGTGTCTAGAGTGTTTAATATTTGCTGAAGCTGGAACCTATAAGATAGGCTATTTAGAGTATAAGTTTGGGGGAAAACGCTGAGAGAAGAAAGTTGAGATGTAACAACATGGATGAGGTTGAAATAAATTTTTCAAGCTAGATATAGTGTATTCATGTGGGATTGGGACAATCTGGAAATCTTCATCTGCTCCCTGATTAAAGGCCATTTTTGGTATTTTTCAATATATGAGAAGTTCCAAAATCTGACTTGGAATCAACATTTATAAAGCACTTTAAGGTTTACCAATTATTTATATGTTGTATTATTTGAGATGAATACTATTACCATGCCTATTTCATGGGTGAAGAAACTAAAATTGAGAGAAATAAAGTGACTTGCCCAGAGTCACATAGCTAGAAAGTATCTGAGATAGGATTTGAATTCACATCTTCTTGACTATAAATCCAGCACTCTATAGCACTACCTAAGCATTAACAAAATTGGAGATTATAACTTCGATAGCCATATGATTAAGTCAGATCCAGACTCATAGCTATAGGCTGTTTCTCATCTAAAATAAAAAAAAAAATTTGGTTGAACCATGAATCAAATAATTTTGATCCTAAGTAACTTATGAAATCTTTTAAAGCCTTCGCATTCTATAATATTCCCTATGACTCTGAAAGGCATAGTGATATAACAGATAGAGACAGATGGCCAGTTTCAGAGCCACAAAGACCTGAATTCAAGTCCTACCTGTGGCCCATTCAGATAGCAGAACTCTGGGTAAGATACTTAATGTTTCAGTGTTCTGGGCAACTTTCTAAGCCTATAATTTACATAGAGAGTGAAACTTTCATTTGAAGAAGCATTTTCCTCATCTAAGAATTCTTTATATCATTGAAAATCGTGGATCCAGTATCTATTAGTTTCTATGACTTTATGAAATTCTTTTTATTTTCCAATGATTAAACCAAGCCTCAAAAAAAGTGTAAGACCTGAATTTCTATTTTATTCAAATCCCTGCCCAACCCTCCACAGGTGTTCTACCATTCCACCATTCTTTACAAGAGAATCCAAAGAAAGACATTTGACTATACTTCACAAGTCCTCCCTCATTCCCAATTATTGGGGTAAAAGCCTCATCTTCAGGAGCCAAAGACCACCTGTTAATACAGAGCAAAACCCTTAGAAAAAGTGTGATGATGGTACCACCCCACCCCACTCCATCTGCCATGATCTCTTTGTGTTCCTTGTCACTACTTTGGACAAAATTAATATATATAATATACATATATGTGTGTGTGTGTGTGTGTGTATATATATATATATATATATCACCATCCCCTTGTCACCCAAGATCAAAAGTTCTATGTCATCTTTGACACTTGCCTCTACTCTTCCCATAGCCAAATAGTCACTGTCCTTGTGGGGTTAGTCACTATAGTATACATCACCTCCTCTACATTCCCAGTTACTAATATAACACAGTATTAATTACATCTTCCCTGGACTACTAAAATAGCTTCTAAATGGCCTTCTTTTTTCCAATGTCATCTTATTCCAATATAACCTATACTGCTGTCAAATTAATTTTCCTAAAGTACCAATCTTGATGCCAACCTCCCATTCTGAAACTCACAATGGCTCCCATTACTTATTGACTCATATACAAGTTTGTTAGTTGACATTCAAGGCTCCTTAAACATAACTCCAATTTATTTTCCAATTTTTATTTCTTATGAATTTCATAATATAATTCCTTATTCCTTCTTCACTTATCTTTTGCTGTAGTAAAATTGAACTACTTGGTATTCCTCAAATACATTTTGTACTTTTTCATTTTTGTACATTTGCTCAACAACATTCTCTCTTCCTAAGATGTCCTTATCCTCCTCACATATAACACATATAACATATAACTACTTCCTAGGAGAGGATTCTGGGATGATGGTGGAGTAAATCAGAAAATTCTGACCTCTCCAGATTTCCCCCACAAACAACGCAAAGTGTACCTTGGGGTAAACACATAAGTAAATAAAAGTTGCACTGAGGTACTCCTGGGACAACAGAAGATCTAAAGAAAGATATTAGGAGGGAGGTTTGTCCCTTGTGAAGTGTAAACATCTCCAGGCTAATTCTAAAGAAAAAGCAAGAGGTGAGTCTTGAGGCTTGAGGCTAAAGTGAAGTTAAGTTAGGAGGTAGCTTCCGCTCCAGCCACAGGAACTTTCATCTCCCAGAGTTGGGAGTCACAAGTCTAAGTCAAGAAGCTCTGTTGACATAAGGACGAACTGTGCTGCCAAGACTCTGCCCTGAGTGAGAAAGAATTAACAGTTAGTGCAGAAGCAGTACGGCAAGAACAGTGCTGGCTGTAGAAACCTACAGGAGGACAGAATTTTTGGTTTGGAGTTTGGAGAAAGAACTGTAAAAGGACTTGAGGCCAAAGGCATTATTCTCCCTCCACACATAGAGGCCTAAAGATGATTACACTAACAAGAAGAAAGAAAAGAAAGAAAGAATGAAAGAAAAAAGAAAAAAGAAGGAAGGAAGGAAAAAAGGAGGGAAGGGAGGGAGGGAAAGAAGGAGAGAGAAAGAGGGAGAGAGAGGAAGGAGAGAAGGAAGGAAAGGAAAAAAACAAAGGAAAAAAGGAAAAGAAAAGGGGAAAGAACCCAAATATAGACAGTTACTATGGGAATAGAGAAGACTGAGGTTCATTTTCAGAGGAGGATATGGACATTTAAAAAAAAAAAAAAAAAAAAGAGCTCTTCTACCCCCAAGGAGTAATGTCAATTGGTTATCTGCCCAAAAAGAATCCATAGGAGAACTTTAAAAAGACATGGCCCAATGCTAGTAAGTGTTAGAGGCAGAATTCAAACCTGGGATCTTTGCTCTCTCTAAATCTATCCCGAAAGTCTTAAGAGTATTACCTCTACCTACTGAAAGTTGTAGTTTCCTTCAAGATTCAACTCAGGCATCACCTTCCATCTGAGTCATTTCTTGGTCTTCCCCCCCCCCCATCTTCAAATGTCTTTCCCTCCAGAGTTACCTTGTTATCTATCAGTGAAATCACAGATCCAGTCCATATATATAAAACATATACATATGTACATAGATATGTATATATATACATATGTGTATATATTGTATATAAACATATATATATGCACACATATTTTTTCCCTCATGAAAATATAAGCTAAGGCAAAGACTTTGTTCTTTGTTCTTTAGCAAAATACCTGACAAATAAAAAGAAGGTACTTAATACATATTTAATGATTGATTGGTCAAAATGTTGCCTGGGGTACTGAGAATCAGAGCAAGGATTTGAAGCCAGCTCCTCCAGGCTCAGAGATCAGATTCGTTTATATTCCCCCCAATGCCATTTGGGTCACACAGCTAGGAAGTGTTAAGTGTCTGAGACCAAATTTGAACTCAACTCCTCCTGACTTCAGAGCTGATACTCTATCCACTGTGCCACCTAGCTGCCCACAATTTTTTTGGCAAGGGAATTGGGGTTAAGTGACTTGCCCAGAGTCACAAGCTAGTTACATGTCAAGTATCTAAGGCTATATTTGACCTCAGGTTCTCCTGACTTCAGGGCTAGGGCACCACCCAACTGAATAGTGCTTTCTTTCCCACTTCATTCTTCAAATACTAATCTTTATATTTTGGAGTTAGCAGGCAAATCCTGAAACTTACCAGTACTGATATCTCATGGTGCTTATCAGACACTGGCTGGATTTTATCAGTTGTGGGAACAATGATAGAACCTTGGAACGTAGGAGCCTGCAGCTTCATCTGTGACATGCCCCAGTTCAACCCTGAGATCATTCTGAAGGTAAGAAGAATATTCACCCTAACTGACCCACTGTCCCCCACTGGAATACTTCAGCCATGTAGTACAATGAACTAACACTACCCTTGGAGCCAGAGGTGATTGATAAATCATTTTTCTAACGTTTTGTGATTCCATTCAGGGTTTTCTCAGCAAAAATATTGTAGTGGTTTACCATTTCCTTCTACAGTTCATTTTACAGATAAGGAAACTGAGGCAAAAAGACTTAATGACTTGCTTAGTGTCACACAGCTAGTGAGTATCTGAGGTCATACCAGTGTTCTATCCACTGCCTCACCTAGTTGCCTTGGAAATCAGAGAACATAGGTTCAAATCCCAGCTTTGCCACTGAACTTTACTTCTTCATCTAAAAAATGAAGACAATAGACTAAATGGCTTCTAAGGTCTTTCTAGCTTTTCATCCACTTCCCTATTATCTCACCATTGGCCTCAGTTTGAATCCTTGCTGTCTTCATGACATTAAGCAGGTCATTTCACTTATGTGGAACTCAGTAACCAGAGTATATGGATGTTCAGAGCAGACTAGCACCTCTGATGTGAGGGCAGCCAAGCCCTTTTCAAGACTGCTTTTCCCCCTTTGCTGTCCACCTGATTTATGCAATTTTCACGTGTGGTTCTAAAACACTGTAGCATGTGCAGCAGCCATACTAGTAAACCATTTAGGCAGATGGTTTAAACAAAGCTGAAGGTAATCAAGAGGTCTATCCAGAGCTTGTCCATTTCCTGAATTAATGGAAGAGAATAATTTGTTCCAATGGCCCTAAAGGTAGCTAGAGCAGCTATTTATAGGCAACACACAATTCAGTAGAGCTGAAAGACATATAGCGCTTGTAAGAACTGAGCAGGTAGTACATCCAAATAGCAGACCTGAGTGAAACAAAGCTGACATATGAAGGCAAGCTTACCAGAATTGGAGCTGAACATGTTTTGTCTTATTTTGTTTTTTTTTCCCCTAGAATGGCTGCACTGGCAGGGAGCACTTATTGACATAGGTTTTGCAATAAAAATTAGTCAATAAATGTGTATGCCTCCTAAATAGATCGAATAATAGACTCATGATAACCTGATTGCCATGTGCAAAAAAGCACCATGTTACCATCATCAGTGTGTATACTCTTGCCATGATGAACCTAAATAAGATCAAAGAAAAATTTTATGAAAACCTGAAAATATTGATCATCAATAGGCCAAAAGAGGTCAATTCTGGGTAATTTTAACCCCAGAATAAATACAGTTTATCAGATAAGGCAGAGTCTTTGGGAGGAATGGCGTCAAAAGCAATAATAGTAATGCTCACTTACTACTGAAGACTTGTGCATCTCATGACCTCATTACCAACACTGTCTTCTGTTTCTCTAAACACAATAAAACTTCATAGATACACCCTCACAGAAAACAGCATTTAATATAACATATCATTGTAAGGATAACAGACAGACAGTATGTGAAAATGATGAAGGCAATATGTGTCAGAGTACTGGACTGATCATAAACTTACCCTTTTCAAGGTGAATATTCTCATTGAAAAGAAGCAGTTCTTCCAGGCAAGATGCTAGCAGAAGACTTTGTATCAACAGATAAGAACAGTTTTCTGAGCTTGAAAAAAACAGTTCATTCCTAACTTTAGAGAGAATGCTGAGTCAATACACAGTTGGAAAAGTAGAACAGAAAAGGAATGAGCAGCTTTCAGAGATTTGATACATAGGATCACATTTACTCATCTGGATCAGAACACTCAAAAAAAATTTTGTTTGATGAAAATTACAGGAAAATTCAGAAGCTGCTAAATGAAAAATGAGAACTCCATAGGATTTACCAGAAGAATAGTTTATTTATCTCTAAGAAGGCAGCTCTAACTCCATCAGAAATAAAGTACAAGCAAAGCTTAGAGAGATATTGGTTCAATAAAAAGGCAAATTAAATTCATAGTAACCATTCATAGTTTTTATGAGGCACTGAAGGCTATTTGTGGGCCAATGTCCTAGGTACATCTCAAATACTCAGTGTTGATAAAGCCACACTGATTAATGATAAGAAGATGGATGGAGTGAACATTCCCATAGTGTTGTCAACAGACTGTCACCAATCAATGTTGATACCACTGACCTTAGCTTGAAGTCAATCCCTCTCTAGTCAAACTTCCAACTGAAGAAGTTTTGGATGCTATCAGGCTTCCCTCCTAATTCTACTCCAGCTAAGATTTACAAGGATCTGCTGCTCATACAAAAGCTGGCTGAAATTTTCCAGGTTATATGCAAGTGGAGTTTATGACCTGGGTTCAAGAATCTCTCCACTGTCCATCTCTATAAAGGAAAAAGAAATAGTAATCCTTTTTTTTTTAAACCAAATCAAGATATTTATAATTTTTTGACAGTATATATGCATGAGTAATTTTTTTAACATTATCCCTTGTATTCATTTTTCCAAATTATCCCCTCCCTCCCTCCACTCCCTCCCCTTGATGACAGGCAATCCCATATATTTTACATGTGTTACAATATAACCTAGATACAATATATGTGTGTAAATACCATTTTCTCGTTGCATGTTAAGTATTAGATTCCGAAGGTATAAGTAACCTGGGTAGATAGACAGTAGTGTTAATTAACAATTTACATTCACTTCCCAGTGTTCCTTCTCTGGGTGTAGTTGTTTCTGTCCATCATTGATCAACTGGAAGTGGGTTGGATCTTCTTTGTGTTGAAGATATCCACTTCCATCAGAATACATCTTCATACAAAATGAAGTGTACAGCGATCTTCTGGTTCTATTCATTTCACTCAGCATCAGTTGATGTTAAGTCTCTTCAAGCCTCTCTGTATTCCTCCTGCTGGTCATAAGAAATAGTAATCCTGTGATAGTTACAGTTATGTCTCTCTCAGTCATTGCTGGAAAGACTCTTGCCAGAATTATCTTAATAAGCTGATCTTTCACCTGGAAAATGGTCATCTACCCAAGAGCCTCAGAAAGAGCCGAGAAGCAATTAATGTATTTCCTGCTCGACAACTCCAGAAGAAATGTCAGGAGAATAAAGGTCTATATATATATATAACATTCATTGATAAAGACTTTTATACCTCAGGTATGAGGACTTGTAGAAAATCATGGTAAAAATCTGGTTGCCTGGAGAAGTTCACAATATTGTATGTCAGTTTCAGTATAGCATGCTTGCAAGGGTTCTGGATAATGGATGATGCTCTTGCACTTTTCCAGTCACGAATGGAATGAAGCAGGGCTGTGTGCTTGCTAACAAGCTTTTTAGCATGATGTTTTCAGCAATGTCAAACACTTTCAGTGAAGACAAAAATGGCATCACGGTCAGCTATCACACTGATGGTAAAGTATTTAACTTGAAAAGGCAACAAACCAAGGCTAAAGTAGTAGGGCAGTTGGTCTGTGACTTTTAGATGATTGTACACGATGCACCTCTGAGGAAGAGATGCAACAAAATATGGACCAATTCTTTGCTGCTTGCCCCAATTGTGACCTAAAATTAACATCAAGAAACAGAGGCTCTTAACCATCCAGCACCACATCATCCATACACAGAACCATCAATTACAGCAAATTGAGAAATTTTAAGTGCTGTATCCACAGTGCATTTATGTTGGTAGTATACTTGCCAGGGATGTACACATAGATGATGAGGTTGACATGCTCATTACCAGAGTTAGCTCAATATTTAGGAGACTCCAAAGGAGTGAAGAAGTTCAAATCTATCCTCAAATACTTGCTATCTGAGTGAAGGAAAGTGTGGGAAAGAAGAGGTTTTATACTGTTTACCAAACTGAAAGTTTACAGAGTCATTATGCTGACCTCACTGTTATATGCCCATGAAACCTGGCAGTGTAAGAGCAACATGCCAGGAAATTGAATCTCTTCCATTTGAACCATCTTAGGAAGATTCTGAAGACTATCTGACAAGATAAAGTACAGGATCCTGAAGTCTTTTTTCAAGTTGAAATGCCAAGCATTCAAACTCTATTGCAAAGAGCACAACTCCAAAGAGCTTGCCACAGTGTTAAAATACCAAACAATCATTTGCCTAAATAACTATTTTATGGAAAATTCACACAAAGCAAGTGCTCACATAGAAGTCAGAAGAGACAATACAAGGATATTCTAAAAGTCTATAAAAAAAACAGTGGGCAGAGATCCTTGGCATGCCAGGCGTAAGGCTGCCATGTTTGGGACCTCTGCCAAGAGAGGGCTCCAGCTTGGCACTTTTATAATGAGAGAGTTAGCTAAAGGGATCCATGGGTGGTGTCCCAAGTTGGCTCAGATCTGATAGGGGCTGGGAGAACCCAGATCTCCCATTGTAATTCAAAGGGGTGCTTTTGACAGGATTTGTGAATCAAAGGTCCTAACTTCTTGAATTGATAATCAGTCAATCTCATCACCACTCAGATCTGCTCTATCTCCTAAATTCTAAACTCTAAACTTTCTCTAACTACAATCTCCCAAACCTCCTGGACCTATTCTTTATCATAGTAATAAATTGAAAAGCATTTATGAAAGACCTACTATGTGCCAGTGCCTGGCACATATTTTCCAAATATTACCTCATTTGAGCCTCACAACAATTCTATGAGGTAGATGCTATTTATCTTCCCATTTTAATATTAAGATGTTAAATGACTTGTGCAGGATCATATAGCTAGTAAGTTTCTGAGGATGGATTACCCACTCAACCATTCATCCCTTGTAATATGTCTTCCTTCCCAAACTGTTTTCTCAAAAGTCACTAATGACCACCTGATTAATCACAAAGTTTAATATGCTTTTTCCAGTGCTTTGACTTATATGCTTCTCTGGACAGTTAATTATCTTCTTCTTGAAATTTCTCCTACTTTAGCTTCCATGGAAACCTTTCCTGATTATTTCTTCCCAGTCTTTTTATGCCCCCTAAACTTCATTGTGCTATTCCAGATCCTTTTCTTTCTTTACATTATCCTCTTTAACAATTTATTTTCCTCCCTAGCTCCAATGATCACCCTTTCCAGATAACTCCAAAATATACATCAATAGCCCTGATCCCTTTACTGTGCTCTTGACCTATATTTCCTACTGTCTGTTAAACATTTCCAACTGGATGTTCTGCCAGCACTGAATAAGTCTAAAACTAAATGTTTCCTCACTTTCCCTCCAAACTAGCTCTTCTCCCTATTTATTCCATGACACCCATCCACACAATGACACTCATCATCTCCATCTTATCTTTGACTCTCCCCTTGAACTTATCCCCCCCTCCATGTTCAGCCTTTTTGATTCCACATCTTATAGATTAATTCTTTGTTGTTTCTGTCCCAGCCAATGAGAATGACCTTTACATTGGAAATGACAGAACAAATAGTGAATAAAAGGAAGTTAATGCTAAATATAAGCAAGGAGATTATAAGAGAGAACCCGGTGGCTCTCAATGAAATCAAGTCCCTTGGTCCAAATGAACTTTGTCCTTAGGCACTGAAAGAATTAGCAAGTGCAATTTGTAAAACCATCCCTAGTGATCTATAAAAAATCATAGGAAATGACAAAATTGTCACAAAAAGTAGTCAAAGACAAATGTGATCCTGATTTTCAAAAAAGGGAAGATAATAGAAGGTACAAACTATAGGCCAGTGAGCTTGATTTCAAATCCTGAAAAAACTCCAAAACAAAATCATTAAAGAGACAAATGATAGCTATTTAGAAAGGGAAAGAAGTAATTAACAAAAACTAGCATTACTACTGAGTTACAAAGCTGGGGGATTTTTGAGACAGAGACTTTAATAATAATAAATAGCTAATATTTACCAAGTACTTACTATGTACCAGCACTGTGCTAAGCACTTTATAAATATCAGCTCATTGTATCCTCATAATAATGAGGGAAAGGAAAGGAGGAACCCCATTTCTCGGTGCACAGATAATCCCATGAGGCGCAGTGTCCCCTGTAAAATGAATTTACAGGCCCGAAAACCTAGATTGATAAATAAAAGGTTTATTGTAGAAATTTGGAAGTAAAGTTCAGTTAGAAAGATGCCAGGGCCAGAGGTGGCCGCTGGGCGGGCAGGAATCCTTACGTGGCTGGAAGGATACCATGTGTTGGCTGGGAGGGCTCCTGCCAAGAGGGAGTTCCGGCTCACCTCTTTTATACCCAAAAGATTGTGGGCAGTTCCAAGTTCTAGGTGGGCTTTTCAGTTAGCTCAGATCAAGTGAGGGCTGGGGAAAGCTAAGCTGATAGTGGGGCTGGGCCCAGATATTTAAAGGGTGCCTTTGACCAGGATTTGTGAATCAAGGTCAGCCATGGCTTGGGCAATTAGAAAGGAATCTTAAAGGGACCTCAACTTCCATCAATAATAACCTTGAGAAATAGGTCTTATTATTATCCCCATTTTACAGATAAGGGAACTGAAGCAAATAGAAGTTAAGTGATTTGCCTGAAGTCATAAAATAAGGAAATGTCTGAGGCTAAATTTGCACTAAAGTCTTTCTGCTTCCCAGCTCATTATTCTATCCAATGTTGCACTTAGCTGCCATAAATAGCACTGCACAGAATCTAATAAAGTAGAATTCAAAAGTCGTGAATGCAAATTCATATACTTTGGGTCCAAAAAAAACCAATTTCACAAATATGGAATAAGTAGTTATGGTTAAACAGAGATTTGTTTTTAAAAGATTTGGGAGTTTGGGGGGACTGCAAACTCATTACAATTAAACAATGTGTTGAGACAACACATGTAAAGTGGTGTAAATTCTATACTTCATTGAGAGCAGTATCTTTCTAGAAGGTAGTGATAGTCCCTTTGTTTTCTGCCTTTTTCAGACTTCTTTTGGTGTATTGTATGCATTTCTGGACATGTTTTAAGCTGGAGTGTGTCCAGAGGAAGCAGACAAGACAATAAATGGTTTTGAGATCAGGTCACATGAGAATCAATTAAGGAAATTAGAGGCATATGATACCTATGATCAAGTATTTGATGAAGACCTGTCAGATGGAAAGATAATCACATTTGTTTCATTTGGCCCCTGAAGGCAGAAGTAGGAACAGTAGATAAAAGAGACAATGAGACAAAAAGAGACTTGATTTCAGAAAAAAATTTCCTCACAATTAAAGCTGTCCCAAAGTGGAATAAACTGCCTCAAGAAGTGACCTAGTTTCCCCTTCCTTGGAGGTCTTCAAGTAAAGGCCAGATAACTACTTGTTAGATACAACATAATGGAAATTTCAATTGTATTAGGTTGGGCTAGTGACTTCTGAGGTCCTTTATAACTTCCATATCTCATGAAAGTAACACATATTTGTAATATCTTTAGATCTCATCTCTTCCTCTACATTTCCTTCTCTTATTGCTAAAGCTGGCATTTCTAATACAATACTGAATAGTAATAAGAATAGTCGGCAACCTTGTTTTACCCCTGATCTTATTGGGAATGGTTTATATGGTGCTTGCTAATGGTTTTAGATAAATAATACTGATCATTTTAAGGAAAATTCCATTTATTCTTATGCTCTCTAGTGTTTTTAATATGAATGAGTGTTGGATTTTGTCAAATACTTTTCCTCTGCATTTCCACTACTACCACCCTAATTATCTCTGAACTCAGATTGATGAAATAACCTCCTGATTTCCCTACCTGCAATCTCTCCTCCAATCCATTCTACATATTCAACTGCCAGATTACTCCAGTTATGATGTTGTGATGTTATGATATTAAGTCCAGTTATGATGTTGTTTCCCTGCTCAAAAACATTTCAATAGCTCCTTACTGATTAAAGTACAAATTTTGACCCACTCTTTTTTTTTTTACATCATTAAAAGATTTTTAGTATGCAATATGGTTCCCTTTTGCTACAATTACTTCTCTTACCTGATTTGACATAGTATTCAAAGTATTTTTGCACATATTCCTTAATACCTGATTGTGAAATTTACTTATATTTTGAGGCAGCTTAATTAATGATACAGTAAATATAGTTCTGGGCTTAGAGACAGGAAAAACTGAGTTCAAATTTGGCCTCAGAAATTTATTATGTGATCCTAGGTAAATTACTTAACCTCTGTTTGGTTCAGTGTCCTCAACTGTAAGATGGAGGTAATTATTAAACTATTATTAGTCCCTATTTCCCAGGGTTTTGTGAATGGCACATGATAGGCACTATATATGTGTTTTTTCTTTTTTCTCCCCCATTTATCATATCATCTTTTTTTATTTTCTAACCTTGATTATACCACAGAGATTTTTCCATACAGTTTAAAATCAGGTGAATTTCCAGGTCACTAAGGAATATTTATCCTCCTTACTTGGATAAATATCTTAACCTTTTCTCATGTTTGTCAAGTAAAAGATTATGTTGCAGTATTCCCTCTACATTAGAGAATTTCTATAATTCTTGAAAACTTTTGCTTCTCAATATGTAAATATATTTATCATATTTCATTATTCTGTCAATAGGAATAAGACTTTCAGGCACATTGGAAGGAAAATAAGTTCCCCCAAACATTTCTAGGGTGTATGCTTTACAATCTAATGAAGGTATGTAGGTATTAGAGATTCATTTGGACTTTGATTAGCAGTTCTGATATAACCTTAAAGGGAAAAGTCAGTTTTTTCAATAAAAATTAACTTTCTCCAGGCTTTAGTAGTCCAGTTCATATTGTCTTGCTCATGGAAAATTATTTAGTTTATATTTTTTCACAACAGCAATAGCAGTGTTTATTTTTTTTTTTGAGTTTTCCATTTTCAATTTCAAGGAGCCTATCTTATTCTAGAATCAAGATCCTAAAATTTTTTTTGTATCATAGTCCCCTTGAGGAAGCTAAAGTTTAGGATTGCTACTCAGAAGAATGTTTTTAAATCTATAAGATAAAATACAAAATATTACAAAGGAATCAATATTATTGAAATATAGTTATCAAAATATATAGTGCATTTATATAATATTGTAGGCTACTTATAAAAATAGAACAAATTATATTACATATTATGTATAATTTCACTTTATACATAATATGTAATATAATATATGTATTATAGTACAAAACAATATAATATGGTATATGATGTGATAATTATTAATATATTTTATAATATGTTTTGGAATATCATTTAAATAAGTATATATGTGATATAGTCTATATCATTTTTTAAAGCATATGTGTGTATATATATATATATATATATATATAAAATGTGTGTGTGTGTGTGTGTGTGTGTGTGTGTGTGTGTGTGTGTGTGTATGTTCACAGAGGCCCAATTTAAGAACCCTGATGTAGAAGAATAAATAATAAGCCATCTAGCTGATTGGCCAGTTTTCAAGACTATCCTGAGTTAGAGTCCAGCCTTCTTTTCAAAGTTTAATCAGTAAAACTAGAATACTCACCATTCTCCAAATGTTCCTTGTGCTTTTTCTCCTCAGGGTCTATGCTTATGCAGGGTGCCTATAAAATTCCTACTCAGCTTTCAAAGTTCAACTTTTATTACTGCTTCTTTTATAAAGCCTTCCCACCACAAGAAATCTCTCCCTCATGTGAACTTCCATAAACATTTTATTTGTACTTTCCTACATCATTCTTTATATTTGGTCTGGTAATTTCTCTTTGTAAACACTCACTCTTACTATGCTATAAATGTCACTCTATCAATCATTGTTACATAAAAAAATAAATTGCACTAAAATGTAAGCTTCTTGAGGATGAGGGTGAGTTTTATATTCCCAGTATCTTGAGTTTAGTAGATTTTTTTTTACACAGCTTTTTTGGATGTCTGATATCCTTTGTTTTTATATCAATATAGTTACCCTTAATAACCCTTCCTCTTTTCCTTCCAGGGGGTCATTTCATATTAAAAATAACATTTTTTAAAGATTAAAAAAATAAATATTATTGATCAAGACATCAAAAAAAGTCTGAAAATGTGTTCAATGTATAATGCTTGGGGACATCCCATTTTAATAAATGGGCAGGGTGGAAGTGGCTACATCTTCATTTGAGTCATGCTTGTCCTTTATAATTTTGCAACATTCATTTTTTATTTCTATGTGTATGTGGTTTTTAATTTACTATGATAGTCATTGTGTATATTGTTTTACTGGCTATTTATCTCACTCTGCATCAATCTATGTAGATCTTCCCATTCTTATCTGTATAAATATCATTTCTTGCAGCATAGTACTATTCTATTATACTCATGTACCCCAATTTGTTTAACCATTCCTCAGTCATGGACATCCACTTTGTAATTCTTTGGTATCACCAAAAAAAAAAAAAAAATGCTCATCTGTGTGTATATATGTATGGGGGTGTGGGAAGGTTGTTTATAAAGGATCTTTTTTCTTATCAATTGCCTTCTTGGGGTGTGTCTCAGTCAGAGACCATGGATATCTTAGTCATTTTATTTGCTTAATTTCAAATTGGTTTCTAAAGTGACTATATGTTTCACATACTCCAGCAACAATACACCAGTATGCCTATGTTCCCATTATATCTCCAACATTGTTTATTCTCATCTTTTGTCATCTGCCAATTTGTAGCATGTAAGGTAAAATCTGAAAGTCATTTTGATTTTGATTTTTCTTATTAGTGATTAACTTTTTAAGTTATTAATAAGTACTTGAGATACGATGAATGAATGAACTGATTTATTAATGAAGAATGAACAAACCTCATGGGAAAGAAATTGGTATTCTGGTCATTGAACAATGTTTCTGTCTTTGAGGAAAAAAGTCTTTTTTTGTTTTTCATTTGCCAGACACTCTCCAAATTCCCCATCACGTGCACAATAGCTGCTTCATCCGTATATCGAAGGCTTCTGCAATTCAATATTTCCAGGTATAATTAGAAGATCCAGTAGCCACATTTATCCAGTTGATTCTCATCTTTTTTTCTTTGGCACATGGGGTAATTTTAATTCTAGAGCAACACCTAAAAAAAGAGCAATTTACCTGCTATCTGATGTGGATTATCAGTAAATTTTAAGATTCTTATTATTCAACAGCTGTTTCAAAAATAAGAAGGTGAAAGCATGGTAAAATATGGATCTGATTATCCCTCTTTACAAAAGCACTCTGAACTGCTACCTAATTTTAATCAATCTTTGTTATGATTTGATCTTTATAACTTCTTTTAAAGATCATACTTCCTTTTTGCTATGCAAATCTTGCAATAATCTTTGCCATTTTAAACAACAAAATTCTGTCCTTTCTCAAAATATTGGCTCTCTTTGATCACAGAAGATGGAAACATGATAAATCTAGATTCACCCAACCTCAGAATAGCCAATAACTTTTTTTTCAATAAAGTTGGAATTGAATAAATTAAGTAATAATGAAATGTTTAGAGCCACTCATAAGAAGAAGAATAAGCATCCTCCTTAGTTTTATCAGTGAGGGTTAGAAATGGTAAATGATTTGTGAAAGTTTACAATAAGTATCTGATTTTTTTTATTCCATTGTTTGCCCCAATACCACAAACTGACAGGAGTTGATGGACTTTTCACTTTTGCTCCCCAGCTCTGGACTTTATTCAAACAACTAGTGAGAAGTGAAAAACCCAGATGATAAGCAAGTCACAAAGTATAGTAAAAAGAATATTGGAATCAGACAACCTTTTTCTGAATCCCATCTCTATTTCCCGTGTACTGAGCAAGTTACAACCTCTCTGGGCTTCACTTCCTCATTTATAAAATGAGAATTGTACCAACTGAAGTCTTTTCCAAGATCCTGTCCATAGTTCAGAAGGATGGGGGGGCGGAGAATCTTAATAAATAACCTGTTTACTGATCCTTAGCAATAAAAATTCAATCATTAAATTAAGTTGTAGTAGCAAAGCCAAACTCTGAATAGTTACATTGAAAAAATTTGATCACACTCCTTCCTCCTACGTCAGAAAGGGGACTGTGCATAACAAATGTTGCACATTCTTTAATACATTGTTGCTATTTCAATTATTTTGGCTTAATGTGTTTTATTTGCTAAAGAAAAAAGAGATAAACAAAGGAGGGAATGAAGAAAGGAAAGAAAGAAAGAGAGGAGAAAAAGAGAAGAAAGAGGAGGAAGGGGAGGAGGAGGGAAGAAGGAGAAAAACAGAGGAGACACAGAGAAACCGAAAAAGAGTTTATAAATAGGGATAGTTCCAAATCCTTCAAAAGAGATTTCAGATGTATTATTTCTTATGCTCATCTTGTTTTATGTTTATTTTTTCCCCTCTATAAAAGTTACAAGTTCCCAACCCTGAAGCATAGTGCTGCTGGTGGTGAGAAGCTGCTGCCTGAAGAGTTTGAGAAGTGGAAAAAAGCAACAGGTCTGAATATCCATGAAATATATGGACAGTCAGAAACGGTAGGTGGGAAGATCTTTCCTCTGGTATTAGAGGCCAATGAAAGAATCACCAGCACTATCAATGCATGCATTCATCCTTCTAGACATCAATCCATCAGTCCATTTACATATTTATCCTATCATCCTATTTATATATTCATTTAGATATTTATTGAATTCCAGTAAAAGCAAAGAAACTATCTCTTACAATCCAGGTTTTATAAACTAGATAGCTCTGGAAAGCTGAGATATGAGTTAAATACCATTATTTATATATACTTTTATAAGTATAATAAAGAACTTTAAACTTTTCAAGAAGTTTTCACATCCATTAGCTCATTTGAGTCTCAATAACCAGTAGATATACCAGTGCTTAATAATAGTTTTGAAGTTCAACATACAAAGGATGCTCAGTGATCATCTCTCTCTCACAGTTATGGTCAATGCACATGTGAGTAAACTCCCAACATGATTCATACTTAAAATATAAATGTACATGTGTAATCCCCCAAAAAGTTATTTTACATGGAACAGGGGAAATGTTTTAAATGGGGAAAAAATACCAAGAAATCCAAAATCTTCCCCAATTTCACACAAAAATAATTGATAGAATTAGACTCAAACCAAGGTCTTCTGGCTCCAAGTCCAGGTCTTTCTAATATAACACCATCCTGACCTAGTAAGATTTTTTTTAAAAAATTGCCCTCTGTCACTATTATTGCTATACTAATAATTACAATATTAGAAATAAGCATGAACTAAGTGCCTAATGTGTGTGTAGCATTCAGAGATAGCATAATAATAGGACTCTCTTCTCTAGGCGTTTTCTTTTAGTGATCTCATCAGTTCCCATTGGTTTAGTTACTATTCCTGTGCAGATGACGCTCAAATTTATGTTCAACCTACATCTCTCCTGAGTTCTAATCCTTCATCACCAATTTCCCTTCTCTGTTACAAGGCAAACCTCTCTACCTACATGTCCAAGGAATTCTTTAATCTCCTCTCTATCATCTCCACTCTCTTACTTATCTTCAATTTCTCCCTATCTACTTAATGTTTCCCTAATGCCCACAAACACACCTAAGTCGTCTCCATTCTCAAAATTCCTCATGGAATATGCCCATTAGCACTAGCAATCATCATACATCTCTTTCCCTTTCATGGTTAAATTCATTGAAAAGGCCATTGACATTCAGTGCCTTCATTTTCATTTCTGTACTTATCTTCTTACTCTCTGGAGTCTAGTTTCCAACTGCATCATTCATCTGAAATTGCTCCATTCAGAGCTACCAATGATGTCTTAAATGTCCAACTAATGGCTTTTCTCAATCCTTCCCTCTTCTTGATACACTCTTCTTTCTAGGTTTTGCGACACTACTGTCTTCTAGTTTTCTTCATACTTGTTTGATTGTTCCTTTCAGTCTCCTTTGCTATCTATCACATGTTAATCATTAGTGTCTCCTAAGTCTCTGAACTGGTTCCTCTTCTCCTTCTCCTCCTTTTTTTCTCCCTCTTCATACCACCTTCCGTAGATTGAATTATCTCTTTGCAGATGATTCTCAGATATATTTGCCTAGTTCTATCTTCTCTCCCAATCTCTAGTCTCACATTCCCTTTTGCATATTGAACATTTATAACAGGATGTCATGAACATCTTAAATTCAACATGTCCAAAATGAAATGTATTATCTTTTCTCAAAAACAGTCCCTTCTTCCTAATTTCACTATTCCTATTAAGGACATCACCATCCTCCTAGTCATGAAAGCTTACAATTTGGGTGTCATCATTGATTTCTCTCTCTCTCTCCCCCACCCTCTTCTCTCTCCTCCCCTCCTTCTCTCTCTCTCCCCCCTGCATCTCTTGTCTATCTGTCTGTCTGTCTATCTCTGTATGTGTCCTCTCTGTCTCTGTCTCTATCTCTCTCATTCTTTGTCTCTGTCTCTCTCACACGCACAGGCACACAGACACATTGTATCCAATATCTATGAGACAACACAGTTTGAGATGCCCAATGTAAGCTCCTTGAATGCAGGAATTATTGCATTTTTTGTATCTCCAGCCTGGCACAATGATATATAATAAATGCTTATCCTGAGTGGAACCAGGAGAACATTGTACAAAGCAATAGTAAGATTATAAGATGATTAATTCAGATGGACTAGTCTCTTTTCATTTGAGAGGTGATTCAAGCCAGTTCCAATAGTCTTGTGATGAAGAGAGCCATCTGTACCAGAGAGAGGACTGTGAGAACTGAGTATGAATTACAACATAGTATTTTTTTTCATTTTTTTTTGTTGTTGTTTGCTTGAATTTTGTTTTCTTTCTCACTTTTTTCTTTTTTTGATCTGATTTTTCTTGTGCAGCATGATAATTGTGAAAATATTTATAGAAGGAATGTACATGTTTAACATATTGGATTACCTGCTATCTAGAGAAGAAGATGGGAGGAAGGGAGGGAAAAAATTTTGGAACATAAGTTTTTGCAAGGGTGAATATTGAAAATTATCTATGTATATGTTTTAAAAATAAAAATCTTTAATAAAAAAATTTAAATACATTAAAAATTAATTTTAAGATTAGGAAAATTCTATAGACAGACTTTACCTTTTTTTTTAAATATTGGGGCAGTTGGGATTAAGTGACTTGCCCAGGGTCACACAACTAGGAAGTGTTAAGTGCCTGAAGCTAGATTTGAACACAGGTCCTCTTAACTTCAGGGGTAATACTCTATCCACTGCACCAACTAGGTACGCTGGCTTTACCAATTTTTAACAAGGCACTTGATTAAATATGTATATACCTCATGTTATTCTTGTTGAAAAGATCAATTAACCATGAATCCTTTTGATATTCTTAAGCTTTTCTCTGAAATAAAACTCAATTTTAAAAAATAAAATAAAATGAATAAATAAATGCTTAATCTCTATCATATGATCTGGTTGAAGAACACTAGGAAACTCATTGTCCTGCCCTTCCCCCAGATTACATCACCAACCTATAATGATATTTCAGGATTTCAAGCAAGGAGATAACAAAACAGAATGCTGCACTTGGAACTAGAAAATCCTGAACTTAAATCCTACTTTAAATACTTTCTAGTTTTGTGACCCTGGGCAAGTTATTTAACTTGTCTCAGTTTCCTCATCTTTAAAATGAGGAAAATAATTGCACTTACTTCCTAGGGTTGTTCTTAGAATCAAATGAGGGAACAATATGTAAAGTGAATATTATTCTTAAATCTTAAAACACTATCTCATGCTAGTTATTAGAGCCAGAGTGAACTATAGAGATAAAATAATAACATACCCTACCCCCAGATTTATAGATTAGAAAGCAGAGGGAAACTCTGACATTAAATATTCTTTTCTTTGATTTTAGTTGATTTCATATACCTGGGAAGAGTTCAATTATTAATACCTGAGGGTTAATTTGCTTATCTGACTCTTTTTTTTTATTTAACTTTTATTTTATTTTATAATTATAACTTTTTTTTACAGTACATATGCATGGGTAATTTTTTACAACATTATCCCTTGCACTTACTTCTGTTCAGATTTTTTCCCTTCCTCCCCCAACCCCCTCCCCCAGATGGCAGGCAGTCTTATACATGTTAAATATATTACAATATATTCTAGATACAATATATGTGTGTAGAACCGAATTTCTTGTTGCACAGGAAGAATTGGATTCAGAAGGTAAAAATAACAGTTTACACTCATTTCCCAGTGTTCCTTTTCTGGATGTAGCTGATTCTGTCCATCATTGATCAGCTGGAATTGGATTAGCTCTTCTCTATGTTGAAGATATCCACTTCCATCAGAATACATCCTCATACAGTATCATTGTTGAAGTGTATAATGATCTTCTGGTTCTGCTCATTTCACTTAGCATCAATTGATGTAAGTCTCTCCAAGCCTCTCTGTATTTCTCCTGTTGGTCATTTCTTACAGAGCAATAATATTCCATAACCTTCATATACCATAATTTACTCAACCATTCTCCAATTGAAGGACATCCATTCATCTTCCAGCTTCTAGCCACTATGAAAAGGGCTGCCACAAACATTTTGGCACATACAGGTCCCTTTCCCTTCTTTAGTATTTCCTTAGGATATAAGCCCAGTAGTAGTATGGCTGGGTCAAAGGGTATGCACATTTTGATAACTTTTTGGGCATAATTCCAGATTGCTCTCCAGAATGGTTGGATTCTTTCACAACTCCACTAACAATATATCAGTGTCCCAGTTTTCCCACAGCCCCTCCAACATTCATCGTTATTTGTTCCTGTCATCTTAGCCAATCTGACAGGTGTGTAATGATATCTCAGAATTGTCTTAATTTGCATTTCTCTGATCAATAGTGATTTGGAACACTCTTTCATATGAGTGGAAATAGTTTTAATTTCATCATCTGAAAATTGTCTATTCATATCCTTTGACCATTTATCAATTGGAGAATGGCTTGATTTCTTACAAATTAGAGTCAATTCTCTGTATATTTTGGAGATGAGGCCTTTATCAGAACCTTTAACTGTAAAAATGTTTTCCCAATTTGTTACTTCCCTTCTAATCTTGTTTGTATTAGTTTTGTTTGTGCAGAAACTTTTTAATTTGATGTAATCAAAATTTTCTATTTTGTGATCAATAATGGTCTCTAGTTCTCCCTTGGACACAAACTCCTTCTTCCTCCACAAGGCTGAGAGGTAAACCATCCCATGTTCCTCCAATTTATTTATGATTTCGTTCTTTATGCCTAAATCTTGGACTCATTTTGATCTAATCTTAGTATGTGGTGTTAAATGTGGGTCCATGCCTAGTTTCTGCCATACTAATTTCCAGTTTTCCCAGCAGTTTTTGTCAAATAATGAATTCTTATCCCAAAATTTGGGATCTTTGGGTTTGTCAAACACTAGATTGCTATTTTTATTCACTATCTTGCCCTGTGAACCTAACCTATGCCACTATCAACTAGTCTATTTCTTAGCCAATACCAAATGGTTTTGGTGACTGTTGCTTTATAATACAGTTCTAGATCAGGTACAGCTAGACCACCTTCACTTAATTTTTTTTTCATTACTTCCCTTGAAATTCTCGACCTTTTGTTGTTCCATATGAATTCTGTTGTTATTTTTTCTAGGTTATTAAAATAGTTTCTTGGAAGTCTGATTGGTATAGCACTAAATAAATAGATTAGTTTAGGGAGTATTGTCATCTTAATTATATTCGCTCGGCCTATCCAAGAGCACTGAATGTCTTTCCAATTATTTAAATCTGACTTTATTTTTGTGGCAAGTGTTTTGTAATTTTGCTCATATAATTCCTGACTCTCCTTTGGTAGATATATTCCCAAATATTTTATACTATCGACCATTATTTTGAATGGAATTTCTCTTTGTATCTCTTGCTGTTGGATTGTGTTAGTAATGTATAAAAATGCTGAGGATTTATGTGGATTTATTTTGTATCCTGCAACTTTGCTAAAATTCTGAATTATTTCTAATAGCTTTTTAGCAGAGTCTTTGGGGTTCTCTAAGTATACCATCATGTCATCTGCGAAAAGTGATAATTTGATTTCCTCATTTCCTACTCTAATTCCTTGAATCTCTTTCTTGGCTCTTATTGCGGAGGCTAGAGTTTCTAGTACTATATTGAAAAGTAATGGTGATAGTGGGCAACCTTGTTTCACTCCTGATCTTATAGGGAAAGGTTCTAGTTTATCGCCATTACATATGATGTTTACTGAAGGTTTTAAATATATGCTCCTTATTATTTTAAGGAATAGTCCATTTATTCCTATAATCTCAAGCGTTTTTAGTAGGAATGGATGTTGGATTTTATCAAATGCTTTTTCTGCACTTATCTGACTCTTTTAAGGAGAATCAACTATTAGTTAAAAGTCAAGACTAGTGGGAAGGAAGGGTAACTAGATGACACAATGGATAGAGCCCTGGGCCTAGAGTCAAAAAGTCTCACTTTCTTAAGTACGAATTCAGGCATTTTAAAAAAATATTTAATAGTTGTATAATCGTGGGAGAGTCTCTTAACCTTTACATACATTTCCTCATCTACAAAATGAACTGGAGAAGGAAATGGCAAGCCATTTTGCCAAGAAAATTTAAAATGGGGTCAGAAAGAGTCAGACATGACTGAAAAAAACAACTGAAGTAGGAAGGGAGCACAGGTTAGGAGACTGAGCAGGGAGCAGAGGGATTGGGGGAAGGGAGGAGATAGAGAAGCATCCTAAAAAGAAAAACAACTAGAAAGGCAAAAATAAATAAATAAATAAATGAAAGTGGACCATGAGAAATTCTGTGATATTTTGGAATGAGATACATCATATAATTTAGTGCTGGGAAGAATTTTAAAAAAATGTTTTTCTACTGTTCTGATTTTGTAATGGAGGGAGAACTAACTTTTTAGATCTTCAGTATAAACAACTGGATCCTTTCCATTAAATCTGTTTATTTTGTTTCTTTATGGTCACCAGGGACTAACTTGTGCAGTGTCCAGGGGGATGAAGATCAAGAAAGGCTCCATGGGGAAAGCTATTCCACCTTTTGAGATGCAGGTCTGTCTCTCCATTTTATCCCATCAACAGATGTCAAGTGCCTACTATGCATGAAGCACTATATCAGGCACTAATAATAAAAAGATATATTCTTCCTCTAAGGGGTAATCATTCTTCTTGTTCCTTACCCTGGGATATGTGAATTTTTTATAACTTTATTTCAATACAATTATTTTTCTTTGTAATCCTATGTAATTCATTTTATACAAATCATTCTTTTAGAAAGGTTTCATAATATTAAAGCTAGTTGTGGGAGAGGACAACTAAACTTTGAAAGATTCAGAACTGGAAATGAGAAGAGAATACATTCCATGAAGAAATGAGGAGGAAAGAAGCATAGTTCAAATAAAAGAGTGTTGGATTTGGAATCAGAAGACTGGATTCAAATCCCATATCTAATACCAACTATTTGGATGGTGATGGACAAGTTTTACAGAACTCTCACATTTTATAGAACATAGCTTTTCTCCCACCCTCTGAAATTATTTCTATTAACTTTTTATATATGTCATATTTATTAATATGTGAACAGGCCTTCCTTTCTAATAGAACAGAAGCTCCTTGAGAGCAGGTACTAGTTTTGTTCTTGTATTCCCAGATACCCAACACAGTGCGTGAAACATAGGAGAAGCATAATAAATGCTTGTTGAATAACAAATTCTGAATGAAGAGTTTCAGTATTCAAAAGTGAGTTTATCATTCCTCTCCAAATTATTCTTCCCAAGTTCCCCATTTCTATCCATTACTACTTTTCCAATTACCCAGTCTTAGAAACTTACAATCAATCTTGAAAGTATTCTCTCCTAAATCCCATCAAGATATTGCAGTTCTTCCTTAGTAATTTTTCAATCCTATCTCTGCCACTAGCTCCTAAACAAGCTCCCTGAATGAATAAAAATAAAAACATTTATTTATTTATTAGACATTCATCTAAGATTTGGAATGTACAAATACAAAAGCAAGACAGTGTTTATTCTTCAAGACTATTCAGCTTATTTTCAAATCAGAACAAACAACACATGAAGGAGAGGCATCTGAGCAAGAATGTTTTCATCTGAGAAATCTTGATATAGACAAGCGGAAATCAACAATTAGCAAGCCCTTTCCAGAAATAATTAGTAGTATTGTTTTTATTTCGGTTCTCAGACCAAGAGGGTATATGTCGGGCATAAGACATTCAAGTTGCAGAAATATGGTTCCAACATGTGACAAACTAAACAGCGTGGTTCCTCCAGCACATAGCCTCTAGAGGTCCAGTTTGAAGAATAGCTCAGCAGCAGTTGAAAAGCAAGAGGTTGCAATGTGAAAAGGATGGTCTCAAGGAATTCTAATTTAACTGCATGTTTCTCAGGGAACTCCCTAGGACTTCTATCTCATGTTGGGGGAGTTTCTATACAGGAAGTTCCAGACTCTGACAAAATTATAGATTGTTCTCAAAATGTCCCCAGTGTACATTTACCCCAGAATGCAGTGTATATTCACCAGTTTACATTTGGATTATTATTAATAGCCTCTCTCCTTCCAGGTTTTGTCCCATCTGTCCTACCCATCACTCAGAAAATTTCATCATTCTACTTCCTTGTTCAAGAAGCTATAACATAATACCTCAGACTAGATTCTAACTCAATCTGGCCTCCAATCTAGGAAATTAACTCAATAACCTCTCCTTTAGGAAGTTACCTCAATAGCCTATCCTATCCTGCATTTTCCCTCAAATCTCTGATGTTCTCCAACATGACCACCCTTTTTCCAACTTCTTCTTATAGCAAATATAGTAGGTCTTCTTATAGCAAATACTTTGATTTGGTTGTTCCCTCTTATGATACCATGACATCCCCTTCCTTCCTTCCATTTTGCTGATTTAAATCCTAACCCATCCTTTAAGACCCAGCTCCAGTCTTAATTCCTCCAGATTATTCTGAATTCATTGATCTCTCCTTTCTTTGAGTTTCATATATTTGAGGTAAGAATGTTGTATTTTTTCATTTATTTTTATTATTTATTTCTTGTTGTAATTTCCTTGTGTTGTACTTCTGTCTTATCTTTCTGGTAAAATTAGAAGATTCCTGGAAGTGAAACCCATGCCTTAACTTCCTTATCAATATTCCCACAATGTCTTAGTTCATGGTGGTAGAAGATAAATACTTTTTGGGTTGAATTGAATTGAAATAGATGCCTTTTAGGTCTTGGACAATGCAGGATTATTTGAAATGAGATAATTACTAGAAAAAGAAAAGACTTGTGAATAGGAAGGCGCACAATAATATGTAAAGAAAACCAGCTTTGGATTCACAGAGAACCCAGATTAAAATTCTTTCTCTGATACTTACCTCTTGTATGACTTCAGGAAAATCAAATTTTTCTTCTCTAGATCTCAGTTTGCTCATCTGTAAAATTATGGAGGAAACTAGCAGGTTGAACTACAAAATGCCTAATGTTCCTTTCTGATGTAATCTTAAAATTTCTTGACATCTTTGAGACTATCAATGGGTATGGGTGGGGGGGAGAAGTAACACAATTACAAATTGTGCCACCCTTCAGTATTTCTCCAACTCTTTCCCCTGGTTTTTAAATGATTACCCTATTTAAGCAACCAGTATAGCAAGACAGAACCTATGAAGAGACTCCAATTCATAGTCTCAGACACAGATTTAGCTCATACTGCCACCAACGCAATCCCCTTGCATATCTCTCTTAACAGTTTCTGGTTTGAATTTAACTTTGATACTATCAGTGACACTCCTATTTTATTTGAGTTAACTGTAATATGATAAATCTTGGTACAACCTTTTAATTTAAACTCACTAAGTCTTTCTCCATTAAATATTTCCTATAAATAGAATATTGTTGAATTCTAGATGATCTAGATTCTGGATGAGGAGGTAGGAAGTAGGTTCAGGAGTTGGCTTTATGAAAAAGAAGTACATCAAAGAAGATGTAAAGTATCTATTTTTTTCTCTGACCTTTCTAAAATATTTTTTCATTTTAATTCAATTTTATTTTATTTTCAATTTAAAATTCTCTCCCTCCCTCCAGCACTCTTTTACCCACTAAAAAGTTAAAGTTATTTTACTTATTAAATAATAACCTCTTGCCACTTTCCTCTATTTACAGATTATAGATGACAAAGGCAATATCCTTCCCCCAGGGACAGAAGGGAATATAGCCATCAGGATCAAACCTACTAGACCTATCGGCCTATTCTCTGGCTACTTGGTAAGACTATTCCCTCCAATGAGAGAATTGCCTAGAGGTACTTTAAAGGATATCATGCTGGGGGAGCATGTAGGGGGAAGAGAGGGAAAAAATTAGAACACAGAGTTGAATGTGGAAAATTATCCATGTTTATGTTTTGAAAATAAAAAGCTATAATTTTTTTAATTAAAAAAGGATGTCATATGGAAGAAGAATTAGATTTGTTCTATTTGATCCCAGAGGGTAAAATTGGGGACAATGTGTAGAATTTGGAAAAAAAAAAAAAAAAAACATAATTCAAAACAATATAAAGAACTTCTTTATAATTAGTTTGCCAAAAAATGAAATAGGCTTCCTCAGGAGGTAGTGAATAATCCCTAACTGGACTACAGAAGTAGTTCAATTACTTATAAGGAATAGTTTAAGGAGACAGTTATTCAGGTATGGATCTGGTGTCATGATATATGTCACAATAGATATACTTGCCTTCTGCTTTAATCTAAAGCTGTCATTAGTAAAAAAAAAAAAAAAAAAAAAAAAAAACTACTGAACAAAATAGAGCTAATATACATGGAATACTACTAGAGACCTTTTCCAGATTCAAATTAACCCACTACTTTCACCTTTGGGGTCATCAAATCAACCAAGGCCAAATCCACCTGAGTATAAGATTATCCAGACCACATTTTTTTCCATTTTTGCTATAAGAAAATAGTGACATACATTGTTAAATGTCTTTGCTAAAAAGTTATAACTACTAAAAAAAAAAAAAAAAAAAAGGAAGTAATATTACTCTAACATGAATCCATTGTGGCTCATTCCTTTATCATATTCCAATAGTGGAGCTGACTGGGGAAAGTTTCTATGATCATTCTTTGTTTTAGTTGTTTCTCTTTGAAACACCTGGAACTTTTTGTTCATAAATCTCATTGCAAGATTACTAAATGCATAAATACTTCAAACTGACATGTTATCACTTTGAATAGTGCCTTGGAATATAATATGAATTCCTTGCATAGCTTTTCTTAATAGTTTCTGGTTTTAATTTGGCTTTGTCCAATATAATCAGGGATGCTCCTGTTTTACTTAACTGTAGTATGATAAATCTTGTACAACCTTTCATTAAATTCTCTAAAATTTTCTGCATTAAATGTGTTCCTATAAACAACATATTGGTCAGGGTTCTAATTTTTCATCTGTTTTGTAACATGAAGCAGCAGAGCTTGCTCCAGAATCAGTAAGACTTAAGTTCAAATCCAGTCTCAGGCATTTACTACATTTATGAGACTTAGAGCAAACCTTTTAACATCTATTTGCCTAAATTTCCTCAACCTCCTCAACCTTAAATTGAAGAAAATAGCAGTATCTACCTCACAAAAGCAAATTAGGTGATACTTGTAAAATACTTAGCTCAATAACTAGAGCATAGTACCTACTATATAGACAGATATATACATATATGTGTATATATGAATAATATATATATATATATTCTCTTCCTTTATAATCCCTTTTTGTATTTTTGGTGGATTTGCACTTAACATCACCAAAGTTATCTTTTATTCTACCATTCTTTAATATTTGATACAAAAGAACATAATATTTCTTATTTCACTATTTTTATTATTAAACTAAAATTGACAATGCTACACAAAATAAGATTCTAATATCTTATACTATTAATTAGGTAAATCCCTTGATTTCTGAATTCCCCTTTATCAAAAAGAGGTACTTAACTTAGAGGTCACCTTTTCCTCACCCCTTCCTCCCTTTTTTCCCTTGCTAAGTCTGATCATGTTTACAGGCTCTTGGAAAAGAACTAATAGAACAAATAAAGATGAAAGAAGATGCTTGACAGTGGAGAAGATAAATAGAAGGGATAGAATCAAAGGCATAAGTAGTATTGGCATTGTGATATTGACCACAGCAATACAAGTGGCGTTGGGATTATCACCTACTCAGAGATAGAAGTAAAGAAGAAGAAAACTAGTGAAGATGTAGAGAAAGTAGTGGGGTTTGAAATGCTGAATAGAGAGATAAGGGGGCTCATGATGGATGAATCTAATTTTGTCAGCAAGGTAGGAGGTAAGGATATATGCTGAGAAAATAGAATCAAAGGTGAATCTTGAAACTTGAGAAGAATAGATTTGAACAATAACTGAAGGGAGTGGAATAGAGAATCAACCAAGAAAGAGTCAAAATTATTTTTTGCAGTAATGGCCCAATTTTGTAAGAGGGAACAGGAAATGTTTTAATCATAGAAGGAGATTTCAAAATTCAGCATCATGGTGACTGCACTTCTTTGCTCACTTTTTTTTAAGCATGGTTTTGATAAGGTCCTGAGTAACTAGATGGGTTTGGTGAAGAAAAACTAAAGTGTTGATGAAATTGCTCCCTGAGACAATCAGGGAAAGGCACTGATGGGGATCGATTCAACCTTATTGTCCTACCCTCTGTGGAAGTCATTGGGAGTTCCACTTTGCTATGTCCAGTCAGAAATCCAAGTTATGTCAACCCTGAGGTTAAATTTCCTCTATAAATCTGACCATGGCTGTCTTTGCTGTCTTTGCTGAGCTACTTTGGGTTAAACCCAAAGACATTTTGACTTTCCGCATTCCAGTTGGTGTCTTTCCTCTCCTTCCCTCACAATCCCTCATGGTGTCTTTCTTCTCATTATCCCAACATGCTTCATGATGTCTTTTCTCTTATCCTCCCACCATACCTTATGGTGTCTTTCTCCTTCTTATAGCTAACTCTTTCGGAGTGCTAACTCTCTTTTAGGATTTAGCCTGATATGTTCCTACCTCATAAAGTACCTTTCTCCTGGTTAATTGTGAATTCTACTAGGGAACTTATTCTTTCCATTATTAATTGTTAAAAGCCTTGCTAACTATATGCTCTCCCAACTTAATTTCATATTTACAATGGTACTTATTATTTCTCTTCATTTTGTCTATAACCTCCTAAATAAGTCTACCTTTTACCAAAGAAAATAGTCATTGTGAATTCTACACATGACCAAATCCCAACATTTGATGTCTACATCATTCTCATCATTTGGTGCTAAACTTCAAATATATCATTTGTGACTGGGAATTGCTACCCTGAGCACATCAGTTTCATTTTTTTTTGGCATGGGTTTTTAGTGATTTTCTTCTACTCAGTGAACCATTTGTGAGTTGAATGTGAAGAGCCTCATTCACTTTTAATGTCTCACCCTGCCATCTTCTGCAAATCTGAAGTATTTTCTTTAATTGGAGATTTTAGAATTTTAAAAGAATGCAAATCATTTCTCTTTTTTAAAATCAAATCATTTCTTCTTCTCTAGTCCTATAGTGAGTCTCATATTTAGGTTTTTCAAACCTTAGTATGGGTGACTCACATATGCCAGTTCTTTAATTGCCCTGGAATACCCTTAATCTGGGTATGGTGATTTTATAAACATTGAGACATGGTAGATCAAAGATTTAGAGCAAAAAGGGATCTTAGAGGTAATCAACTCAAACCAATCCATTTTTACAAATATGGGAAATGAGACCTGAAGAGGTTCAGTGACTCACCCAGAATCACCCAGCTAGTAAACTGAATTTGAACACAGATCCTCCTAGATCCAATCCATTATACTATATTTCCCTTTCTTAAATGTCTCAGTATTTATGTGGGGTTTCAATTTCCTGTTCAGCATTTTGATTCTGAATTCCCAGTCTTCAGTTTGGACTCCTTGATAGACAAATCAGAAGCAAAGTGAGTCTATCTTCTCTTTAACATCCTTTATCATTTTTCCTATCCTGAGCATAACAGCATTCCTCTCTTTTATTTAATAATCCTATTGTCTCCAATTTTTATAATTCCTTTTTATATAAAAGTAATTTAAATATGTGTTAAAAAACCTTAACAATCTCCATAAACTCTGAGATTTATTATCCCATCTCCCATATTTGCAGACAAGTACAGTGCCCAAACAAGGCAACATTTTTCTCTTAGAGGTCAGTATTCTTTCTTAATAATATCAGTTAGAGTCCCCAAAACAATATATTCCACTCTATGTTAACCACTAGTGATCAGTGCCCCAATGCCATTTAATCAGTGAATATCAATTAGCTTTTACAAAGGGAAAATTATTGCAAAAAATATAGCACGAATAAACATTACAAAGAATCTCTCCCAAACACTGGGGGAGATACTCTCCCCTCTGCCTCTAAGAAATGGAAAACTTAAGGCAGCTTCTTTATAGTTTTCTTCCCCAATAAGTTCCTTTTCTGATTCAACCTAGGCAATGGATGAACTATTGTAGATCCTCTTGGGTTATAATCAATCTATTCTGGTTAAAATAAGTTGCTTTAGACTTTAGCCCTCTCTCTGGTAAATTCCACCATGGATTCCATCTCCCAAGCTTTTAGTGCTTGCTTTTCTGGCTTTTCAAAGCTCAAGAATCACCTTTAATACAAACAGAGACCGAGAAGAGAGGCTTGTATTCATAGGTCACAGGTAGGCTTCAGGTGGGGAAAGAGGAGGGCCAAGGTCTCTCCCCGTCCAGAGTCTTAAGGACAAGTCTCCCTCAAATGCAGAAAGTTAAGAAAAATGCTTTGTTCACTTGGTATCTTTTGAATGTACTCCCAGTTCTGACTCAGCAGTGAATAAAAAGTTCATCCTTTCCCCACTTAATAGATAACCAGAACCAGTTTTAAACATATTCACATGCTCCAATTAGGAAGCAGTGTCCTTCCTTTTATACATCATGACTTTTTGGAAGCAAGCTTCCCAGCCTCTTCCAAGCAGACTGTTCTGAGGATGGAGGCCTCCCTTTACATTCATTCTCATTCTGTGCTATTGCTGAAGATAGAAATGCCCTCCAAGGAAATCTAACCCAATTCTATTGTAAAACAAATGAGGAAACTTAGGCCCAAGGAGATTTAATTACTTGGCCAAAATCTCAGATGCAGTACAAACCAGAGACTAGATTTGAACATAGGAACCAGGGACCATACTTGTTTCTATTCAACCTCACTGCACTTGCAAGTCTCACATCCATTTAGGACTTTGATGAGCCTAACATTGTTATCATTCTAACCTTCATTTATCTGTTCCTATTTCAGTTGTCTGTGCACATCTTTTTGAATTCTGAGGTAGTCAATGATTTTTTTTAAGGACTAAATGAAATTAGGGCAGCTAGGTGGCGCAGTGGATAGAGCACCAGCCTTGAATACAGGAGGACCCAAGTTCAAATTTGGTCTCAGACACTTAACACTTCCTAGCTGTGTGATTCTGGGCAAGTCACTTAACCCCAGCCTCCAAAAAAAAAAAAAAGGATTAAATGAAATTTTCACAATAGTCCTTTTAGATAAATATGGTAGGACTTATTATCCCCATATACATGAGAAAATTGCCCATAGTAATTGCCCATTAAGGCAAAAACAAAAAGTGGGACTTAAGACTCTTCAGGTCCAGATTATCTCTCTAGTGATAGGGGCTGATGCCAAGTCATTTTAGTGGATAGAGCCAGGAAGATATGATCTTTAAACCTCAGCTCAAGTTACACAAATGGAGAACAAGCAGCATGATTTTAACCTAATCATCCTTGCACCCTAAGCACTTAGTGTAGTGTTTACAGAGTAATAGGTGCCAAAAAAACATTTGTTATTCATAATGAAACACCAAAGCATTACAGGCAATGATTAAAAGAAGCCTTAATTTTAATCATCAATCCAGGGTAAGAGTTAACCTGTTGGTCTAGAACTCAAAAAAAAAAAAAAAAAAAAAAAAAAAAAAAAAAAAAAGAATCTCTGCAGGTAACATACAAATTTAGAAAACCCAAAATTTAATATCATTTATATTTTATTATATTTTTTATTTACTTTATTTATTTAAAAATCATCCAACTAGTTCATATGAGTTTGAGTATTTCTTTTCTGATGCCAAATTGGTGATAAGAGAAGATCAAAAAGCTGAAAAGTCAGTTGACTAAAGCATGATACCAACAAGAGCCAGGATTTGGATCTAGAAGATATTTCAGAGGCTACAAAGTTCAACCTTCTCATTTTACAAATGAAGAAACTTAGGAGAGGCTAATTAACTTTCCCAAGATCACACAAGTAGTAAGTGTCCAACTAAAGACACAAATTCAGGTTTTACTGATTCTAAGTTTAGTGCCCCATCCATTATGCCATGTTGTTTCTCAAAAGGAATGGTTCCAAACAGCTAAGGAGAAAATTTTGATCCACAATCATACTGATATGATTTAGGAGATCAATTTCTAGTTCCAAATGATGTGTTTGGGATTTAGCACCAAATGTTGAGAGGCATCATAAGTTGAAGCTATCATGTGAAGAATTCATAATGACCATTCTCTTTGGCAAAAGGTAGGTTTATTTAAGGTGAAAAGGTTACAGACAAATGAAGAGATAAAATAGACACCAAGAATGGTAAACATGAAATAGAGTTGGGAGTGAATATAATAATTAACAATGGAAAAAGACAAGTTTCCTAATGGCACTAACAATTAACCAGGAGAAAGGAACATCCTGTAAGGTTGGCGTACACCCTAAGCTGGCAAGCTAAATCCTAAGAAGGAGAAAGACACTATGAGGCACGGTGGGGGGATGAGAGGAGAGAAAACATGAGGCATAGGGGAGAGGTGAGGGGAAAGACACCATGAAGCAGAGTGTTGTAGTGGGCTATAATTTCAAAAGAGATTCAACTAATATGGAGTGAGCCATGACAGATTTATAGAGAAAATTTAAGCTCAGGGGTTTGAAGTAACTCAGATTTCTGACTGGGCATGGCAAGGTAGAGCTATCCACAACCTCCCCAGAAGATTAGAAGGTTGAACTGTTCAACATCAGTGCCCTTCCTTACTTACCTCAAAGAATAATTCCATCAATACTTTCTCTGTCCACTCCACCTAGTTACTCACAACCTCATTAAGACCTCATCTCAAATGTGAGTCAGCATTCCTGAAAATGTATGTTGTTGATCATTCAGATGATTAGTTCAGTTCCCCCTATCCTTATAACTAAAAAAAGTCTTATAAGCAAGAATAGTAGCATTTTCTTTTTATGTAAAGGACATAATCCTTTGTGGTTTAATTAGTGATTTTTAATTAGTGATTCCAGATAATAAAATTTATAATGGAATGGGAAATATACTTAAGAGACCCAATCTTTGTATTAAAGGATCTTACATTCTATTAATATAGGGAGAACAGGAATCACTGAGGAACTATCCACACAAATGAACAGTTTTAGCTTTAAAACTGCCTTAAGATTTATGGGACAGGGGGCAGCTAGGTGGCGCAGTGGATAGAGCATGAGCCCTGAATTCAGGAGGACCGGAGTTCAAATCTGATCTCAGACACTTAACACTTCCTAGCTTTGTGACCCTGAGTAAGTCATTTAACCCCAGCCTCAGGGGGAAAAAAAAAAAAAAAAAAAGATTTATGGGACATCTTTTATAATGTCCAAGGAGAGAGAGGCAATACATAAAGAGAATTGGCCTTGGAGTCAGGAAGGCATGGACTCAAGCTTTACTTCAAATATCTCTTGCCCATGAAATCCTAGGTAAATCATTTAACTTTTTAGTGCTCCCCCAACAACTCTCTAAAATTGCAGGTTACAGAGCAATTGACAATCTAAATCAGAGAATATCAAATCCTTACCCAAATGAAATCATGGGTCTAATTTTTTTTAAGTGTCCAAGTTACTTCCAAGAGAGAAATGACTCAGGACATTGACAGACCAGCTGGGGAATAATCTGGGTACTTTTACAATGAATGAATCCTGTCTCAATATTAAATCACTTTCTCAAAAAATATTTTTTCACTCAGGATAATACAGAGAAGACTTCCTTAACAGAACTTGGTGACTTTTATGTCACAGGTGACAGAGGCACTACAGATGAAGATGGCTATTTCTGGTTCCTAGGTCGACATGATGACATCATTAATACTTCTGGGTAGGCTGATTGCCTGGGGTGGGGGTGGGGAAGGTGGGGGGAGGGGGTTACAAGTATCACCATTACAATCTTATTAGTTCCTAATGACATGTACTAGAATCAAGACTATATCTATATAGTATTAATGTGTTTGGAGTTTACCACCAAATGATGAGATTGACGTTTAGGCAATCAAATATTGGGGTTTGGTCATGTGAAGAATTTACAATGGCCATTCTCTTTGGCAAAAGGCAGGTTTATTTATGAGAAGAGATTACAGACAAAATGAAAAGATACAATAATACACCAGGAGTAGTAAATATGAAATAGATTTGGGAGAGCAATCAGTTAGCAAGGAAGGGGTTTTTCATAATTATTGTTGGTAAAGACAAGTTCCCTAATGGAATTCACAATTAACCAGGAGAAAGGAAACACTCCATGAGGTGAGAGTATTCTGTTGACTGGCAGGCTAAATTTTAAAAGGGATTTAGCAACCTAACAGAGTTAGTTATAAGGAGAAAGATACCATGAGGGATAGGGGGAGGAATGAGAGAAAAGGCACTATAATGCATGGGAGAGTGGGAAAGGGAAAAAGATATCACAAGGCAGAATGTTGCCATGGTGGCAACTCAAAAGGAATTCAGCAAAGACAGCATGGGTCAAGGGCAGTATTATAGGGGAAATTTAACCTCAAGGGTTTGACATAACTTGAATTTTTGACTGAACACAGCAAGGGAGAATTCTACCCAAGATTTCCACAAAGGATGGGACATAATATTAAACTGATCCCCATCAGTGCCCTTCTCTCCTTGTCTCAGGTATAATGTTATTAGTATTTCAGTTTTTTTTATCTGCCAATGCACCCAGTTACTTAAGACCTCATCAGTATGAGACCTGGATTTACCCTTAAATGTTAAGGGGCATGGACCAAATATTGTTTCAGGAGGATTATAGGGACACAGGGCTCTTTCTAGAGAATGAAAAAGTATGGTATATATTATACCACATGATCCCTCTGCAAACTTTTTTTTTAATCACAGTAAAACCAGATTTGAATGAACATCAATTGCCCTTTTGAAGAAATTTTTTAAGTCATATAATGAATACACAAGGAAGAATAATGCTTAAGTACTTGCTAAAATGAATTGTATAAAACTAAGGTTTTGGGTTATTTTGCAACAACTAGTTCAAACTATCCCTTTTCCTTCTTGTCCTACTCCCATTAGAAGCAGCCCTGAGATACAATGAAGCATGAGACTTTACAAAAGAATCCAGTACAATCTATCCCTTCATTCCCTGGTCGAAGAGAATAGAGAGGTCCAGCACCATGGAGAGAGTTGGTCATTGTCTTAGGGTAGAAGTGCTTCTCAGAAGTCACTTAGAGGGGAGATGTATAGGAAAAAAGGGGGGCAGTTAGGTAGTACAGTGGCTACTCCTCTGGACTCCTCTGGAGTCAGGAAGACTCAGCCTCAGACACTTGCCTCTTCACAAAAATACATTTTAAAAAAAGAAAAAAATAAAAAATAAAGAAAGAGGAATTTGAAGGGTAGAAAGAGAAAATTATCAGATTAGATGATCCCATTGTATATGTCCACACAATATTGTCCAGTGGGTCAGCTGGTGGGACATTACTTTTTCTGACATGCTAGGAACAATAGCCTATTTCCTTCTTCAGGTACCGGATTGGTCCCTCTGAAGTTGAAAATGCCCTGGCAGAACACCCAGCTGTGGCAGAATCAGCAGTCATTGGCTTCCCAGACCCAATCCGAGGAGAGGTGAGGAAGCAGTAGAGAGTGAGGCCATAGAAGGTCATACTGAATATCTTAATAATTATTAACTTGGAGGTCAGCATTTCCAAGCCAAGTCATCCCAGGCAAAGTCTGAGTGATGAGAAAAAATGGCCATGGGTATAGTTCCCCCATGTGGCCAGAAAGCAATACTGCATTTTAAATGACCAGTGTATCTATGGGTACTTATTGAACATCTACAAGGTAACTAACACTGATCTAAAGAGTTATAGAGGAGATAGAATGTGTACGAGATACAGTTTCTGCCTTCACAGAACTTGCAACTTGATTTAATCTATGACTTTTCAGAGAACAGCAAAGCACTCAACTAATAAGTATAGAAGGAAAGAGAGTTTAAAGAATAATTATATTAAGAACGATTACAATAATTCACACATATAACCCCTTAAGGTTTATTAACTTCATCTTTAAACCGGTTCTAGTCAAGGTCATACAAAAGACAAATGGAAATTTAAGGGAATTTCCTTAACACTTTCCCAAGTCAGTAAAAGTTAGAGCCAAGAGAAAGCATAGAATTTCAAAGCTGAAAGGACATGTATTGTGGACTGAAGCAGTCCAGGAAGGACTCAAGGAGGAGACAATATTTTTTGCTGAATATTGAGGATAGAAATAATTTAACCATACCTACCATTTATAAAATGCTTTAGCATTTGGAAAGCTCTTTTATGTATATTATTTCATATGATCCTCAAAACAACATTGCTTTAGATGATGGTGTCCACTTAAAATTTTTATAATTACAAAGTACATATATTATTCACTTGATTCTAACAATCTAGTGAAGTAGGCAATACTAGAGTTATTATTCCCATTTTATAGGTGAGGAAAGTGAGGCACAAAGAGATGAAATCCATTACCCACTGTCAAATTACTAGTAACTGGCTGAGCTAGAACTCAAATCAGGATCTCCTGAAATCCAGTCCCATAATGTTTCCAGATTTAATGTGTTCCAAGAATGAGTGAATGAATGAATAAATGAATTGACTTTAATATATGCCTAAATGAAATATAATAAAGAAGATAAACACAATTTATTCTAAAGCTAAAAGGAAATGCATTACAGATTTGCCCATACTACAGCACTCCCATCTGTTAGAATGTGTAGCAGATTTGCTTTCAGTACATGTTTTTTCCCAAGTAGGTGCTCAGAAAATCTCATTTAACAGACACCTTACATAGCTCCCCACTCTGGCAGAAATATTATATACACACATGTATATGCATGTGCATATATATGTATATATATTCGTATCTGTATGTATAGAGAGAGGAGATAAATATGTTATCTATATTTATACATATTCATACAAAAACACACTATGTATATAAAAAGAGAGTAGAGAGATAAATATATTCTCTCTATATATATACATACACACAAAAACATACACTACATATACATAGAGATAAATATATTATCTACATAAACATACACAAAATACACTATAAGCATATATACATATATCTCTGTGATGTATATATAGAGAGAGGGAAGAAATAAATATAATATTCTAATATATTTATACATACACACATAAAATACTATATATTTATATTTATACATATAGATATAGATATATAAAGACTCGCTACAACACCCTTTCCTAAAAGAAGGGAGGCAGCAGGACTTATATTGAAATCCTGTCTTCTTCTGCCTCTGCTTATTACTTTGTGAGCAAATTCTTTCATTTCTTTGGGCCTCAATGTCCTCATATTTAGAAATAAGAAATTAATGAATTTACTTCCTAGCTGTGTGACCCTGGGCAAGTCACTTAAACCCAGCCTCAAAAAAAAAAAAAAAAAAAAAAAAAAAAAGAAAGAAAGAAAGAAAGAAAAAGAAATTAATGAATTTAGAAATGACTTGATTAAATGACTTGTAAGGTCCCTTCCAACTTTTAATTTGTGATCCTATAAACTCTTACAGATCTATTTTGTATACTGACCTATATTAAGCATGGAGTCTAGGCATTGTTGCAACAATACTCCTAAATATGGTCCAAAACAAATTAAAATGCAATGGGGAAATATTTCACAACATAAATAAAAACATAATAGAACATAAATAATGTTAATATCTGGTTTTTTGAATCAATGTGCAGATACAAGGATGTTTATGTACAAGTTTAGCGTCCTACTTCCATTTGAATTGATCTGGGGAATCCTTTTCATGGAAATTGTGTTCAAGGAGGTAAATCAACAGAGTTTTGAGAGTTACTTTGGTTATAGAGAGATTAAGAGACTTAACCATGGTACCACAGCTAGGGTATGTGAGAGACAGAATTTGACCTCTGGTCCTCCTGATTCTAACATTATCATTTCATTATTAAATAGTCATAATTATTCAGAAGTCATTTCTTATGTCGAGGCATTCTCTGCCATCTACCCATTGGTGCTAGTTCTGTTTTCTGAAGTCACATGGAATAAATCCAATCTTTCTTCCACATGACAGTTCTCTAAATATTTGAAGACAATGAACATGTCTTTCCAAATCTTCTCTCCTCCAGGCTATATGTCCCAAGTTCCTTCAACTACTTCCTTATGACCTAGTTTCCAAGCCTTGCAACATCCCAGTCACTCTCTCCTGAACACAATCACTAGAGTAATGCCCTTCTTGGAATGTGGCATCCAGAAGTGGCTTCAAGACAATCCCCAGATGTGATCCCAGAACAGAGGATAATGTGATCATTGTCGTCCTTGATCTGCACACTGTTTCTATTCATTTGACCTAAAATGTTATTAATATTTTTGACAACTGAATTATACCTTTGGCTCATTTTCAATAAATTAGGGATTTATTTATAGAGAAGAGCTAAAAATGGACTATATTAACCAAACTTGACCATACAATTCTCAGGGATGTCCTAATCCCATTTCTCAATTCCTGATTCCGCCTATAATCATACTTTTTGTCTCTATACTCTTAAGAAAAACAAAAGGGTTTAAAGACATCATGATGGGCTATATAATAATAATAATAATAATAATAATAATAATAATAATAATAATAATTGTTTATATGTTTTTATTTGAAGCAATTGGAGTTAAATGACCTATCCAGGATTAGTAATTTAGGAAAGGTCTGAGTTCAGATTATGAATTCAAATCCACACTTAGTTCATACACACTGTACTATCTGTCTGCTCCCAATTTCTTACATTTTTATGACACTGTATAGTTTAAGTTTTTATAAGAGGCATTGTGGAAGAGTGTCCTTTATCAGAAAGACCTGAGTTCAAGTTCAATCCTTGATATGCTGGAGGTCTATAACCCATGAGCAAGTCCTAGTGCTTCAGGAAATTTTGTAAGATTATAATTCAGATGACTTACAAAAATGCATTGGTAGAGGGAATTTCCAAGGCAGAAGTTTTTCTGAAACCTCCCTTCCACCTTTCCTGGAAAAATAAAATACATAACTCATTTGAACCTCACAAAAGCCTTTTGAACTAAATAAAACACAGATTGCCTCCATTTTTCAGGTAATATAGAGTCAGAAGACAAGGGTTCAAATCCTGTCTTTGTTGTTTACAACCTTTGGGGTAGTCCTTTTGACTCCCTTATATATAAAATGAAGTATTAAGACTAAATAAAAGGTCTCTGAGGTTTTTTCTGGATCTAAATCTATGACATAGCAGGCTTCAGTTTAAAAATCACTTTATTCCCCACTTCCCTATGAAATAGGTGACATAATTACTATTATTTGTATTTTACAGTTAAGGAAATTGGGGCTCAGAAAAAATGGCAGGATCTGCTATGGTCACAAAAATAATTAACTAAGACAAAGATTCAGAACTTCTTGTGTCCCTTCATTTGAATGTGAGGTTCTTAAGGGTAGATACTTCCTTTTTACCTTTTTTTTTAATAGCCTCAGCCAACAGCATGGTGCTTAATAAGTGTTTTATTGACTGACCAACTCAACATCTTTAACAACTCTATGATTCTCTGCACATAGATCTTCCTTATTCTGTCCCATCCCCCACAGGGAGATGCATGTGCTATGTTATAGTTTTCTCATCTATCTACAAGTCACCCCTGACCTGCTCCAATTCTTTAGGTGGTGAAAGCATTTGTGGTCCTGACTCCGGAATTTAGGTCCCATGACCCTGACAAGCTGGTTCAGGAGCTGCAGCAGCATGTAAAGAAGGTTACAGCTCCCTACAAGTACCCCAGGATGGTAAGACCAGGAAGGGGTTGGGAGTTGGGGGAGTCTGTCTGAAATCCAATTTAGTGACCCTCTGAGGAAGCTTGAACTGCCACTTGCACTGACCTTCTGTATTTGTCAAAACCATGTGGCCAAGAGAGGGAGTATTTAGGAGTTCATTCATCAGAGAGGAGTTTTCTTTACACTTCTACAAAGATACTTGGATGTAGCACACCCAGGCTTAGAACCTCAGAATGTGAGAGTCAAAGGGGATCTTAGAATGTATGTAATCCAAACTCCTCATTTCATATATGGAGAAAATGAGGACAAGAATGGATCTATGATTCTTCCAAGATCAAATAGCAAGTCCATGATGGAGACTGAAGTTTCTAATTATTCTATTATTCTAAGAAATAATAATACTTAGAGCTATATAAAACCTTATGGCTAGCCTACTCCAACCCACTTATTTTTAATTCAAGAAATTGAGGCTGAGAATGTGAAATAACTTCTCTAGGATCCCCAAAGTACTAAAAGAGATAGGGTTCTAACCCCTATGTCATTCCTATGCTACCTCTAGCATTCAGGCTTCCCAATTTTCAGTCATGTATTCATGTAGACAACATCAACACAAGGGTACTGAGTCAAGTGTTTTAGTCAAAATGGCTTTTTAAGGTACACTCCTGCAATACTTTCCTTGTAAATGTCTTTCCTGGAATCCTATTCTCCTTAGCCTGCCCAGGAAGTTCCACACACACACATACTTTTTCTTAATCTCAATGTCTATTCACCCAAGTCTTACTTTTGCTTCCCTACCCCAGTCCAATCCTACATTTTATCACAGTATGTGTTGACCACCCTGAAAGTCAGTGTCTTTCTGTTTGAAAGTAGGACAAATGTCTAGGCTTAAATAACCAACAGCCTTAATACTAAAAAAGGAGGATCAAGCTTAAAGTAGCCTAATCTTACTAGTAATTCCTTTCCTCCACACCACCAACCAACGAAGCATGATATTCCGACCCATTTCTCAAACACTATTCTGAATCCTTACTGCCAACCTCACCTGAATCGGCGGCCACCCAGTAGAACAGCAACATAACTCAAGTTAGGCAGTGTGGTATACTGGAAATAGGGTATATGAGTTGGGAAGCATCAAGTAACCTGGGTTCTAGTCATCAATTGTTTTTTTTAATAATTCAATTTTATTTTATTTTTCAATTCCAAATTTTCTCTTTCCCCCTTCTCCTTCTATATGTGTGTGTATATACATATATGAGTGTGTAGATAGATAAATACATACTCAAATATGCACTGAGTAGTACATCTCCTCTCTAGCTAGAGGTGGATAACATGTTTTATCATGAATCTTTTATAAATGTGATTGGTTTTATTGCTAGTTACTGACTCTTTGTTGGGAAATTTACTTACTCTCATTAAGCCCCAGTCAACTCAAGTATAAAAGAGGAGTTTTATGCAGATGACTTGTGAAATCTTTTCAAGATCAAAAATTACAAGTAGCACCTTTTTAGTCTATTTTTAATGTTTTGATCTTTATGACTAATTTTTTGAACTACTGTATGTACCTTGAATATGATTGCATGTGTTTGGAGAAACTCATGAAATGTTACTCTTCTCTTAGAAAGATGTCATCACCATTAATACAAGATTCCAATACTGTCAATTAGTACTCCCACAAGATTCTAGTAACTAGAACAGAAGCCAGAGTTCAATTCTTTAATTTGCTTTTATTTTTGTATGCCCTTTGTCTAGCCAGTACATGAACATTTTTTAAAATGAAATCTGTAATTTTCTCGCTATAAGGCTGATATGTCAAATACCTAAACTGAATGTTGGGAACCAGATTAAAAAGTAATTGTGAAATATTTAACATTTCTAAAAATTTACTAAAAAATATGAAATTATAATATAAATTATTACAATACACAATAAAACATAGATAATGTTAACATGTGGTTTTCTAAGAGCCCATAGGGATCTTTATTGTCTCCAGTTTCTATTTGAGTTTGACACCACTAATACAAAAAGCTCCCACTGAGGAAATTCTTACCTACAATGTAGTCCAACACCTGTTCTGTAACTTATAGTTTCAGAGAGTTGCCTGGAACAAATGATGTCAAATTCAAATAGAAACAGATCTCTGTGATCTGTAAATTGGCATAGAAAACCACAAATTAACTTCATCTATGTTGTAGTATATGTTATTTATTTTGTTAAACATTTTCCAATTACATTTTAATTCATTTGTAATAGGTCATTTTGTAGGATACAGGTATTAACCTTTAGGCTGGGGTGTTGAAAAATAGTGACTTACCTGGGATCATATAACAAAAACATGTCAGAAATTGAACATCAATCCGTCTTCTCTTTCCATCATACCACACTTCCTCATACCCAACTATAAAAGTTGCTTAATCGATGTTTGTTCAGTTCAAGTGAATTGACAGACCAACATTGAGGGATGTATGAACTTGGACTTGTGGGTTCCAACACTGTACTGAGTTTGCACTGAATGATTAATGCTCTATACTAATGCCAGCCCTGTGACCAATAATACAGAATTGACTGGCTAGGATAGAAAGATCACCTGAGACTGGTAAACAAAGCTGAGTTCCCACAATTATTCTCACACAATAAAAAAACTTACAAAAACATCCTTATGAAGCTTTATTTCTTTCATGGCAGTTTGAGTCTGCTAGATGGTCCAGTGGATAAGATATTAGTTCTAACTCATCTTCCTGAATTCAAGTCTGGCTTTAGACACTTACTAGCTGTGTGACCCTAAGCAAGTCAACCCTATTTGTCTCAGTTTCCTAAACTGTAAAAAAAAATATATATAAATGAGTTGGAGAAGGCAATGGCAAACCACTCCAGGAAAACTTAAATGTGGTCATGAAGAGTCTGACACGACTGAACAACAACATGGCTATTCAATCAATATGGCTTAAATGCCTTCAAACAAGCAATGGCATTCCATCATTACCATTTTTCTCTTAAAGACTCAATTAATAGAAGGGCAAACATCTTCAACTAATTCTCTCTGTTAGGTCTACGATCAAAGTCACGCTTGAAAGGTTGGCAGATAATATAAAGTTTGAAGTGTGGGGTAGTGGAGAAGGGTTTAAAGAGAAAAAAATCTGAAATTGCTATCTTCCTTGTCTTTTTCTCTCTTCTTGGCAGAGTAGAAGCGAGAAAGAGGAAGGGAAGAGGAATAGAGGATGTGGGGATATGGTTCTGTAGTACTGTATATTTAGAAACCAACATTCAAATCCTCTCTCTGACCCTACCTGTGTGATCCTGGGCAGCTCACGTCCCTCTGTAAGCCTCATCTCTAAAATGGTTTTACACACAGTTTAGTTTCATAGACAGAACTAGAAGGGACTTTAAAATTGCACATCCAGTCCGACTTTGACATATAATAAGTGAGGACACTAGCTACTCATAAGTCTATTGTGAGGAAAGTCACAAAGTGCTATCTGTGTCAATGTGAGATGATGATAGTTGATATTCTATATATCCTTCATCCAGTTAGTCACTTGTTCAATTCACTGAAAGAGATTGGGTGGGAGATTCAGATACTGAATCTGGGAGAATTTTGTCTTTTTCTGATCAGGTGGAGTTTGTCCAAGACCTGCCCAAAACCATCACAGGGAAGATCAAGAGGAACGAACTCCGGGGGAAAAAAAAAAACTAAATGAGGCTTAATCTGTGATCTACTTCTGGGCTCCAGCTCAGATTCCATCAGAACCTGTGTCTTCATTAAGTGGAGTCTTTATCAGCTTCAAGCAATCATTTAAACAATATTAGGCTAGAATAAGAAATCAGAGTAATTGTTGTCTTCCCAGATTTATCACTGGCCATAAAAATTAATTTCCACTTGTGGTGATGAGTGTGCCACAGAATGAAATCCACAAGTTGTAGGATTTTATATTTAGTGATAGTTGACCGTAATGGCAGGTAAGTGGTGCAGTGGATAAAGTGCTGAGCCTAGAGTTAAGAAGACTCATCTTCCTGAGTTCAAATTTAACCTCAGACACTTACTATTTGACCCTGTGCAAGTCACATAACTCTGTTTGCCTCGATTTCCTTATCTGTAAAAGGAGTTGGGGAAGAAAATAGCAAATAACTCTAGTATCTTTGCCTCAAAATCCCAAATGATGTCACAAAGAATCAGACATGAATGAACAAAGGCAACAAAACCAGTGAAGAAAAAAGGTTATTTAGATCTATGAATGGGAGTTCATCATTAGGACACAACATAACCATATCACAGAATCTTACCCACTATTCCTACCTAACTAACCAATTAGCCATCCTTTGAACTTAGTATTCCATCTCCTGCCTTTATCTACTGTTCCCTTACCTTGGATGTATACACACCTACCCTTTGCCTTAGAATCTTTATTTTCCTTCAGAGTCCAGCTCAGATACCACCTCCTACTTAAAGCCTTTTTGATCTTTTGAGTCATCTGTCCCTCCTCATATAAGCTTGTATTTACTAAAGTATTTTTACCTAGATCTCTATAAGATCCTTGAGAGGAAAAAATCTTTTGGTTTTTGTAGACCCAGCACCCAGTACTTAATAAAGTTTTGGGCACCTGGTGTGGTGGGGCACTCAGTATGCTGATGGTAATGAAAAATTATAAGATTATGAGAGAACTAAAGAGCCCCTAGATGCCATATGGTTCAATCCCCTATTTTTGCAGATGGGGAAACTGAGACCCAAAGAAATTAATCAATTTGCCTAAGGTCACAAAAACAGTGTTAGAGTAAGAATTCAAATTCTAGAGTCAGTATGCTTTCAACTATGCCATCCAGCTTCTTAGTTACTGAATCATTAGATCACAGCTCTCCTAAGTTTCTTAATAAAAATTTCTACTGACTAGCATGTGCTTTGCCACATAAAGTCAAGTTACTCACTATCTTGCCTTAGTGCCTAATTCTTGACTTCCTGTTGGTTTGACCTTTCTCTCTATAGTACTCAAGAATCTCTATTCCACTCCTTATTTCTGAAAAAAAAATCAGCCCAGAAAAGAGACTTTGATCCTTTTGTTAGATTTGGATCATTGCTTTGACTTGGCCAAGCAAGGCCAAGGGTCTTGAAAATAATTTTCTTAAGTTAGTACTTAACTGATGCATTTAATATTTACAGCAGTTGGAATAATACATTTTGAGATGGAAGAGACCTAAATAGGTATTTTGTCTAATACACCCATTTAGAGATGAGTAAACTGAGGCCCAAAAAGATTAGAGATTTGTCCTGATATCACACAGATAATAAATAGTAGATAGAAGATAACTTGCCAAATATATTTATAGTATATGTTCACCTCTGCAACTTGTAACAAATAATTACAGTTAAAAATTAATCAAATTACTTGCCATTCCTGACAATGTATTCCTCAGTTTATAAACCATCATCTCTCTGCCAAAAAGAGGGAGACATATTTCACCATCAGTACCTTGAAGACATGATTGATCTCTCTCTGGATCAAAATTCTAATGTCTTTGAGTGTTGTTTTTCTTTATTGAAGGAAGGAACCTTTATGCAAGGTTACATACCTTATTATGATACTGTTCTGATTCTACTTACTTCTGCATCATTTCATATCTTTCTAAATTTCTTTGAATTCTTCATATTATGATACATTAACATCATATAACATAGTTGTTTGCATGTACTATCTTTTATTTTTCTTTGTATACTCAGTACCCAGCACAGTATCTGACATATAGAAGGTGTTTTATAAATGCTTCTTGACTGACAACTGAATTTTAAAGTCCAAGTTGATTATTTTTTTCTTGAGTCTGTCTCAGGAGGAAGTTATCTTTCTCTTCTACCTCTTATTACTCTTTTTACTTCTCTTAGATAGTCATATACGTGTTAGCTTTTACGATAGTCATTTGTTTTGTTGACCCTTTCAGAAAGAGCAAGTACATTTAAATCTTAGGTCTAAACAATGCCCAAAGCTATAAAATTGTACATACACTTGATCCAGCAATGCTAGTACTAGATCTGTACCTCAAAAAAGATGACAAAAAAGGGAAAAGGACTCACATGCACAAAAATATTTATAACAGCTCTTTTTGTAGTGTGAAGAATTGGAAATTGAAGGGACACTCTTCAATTGGGGAATGGCTGAACAGTTATATGAATGTAATAGAATACTATTGTACTATAAGAAATGATGAGAAGGCAAATTTCAGAAAAACCTGTAAAGACTTATCTGAATTCATTCTCAATGAAATGAACAGAACTAGGAGAATATTGTATATAATAACAGCAATATGGTACTATGATCAACTATGATAGACTTGGCTCTTCTCAGCAATACAATGATCTAAGTCAGTTCCAAAAGACTCATAATGGAAAATACTATCCACATCCAGAGAAAGAACTATGGAGTTTGAATGCAGTCAGAGCATATTATTTTCACTTTTTTCTTTTTTGTTTTTTCTTTCTCATACTTTTCTCCTTTTGTTTTGATTCTTCTTTCACAACATGACTAATGTGGAAATACATTTAACATGATTATACATGTATAAGCTATATCAGAATACTCGCTGTCTTGGGAAGGAGGGAGGGAAAGAAGAAAGGAAGAAATTTTTGGAATTCACAATCATACAAATGCTGAAAACTGTCTTTATATGTAACTGGAAAAAAATAAAATATTATTATGTGAAATAATAGTATGGTAATTTATTACAACTTTGGATAATCACTCCAGAAACCTTCAGGTGCTCTAAGTGAGGCTGTGCTAAAAAGAGGTTATTCAAATACAATTTCTAGTAAACAGATGTAAAGCCAGCAGGATCTTGGCTCTAGATTATTGGAGCCACAAGTGAGAATACAGTCAGATTCCAGAGGTCTTTGGAGACAGGTACTAGGCCAAGTGGTATATGTACATGTACATGTATATGTACATCAAAGAAGCCAAGAAGTCAGCATTCTTTTTGGAACCAAACCAGGAGATAGGATTGGCTTCTGATAAGTGCCAACTTATCTAAACTGACCCTAATACAAAGCTGCTATCTGGGAAGAGAGAATAAATATATATAATTAGGAAAGTTTTGAATACAATGGCAAAATACTATGAATTAGGAAAAGTCCAAGAGATTTGAGAGAAGATCAGAGTAGCTACATATTAAGTACAAATAGATTTTCAGAGAAAAAAAAAAGATTGAAAATACTATAAGAATTAAAAGAATAGCTGGAACAAAAGCTTTAAAATGAAATTAAAGCCTTGGCAGGGGGAATGAAAGAAGAAGAAATGACTGTAAGTAGAAAATTTTGCCTAAGGAGCAAGTTCTCTAAAAAATATAATAAACAAATAAAATTTAATAATTCCACAAGAAAACAAAGAATATTAGGTATAAAGTCAGAAAACTGAAATTTTAGATGTATATGTAAGTATATTTCATTAAGAATAGGTAAAAGATATCACGTAGGGGAGGAGTCTGGGAAGATGGTGGAGTAACTTGGTAAATTTTAAACTCTCCTGATTTCCCCCACAAATAGAACAAATTTGCATCTCAGAATAAACATAGACTAATGAAAAATCAATGTTAAAAATACACTCTCGACACTGAAAAACAGATATTGAGGGAAATTTATTAAAGAAGAATCTTAAGGAATCATCTGGTCAGAAGTGGGCCCCACTCCTCTTCCCAGAGAGGGAGCCCCAAGCACAGAAGTGGAGAATTTTTATACTTGCTAGTTTGGCACAGTCCCTCCCTTCAGAGAATGGATTAGTCTGTTCTCTTCCAGATTACAATCTTTCTGATACACCCACTACATGTTTCTCCTAAATATGTATAAACATGTCCCCTTCCCTCATCCTACATCCCACGTTCAAAAATGGTGGAAAATTCCTCCTTCAGGGTGTGCTGTTTAATATTTAATTAGACTGTTATAAAGACACAATAATGATTTGGTCAAGTCAGGTCACTGACCCCAACTAGTTTGGGCTGAATCAGTTATTATCTTAAATTTGTGGTTTTCTTAAAACCACAAGACTCTTTATGATTGGCTAAATCCACCTGTGCCTTCCCAGCCCACCCCACCCCCCACTTCTTATTTGCTCAAGGCTTCTAATGTTCATTTAATTGTTCTGTGAATTCTAACCTTCCTTAACCTCTCACATTCTGAAAACCTACTAGCCAGTGGTACCCAGTGTTCTGCAATATCTGGAAGCTTGGGACACTGTAGAAACCCAACTTTTCAGCATTTCTCACATCAAGAAGACTTGGGGCAGAACTGGGATCCTGCTGGTACTACCTGGAAAGATCTGAAGAAAGGCCCCAGGCTGGGAATTAATGTGTCAGAAGTGCAAACACCTCCAGTCTAGCTCCACAGAAGCACAAGTGGGGAACCCTCAGGCCAGCTGGGTGGGTTGGAGCCTCTGCAAGAACCAGAGACTTTCACCTCGTGTACTGTGTGTAGAGGCGGGGTTTGAGTCTGGGAAGACTGAGAGAATCTCGGCTGATTGGGAATTGTGCTGCTGAGACAAGGCCCTGGGTGAGAAGGAACCAATACCTGGGAAGTGGAGAGGCAGTGGGGCAGAGACGTTGCTGACTGTAGACACTTGCAGGAGTGGGGAGCTCTTAATTTGGGGTTCCTGGTCAGAGTGGAGAGCTGAAGGGAAGCTTGAGGCACCATCCCCTAGCCCCACAATTCCAGGTGCTTATAGTAATACCTCTTATTTTAAAAAATGAATGGGCAAAAAAGAAAAGAACCCCATCATTGAAACATTACGGTAATAGAGAAAAAGAGGGTTCGTCTTCAGAGGACACTTTAGTTTAAAAAAAAAAAGAAAAGAAAAGCCTCCGCTCCAGAGAGAAATGTCTGCCTTCCCCGAGAGAATTTATAGAAGAACTCAAAGAATTCAAAAATCAAATGAGAAACATTGAGGGGGAAAAAAAAATAACCATCCAAGAAAAACAAGAAGCTTATGAAAAAAGTTAACCAACTAGAAAAATGATACAGTCTCAAAGATGAAAATAATTCTTTGAAAATTAGAATTGGACAAGGGGAAGCCAGTGAAGCTGAGAGACCAAGAAATAATAAAACAGATTATAAAGGATGAGAAAATAGAACAAATAGAACATAAAGTGAAACATATAAGAAAACTACATATCTACAAAACAGATCAAGAAGAGAAAATATAAGAATAATTGAACTGCCAGAAAGTTGTGACTAAAAAAAGAACCTTGATAGAATAATGCAGGAAATAATTCTAGAAAATTGTCCTGGAGTGGTAGAACATGAGGGAAAAGCAGAAATAGAAAAAAATTCACCAATCAACACTTCAAAGAAATGCTGTGTGGAAAACACACAGGAATATTACTGCCAAATTTCAATAAACCTAGATCAATGAGAAAATTTTGCAAAAAACAATTCAAATATGCTGGAGCTACAATTAGAATTGTATAAGACGTATCAGCATCTACAATAAAAGGCCGTAGGTCCTAGAATCATATCTACTGACAATCAAAAGAACTAAAACTGCAGCCAAAATATTATATCCAGCAAAATTATCTATAATTCTGAATGAGAAAAAAATGCACATTTAACGAACTTGCAGATTTTCAGGACTTTCTATCAATCAAACCAAAACTTAACAGAATATTTAACAAATAAGAGTCAATATGAAAGATCAATTTTAAGGAACTTAATGTGGATAAACTGTTTAAACGTTGACAAAATATTTGTTTTTTTTAATATGCGTAGGTAGATAGATATTCATCTTATGTTTATAAGATTAACATCAACAATAGGGTAGCTCAAAAGAAAGAATGGCAAAGTTAAGGTAAAAATATTAATGATATAAATCAGATAGAAAAGGAAGAATAGATATAGAGCCATTAGAGGAGGGAGAAGGGTTTGTAGTTCTGAAAACCTACTTATATTGTGAACGAGTTCAATAGACAACACTACATATATATTATGAAAGGTATAACACTTTCCACAATCCATAAAGAAATGAGAGGAGAGATGAGCAGATGGAGAAGACAAGAGAGTAATCCTTGGTTAGAGGAGTTTAAGTAATACCAAGGCAAGTTAAAGAGTAGAATTTAATTTTTAAAAAAGCAAGGATAAGAAAAACAGGTGTGTGAATGTGAAGTGTATATTTGGTTTGAGAGTGTATATATATATATCTGTATATGTATACATAAATGTATTTTTTAAATGTAGCTTATTTGGGAGTGGTGGGGAGATAAAAGGCAGAAAAAAAGGATAAGGTAAATAAGGTGCACAATAGAGAACCAAAGAACAATTTATAAGGAAGTAAAGAAAAAAATGATCATTCATAAATATAATTTCTTCTACTAATATGTGTGGCAATTTGTTGTTATATATTTTGAATCCTTCCTAATATCCTGCTGGACACATGACAATGTTCTCTTTTGTTGTGCATTATTTTGTTTTGTATTTCTTTTCTATTTTCCCTTCTTATTCTTTTTTTTTCCAAATAAAAAGGCCCCCCAAAAAAAGATAATTTAAAAAAAAGAAAAAAAGATATCACATAAAATTCATCAGACTCTATGAAAACAACAACCCAACAAAAAATCCTGGAATACTACATTTTAAGAACTCTTAAAAGAATCTTGCCCAATTCCATTGGAACTAGAGGCAAATTAAAAATAGAAAGAGATCACCTCCTGAAAGAAACCCCAAGATGAGAGGTCTCAGAAATTCTGATCAAAACCAAAATGCTATAAGGATACAGAAAGAAACTAAGTATTAAGAAACTAGACTTGGAATCACAAAAACCTATGCTGCAAATAATATAGAAATCTTGGAATCCAATATTTTCAGAGGCAAAAGAAAAAGAAAAAAAAAGGTTAACCAAAATAATCTATTTGATAAAACTGAGTATTATAGAATGAAAAGATGAATTAGCCAGTTTCTCTGTCCCCTTTAATTCTTCAAAAAAAAAAAGTAATTAAGTAAATTAAACTAAATTGAGATAGCTAGTTGGTGTAGTGGCTTGAAGGTAGGAAATCAAATCCAGCCTCAGATACTTACCAGAATTGTGATCCTAAGCAATTCACCTAAACATCTGTCTTCCTCATTTTCTGAACTGTAGAAGGGAGATAATAATAGCATCTGATGGAGTAGTTGTGAGGATTAAATGAAATAATATTTGAAAAATACTTAACAGTACTTTAAAATTGATTATTCAATTCCCCTCTCCTCAATTACAAAGGACAAAGAAGGTAAAAACTCTTATTAATTAGTACTGTAGAACTCTAATTCTTAAAGGGTTTTCTCAGCACTCCAAAACCCACCCAGCTCTTACATACCCACAGCAGAAAGACAAATTAATTCAAAGGCTTATGTCTTGGACTTATTTTGAGTTTCCCTCTTCCACCTCCTGCAGACACTCTATGAAAACTCATCCCCACCTTTAACCTGATCAGTCTGTAACTGAGGAGAAAGAGATGGTGGTAAATATTCTACTTTTTTATTGTGTAATTTTAGAAAAGGGATCTCCAAAGCTGTAGAGATTATGCCTTAAATACCCTCCCCACCTTTTTATCCATCTGGTTAAAAAAAAAATCAGATATTGATTCAACCTAGTCAAAAGAAAGAAAAAAAAAAAAAAAAAAACAAAGAAGAGGAAACAAACATAAAGGGGGGAGTCCCAAGTTGCACTGGAGAAGAAATGATGATGATAGCCACTTGATGAATTCTTTAGCCATAGTAACCTAAGAGAGAAGGACATTCAAAATGGCCACCAGTCCGTGTGGCCTCCTTTTACTTCTGCAGAAAGACAAGATGTTATGAATCACTGTTTTTAGTGATATACTTATTAACTCCAGTATCACTCAAGTGTGAGATCCTTATCTGATGACCCATTACTGGACACATTTCTTAAACAGCTGAATCAAATCAATCATGATTGGAAAATTGAAAGCAGAAGAGAGAAGTTCTTTTAAAAAAATTTTTATTAAAACTTTTTATTTTCAAAACATATGCATGGATAACTTTTCAACATTGACCCTTGCAAAACCTTGTGCTCCAAATTTTTCCTCCCTTCCCCTATCCCCTCCCCTAGATGACAAATAATCCAATATATGTTAAACATGTTTTTAAAATGTTAAATCCAATATATGTATATATATTTATATAATTATAGTGCTGCACAAGGAAAATCAGATCAAAAAGAAATAAAATAAGAAATAAAACAAAATGCAAGCAAACAATAACAAAAAAGTGAAAATGCTATGTTGTGATCCACACTCAGCTCCCACATCTGGGTGTAGATGGCTCTCTTTATCACAAGATCATAAGATTATTGGAATTGGCTTCAATCATTTCATTGTTTTTTGGGGGGGGGGTTTGTTTTTTTCCTGAGGCTGGGGTTAAGTGACTTGCCCAGGGTCACACAGTTAGGAGGTATTAAGTGTCTGAGACCACATTTGAACTCGGGTCCTCCTGAATTCAAGGCTGGTGCTCTCTATCCACTGCGCCACTTAGCTGTCACCTAGCTGCCCCCTCAATCATTTCATTGTTGAAGAGAGCCATATCCATCAGAATTGATCTTTGTATAATCTTGTTGTTGCTATGTACAATGATCTCCTGGTTCTGCTTATTTCACTTAGCATTAGTTCATGTAAGTCTCTCCAGGCCTCTCCAAAATCATCCTGCTGATCATTTCTTATAGAACAATCATATTTCATAGCATTCATATATCATAACTTATTTATCCATTCTCCAACTGATAGGCATCCATTCAGTTTCCAGTTTCTAGCCACTACAAAGAGAGCTGCCACAAACATTTTTGCACATGTGGGTCCCTTTCCCTCCTTTTTGATCTCTTTGGGATATAAGCCCAATATGAACACTGCTGGATCATAGGTCCAAATTGTTCTCCAGAATGGATGAGTCATATCACAACTCCACCAACAATATATTAGTGTCCCAGTTTTCCCACATGCCCTCCAACATTATCTTTTCCTGTCATTTTAGCCAATCTGAGAGGTGTGTAGTGGTACCTCAGAGTTGTCTGAATTTGCATTTCTCTGATCAATAGTAATTTAAAATATATTTTCATATGACTAGAAATGGTTTCAATTTCTTCATCTGAAAAATGTCTGTTCATATCTTTTGATCATTTATCAAGTGGAGAATGACTTGAATTCTTTTAAATTTGAATCAATTCTCTATATATTTCAGAAAAAAAGGCCTTTATCAGACACTTTGAATGCAAAAAAAAAAAAAATTTCCCTGTTTATTGCTTCCCTTCTAATCTTTCTGCATTGGTTTTGTTTGTACAAAACTTTTTTAACTTAATATAAGCAAAATTATCTATTTTGTGTTCAATAATGTACTCCAGTTCTTCTTTGGCCACAAATTCTGAGAAGGAAGTTCTAAACAGAAAAATGGCACCAACTAGTAACTATTATTACCCAAAGTACTCGTTTTCGTAGAGCAAAGCACAAAGGTTATCCAAGATATCGCCCATATATTAGTCAAAATAACACAAAATTTCTTGAAAGATCCAAAAAGAGATATAACTTTACTTGACATGATTATTTATATAAAATGAGACATAAAATGGTAAGGCATAGTCTCCAAAGGTGTTTACTATTATATGGAGGATACTCAATGCACAGTTCAAATGAAAGAAGAATCTTATTTGTAGATAACATTACTATTTATATGAAGCCCAGGAACAATGCATATTCTCCTAAATACAGATCCCATTGTCAAAAAATTCAACCAAATTATATATGAAAAACCAAGTGTATGAGAAAAGTTTATAGCCCAAATGATCTGAAATTGGGTAGAAAATCCTTCAAGTACTTATATCTTGGATAGACTTGGTTGATGAACCAAAACTTGGGCACAGAATTGAAAAGTGATTAAACTGCTTTTGATAATATCATGTAATGTTTTTAATGATCTTAAAATTCTCTTTGAAACAAAGGACTCTTCCCAGTGACTATATTCATTTTTGAGTTATAGGCTTCTACAACTTCCAAAGATTAAAGTTATAGTCATCCAGAAGACAATGGAAAAGCTCCTGGTGAGCATGAGCAGGCTGAAATATATTACTAACAAAGAGTTACACAGAGCAATTGAGACATTTGACTTCTCTGGCAATTAAAACTCTCACAATCTATTTCCAAGCTATCTTTTCCAGATTCACATGAATGCACTACTTTCTGACCAAACCAACTTGCTTGGTATTCTCCACAAGTAGCTAAATTGTCTTAACTAACATTCCACCTCCCTTTGCAGTAGTTGACCACATGTGTGTCTTCTTCCTCACTTCTATCACTAGTTTTCTTGAAGACTCATCTAAGAGACCACCTCCTATAAGAGGTCTCAATTGCTATTGTCTCCTTGATATTTCCTAATTTAATTTATAATTACAGCAAAATTGAGGTGAAAAGGGCACGTGGCCTGAAATCAAGAAAATATATCTTCTACTAGTTGGTGTAACTGAGCAATTCACTTAATCCTATTTGAACTGGAGAAGAAAATGGCAAATCACTCCTGTATCTGCCAAGAAAACCCTCAAATGGGATCACAAAGTCAGATATGATTGAAATAACTGAACAATTCCCAAACATACTCCAAACCCTTCCAAATCTTTTTCAAGAGCAGAGTCATCAATGGAATCATGACCACTCAACTTTCAGAAGCTGAGCTAAAAGTCTAAGTAAAGGTTCAGATGTATTTTAGTCTGTTCTCTTTTCTTCAGTGTTCCAGAACAGTAATTATCTTGATGATAGCCAATTGTGAGGTTGATCCCTTTAAGTGAATTGTTTATATAAAAGGCTTATCAGACCTTATAACCTCAGCTGTGATATTTAAGAATTGAAGAACAAAACTTCAAATTGGGTACGAAAGCTGAGATTGCTGGTCTTTGAGGATTAAATAACCATATAGAAGAGTCTGACTTGAGGACAGGACTTGGTAATAATGCATCATAACAACATAATTGTAAAATTATACTGAAATGACATTGGTAAAAAGAAAAAAAATTATAGCAGTACCTTTTATAATGGCAAAGTCTTGGAAATGAAGGAGAATTTTGGTTTTTTGCAGAGGCAAGTGGGGTTAAGTGACTTGCCCAGGGTCACACAGCTAGGAAGTGTTAAGTGTCTGAGGTTAGATTTGAACTCAGATCCTCCTGAATTCAGGGCTGGCTCTATCCACTGCGCCACCTAGCTGCTTCTGTCCCTTAATTTTGGAAAGCTAAAACAAATGATGGCATAAGAATATGATAAGAGTACTATACCATAAAAAAAAATAATGAAAGGGACATTTTCAGGGAAACCTGGGAATATATGTATGAATTGATGCATGTTTTCTCCCTCTTTAAGTTGTGAAATGCTTGAGAACAAGGAGGTATAGCACAATGCCTAGCACAAAGTAAGTACTTAATAAATGTTTTTTAACTGATCAGCTGACTGACTTCAGGGTGAAATGAGCAAATTAGATGAACAATTTATATAATACAATTTATACAAATGAGTAAATCAGGATCTGTACCATGGCTTGTTTTTCAGTTGTTCAGTTTTGTCTGACTCTTCATGGGATTTTTTTGGCAAAAATAGTGGAGTAGTTTACCATCTCCTTCTCCAGCTTATTTTACATATGAGGAAACTAAAGTAAACAGGGTTAAGTGATTTGTCTGCAGTCACACAACTAATATCTGAGGCCAGATGTTAACTCAGAAAGATGACTACAACATTGTAAAGAACTTTGGTCAATAGAGTGATCAATGGAGATGGTAGATTCTAGATGCAGAATGAGACATACACTTTTGGACATTGACAATACAGGAATTCATTAGAATTCATTTTATTGACTATGTATACTTGACTAAATTGACTATGTATGTTGGGAGAGGTTCAATTCAAGGGAGGAGAGAGAAAAATGTTTATTATTTTTTAAATAATACAATTTTTAAAAAGTTAACTGAAATTACATTAGTTCAGGGCAGTTAGGTGGCGCAGTGGATAGAGAATCAACCCTGAAGTCAGGAGGACTTGAGTTCAAATTTGGTCTCAGACACGTAACACTTCCTGGCTGTGTGACTCTGGGCAAGTCACTTAACCTCAATTGCCTCAGCAAAAAAAGAAAGAAAGAAAAAGAAAAAAGAAATTACATTAGTTCAGACCATTCTTTGTAGAATGTGCTTATAAACAGCACTTGGCACCCGATAGGTATTTAAGGAACAAGAAATAAAAATGACAAAAGCATTCTCTATCAGTCACAGAATCCAGCCATCTGAAATGAGAGATCCTCGATGAAAACAGCTGCCCAGACTCTCCAGAGGAGAGATGAAGGGACTGAAGTTAGGGGAAAGGAAACTATGTGTGCTGAATTAGGTTCTAGCCTGGGTTCTGCATCCAACTAGTTATGTGTCACAAGGGAAAGAGCACTGAGTCAGATGATCCAAGTTCAAATCCTGCCTTTGATGCTTATTACTTCTATGACCTCAGGCAAATCATATAGCTTCTCAGAATAAATGTAAAACCGTAAAATGACTGGTGTAGACTAGATAACCTCTGAAGGTTAATTCTATGATCAATAACTTCATCTCTCTTGGTCTTAGATCCCTTCCACTTGAGATTTAAATATATATTCCTTGGATTTGTCATTTGACCAACATATCAGGATTTGTTCAAAAATTAACTATGGGATAGAGCAGAATAAGCCAGATTCATCCTCCCTCTTTGGAGATTGTGCTTCTTCCAAGACTGACCCTGGCCCAGAGCTAAGACCTCTTAGTGAAGTGACATATTCATTAGCTTGTAACCAATACAAGGCAAGAGGCATTTATTAAGCATTTATTTTGTGTCAGACTTTGTGTTAAACCTCCTGAATATATATACATATATACAAATGGAAGAAAGTAGGTATTGACCAACCCCTATATAGGAGCACTTTTTGTAACAAAATAGATGTCTACTGATTGAGGAAAGTAAAAGACATTCTTGAAATGTATTAACCAGGATAAGAATGAAATGGATTCATGATTTAGATAGAAAGGGTGACATTATAAGCAAATTAGGAGAACAAGGGATCTCTCAGATTTGTGGAGAAGGGAAGAATTTATGACCAAAGAACTGGAGAATATTATGAAATACAAAATGGATAATTCTGATTATATTAAATTAAAAATGTTTTATACAGGACAAAGATAACCCCTGTCCTCGAAGAATTTATATTCTAATGGGGGAAGACAGAACACAAAAGGGACCTGGAAAATGGGGTTGGCAGAGGTAGGAGAGGGTATTATAGTAAAGTTTTTGAAATCCAGAAATTCGGGAACAGAAGTAGAAAGGAAATGAGGGTTGACTAGTCTGGGCCTCTATACAAAACAAAGACCCCAGGAGAAAATCAGCAATGAAACCCTGATGGAAGCCTATATCAGATGAAGGTGGCTCTTTTCAGCAATGAGATGGTTCAGGCCAGTTCCAATAATCTTGTGATGAAAAGATATCTACACCTAGAGAGAAGAATGAGGAAACTAAATGTGGACAACAACATAGCATTTTCACTCTTTTTATTGTTGTTTGCTTGCTTGAATTTTATCTTTTCCTTTTTGATTTGATTTTTCTTGTGCAACAAGATAATTGTATAAATATGTATGCATATATTGGACTTAATATATATGTTTACCATGTTTAACATATATTGGATTACTTGCCATGTAGGGGAGGGAGTGAGGATGAAAGGGAGGAAAAATTGGAACACAAGGTTTTGCATGGGTGAATGCTGAAAAATTATCCATGCATATGTTTTGAAAATAAAAAGCTTTATTTTAAAAAAATCTTTAAAAGAATATATCAGGGTGAGAAGGGCAATCAGGGAAGATGATGTAAGCAAATAGGTCTGGTCTGCTGGAACCCAAGGGAGATTGGACATACCTCACTGAGGACTGAGGGAAATGAGGTACCCTTCCAAAATCAGTAAAGTTTGGTGATTTTTTTAAAAGAGCACTTTTATCTGGTTTAACCAGACTAAGCATTAGGGGCAGGGAAAAAGGGAGTTTAGTTCTAAATGTATGCTGAAGTTCAGGTTTGGTGATGACATTCTGGAATGAATAAAGTGGAAATTGACAGCTAGTGAGTGACATTCAAACTTTTTTCTAATGAGAAAAGGCAGATTCAATCATAATTGTAATCTCATTCTTCAAAGGTGATTCAGGTTGTTTTTAACTTGCCTGGAGTTTATTCGTTTAGCAGGTTGAGGACACCATTCTTTATAATCAATTTGGTTGATAGTAAGTAAGGAATTCGGGACTCCCTGAGCTTAGTTTGGGTAATAAGAAAATAGCCAAGAGAATGAGATTTGAGAATGCTTACAGAAATAAGACTATAATTTGGCTCTGAGAAATTTCAGATTAAAATTTATCCCAACTCTCACACCTATTGATGAGTTGCTTTCCTAGTATGCAGCTTCTATAAATCCCCACCAGAAGCTTTGAAGGACTGATGGAGTGTCTTTCTAGGAAAGAATGCACCACTATCCTGTGAAATAATACACATTATAAACCAAGATGAAAAAATAAAATTATCTAAAGATTTGTTTTTTCATCATTGCATTTTATCTGTATTCAAATCTTAAAGGAAAAAGAATACTCAGAATCACAAAATCTTTGCAGTTTAAGAGAATTGAGAGGTGATCTAGTCCAACCTGTAAACATTTCAAGAATTCCCTCTACTTTCCTCATTCAGTAAGTATTTATTTTGTTTCCAGTGCTTAGCTACCACAAAAAAATGCTACTATAAATAAATAGGCATACATATAAACATATATTTAGTTATAAATATATATACCAAAATATAAGTATTTGACTTAAAGAGTCTCCCTTTTTGCCAAAGACTTCCTTGATATATATGGCACCAGAATTTCTGTGTCAAAGAGTATAAACATTTTAGCTCCTCCTTATCTACATCATTTCAAATTGCTTTCCCAAATGGTTATTCTAATTCACAGATCCAATAACAGTATATGCCTATGCACATCCCCTCCACCAAACTATTTTTATCTGATTAGTAGGTTGTTTGACACATGAGGTTATTTGTTCTGCTGTTGTTTCAGAATCACTTCTTTAGTGGGAAAAAGGGGAAAGGTCCATTATGTCTAGAAGTAGTTGATGTGGTGGAACAAAAACTGGACTTCCCAATTTGGAAAAGCAAAGAGAATGATGAATCCATCCTCAGAAGACCTAGATTCTGAGTCCTGGCTCTGCCACTTGCTACCTGTGTGAGCACAGGCAAATCACTTCATTTCTCTGGGCCTTAATTTTATCCTCTATAAAATGAGAGGTTTGAATCCAATGACCCTGAAGTCCCTTTTTAACTCTCAATGTGTAATTTTATAATGTTTTCAAGTATAACCTGTTCCAATGGGCTCCCTCCTTTATACTTCAATTTTTAAATTCAATTCAAAAAACATTTATTAAGTATATGCTATGTACCAGGCTCTAGACTAAGTGCTAAAGATACAAACAATGAAACAGTCCCTGCTTTCAAGGAGTTTACAATCAAATAAAGGAGAAATTTAGGCTTTACTGACTGAAAACCACTTTGGGAACAGCTTCACTTTGGGACATTTGTCCTCCACTGAATCCTTTGTAAGTAAAGTGTGTTTTTATTAAACTTAATAATTGTGTTATATTTTATGTGCTTGTGCTCCATATTGTCAGGTAGAATGTAAGATTTTAAATGTAAGATCTTCCTGACCGCAGACTTAATACTCTTATTTCCTGTACCAACTAGTTGTGCCTAGAGCACTAGGGCCAAGAAACTGAAGCTGAAGCTATTTAGAACACCTCTACAGTCAAAGAGCCTCCTATTCAACAAATATTTACACAGTCAGAACATTTACAAATGTCTAAATATGCTTCATAATCTCTCAAAGGCACTTCCCTAACGTATGAAGTTCCTTAAGAACAGGGATAGTTTCTGCCTTTCTTTGCATCTCTAGAATTTTGCATAGTGCCTGGCTCATAGTAGGCACTTAATAAATGCTTGTTGACTTGTTTATTTGACATATCATCACAATTCCCAATATCTAGGTTCCTCAGTTCTCCATGTGAAGAGATTCTAACTCCAGTAGTCTGGGTATATTCTCTGTCTCACTGTCTCTGTCTCTCTGTCTCTTACTCTTTCTCTCTCTTTCTCTCCCTATCTCCCATTACCTCCCCACCATATCACTGGAAAAGGAAGAAGAAAAGCAGGAATAACTGGAATATACAGAGCACAGAGAGTCAATCTCAAAAAAGGTCAAGCCCAAATAATCCTTTGTTTCCTTGAATTATCATACATATCATGGATTCTAGTACTGTGTATGGTCACTTATAAGAGTGTTTTCATTTTTCTTGCCCTTTTCAAGTTCTTCTTTAAACTCGTAGTCTGAAGGAGCTCACTATGGCTGCATGGGTAAGGGATGGGAACCAAGTAAAAGGTCCACCAGAACTGTCTCCAAGATTCTCAAAGCACAACAATCATTTTTTATAGTATAATTTATTTTTAAATAACATTTCATTTTTTATTTTCTCCTATTGCATATAAAAATAATTTTCCACTTTTGTTGGGGTTATTTTAAATTTTAAGTTCCAGCATCTATACCACTCTTTTTTTTTCCCTTTGATGGTAAGATGGTAAGGAATCTAATATAGGTTATACATGTATAATAATGTAAAACATTTCCATGTTACTTATTTTAAAAGCACAATAATTTTTATAGAATATGGGAAATAACTCTTTCTTTATATCAGGAACAAGAGAGAAAGAGAGATTAAGTGTGACAAGCACTGTGATAAGCTTTAAGGATACAGATAAAATCAAGAACAGTTCCTGTCTTTAAGGAGCTTACATTCTAATAAAAGAAGACAATACATAAAAAGAATCAGGAAATGAAAGAGAGAGGAGTTACACAGCAGAATGCTTTGGATCTGATAGCCAAAAAGCTGACATTTTAAATAATAGCAAATTTTTTTTAAAGATATACACATATATGCATACATGTGTATATATAGACACACACATATGCGTATATTTTTCTTTGAAGCTTGTAAAGCATTTAACATACAGTCTCATTGGAGTCTCACAGTAACACAACAAGGAGTTACTATAAGTTTTAGCCCAATTTTACAGAAGGGAAAACGATATTAGAATGATTAAGTGATCTGTTCTTGACCATAATCACACAGCTAATAAATGTCCAAGAGAGGCTTTGAACAGAGGTTTTTGTTGATTCCAAGCCAAGTGTTTTTTTCTCTATACCATGATGACTCCAACTCAGGTACTTATTACCTTTCTTGGAAGACAGAATAATTTTAGGAATAAGTAATGGCAAAAGGAAAAATTGGGGACACCAAAGGAAAGCTTTACATATGGTGAGATTGGCTGTAAGATCTTCCTTTCCACCCTCTTCTGTTATGCCAAAAGGGAAATGTAAAGAATTTAAATGGGATTTTTGCCAAGTAAATGAGAAGAGGTAATATACTGGGCCAAGAACCTGCATCTCAATGTTCAAAATAATACATGGGGCATTGATAAAGTTCAATCAATATTGTAATTCAACCTACATTCTAAGGGCCCGGAAATGTAGACTGCTCTATTGGTTTAAACTCTTAAATACTAGTGTTCAGTTTCTACAGATGGAAAACAAAGGTTCATTCTCCCTTTTCTGCACCTGTGGGGTTTTAGATAACAAACACAATGATCTTTTCCACTTGTCTACTGAATGGAGAAAGAGAGTGGTTTATTTTCACTTTTGCATCTGGAATATGCATTTCCTTTCCCTCTCCTACCTCCACTCAGTTAGTGACCTGTGATGAAAGATCATTCTGTAATACAGTGAGGAAAATAATGGCTTTGGAGTCGAAGGGTCTGGATTTGAATCCTGAGACTATCACTCATAGGGCAGTTAGGTGGTGCAGTGGATAGACATGTCCAGTCTGAAGTCAGGAAGACTCATCTTTCAGTTCAAAATCTGACCTTGGAATCTGACTAGCTATGTGATCTGGGGCAAATCCCTTAAATGTATTTGGCTCAGTTTCTCACCTGTAAAATAAGCTGGAGTAGGAAATGGCAAACTACTCCAGTATCTTTGCCAGGAAAACCCAAACAGGGTCACAAAGAGTTGGTCATAACTGAAAAATGATTAAATAACAATCATTACTATCACTCATAGCCTCTGTGACTCATTTTCTTTAACTCTGGATTATCTCAAGGGCCCTTCTAGCTCTGCCTCCTATAATCTTTTGAGCAAGTATCTTTACCAACTCACAGATATGTTTCCTATCCTGGGTTATTTGGATAGATGGCAAAAATGTTGTGGGTTCTGATTTCTACAGACAGTTAATTTTACACTGGACAATAGCATCCAAAAAATATTTCCAGCTGCCTTTAAGATGCCTCTGGGTGATGTCATCTGCTCCCAAGAGTTCAATTACCTTCTCCATACAAATGATGGACATCATTCCCACCCTGAATTTCTCTCTCCAGAATTTCACTCCTGCATTAACAACTACCTGGTACATATTTCCAGTGGGATATGTTGTCATCATTGCAAGTTCACCATGTTTAAACTAGAACTCATTATCTTTTCTCCTTGTATCTTTCCCTCCTCAAAAAATGCCTGTTTTTATTGAAGGATATCTTTCTACTTTTTTCTACTTTTTCTACTTTTCTATCTTTCTACTCACTCATATTCTCAACTTTGGAGTCATCTTTGACTTTTTCTTCCCTTTCCCTATATAGATAACCCTATATTAAATCAGTTGCCTTTACACCTCACCCTGAACTTCAGGATGTTTTCTCTATTATTATCTAAATGGCAATGAACTAACTTTCTTCATTATAGTTCACTGCCATCAAGATAGTAACCATAAAGGTATCCAGAGGAGATTGAGTCAATCAACAAGGAGTTATTAAGTTCTTTTTAATGTCCTAGATATTAAGTTATTCACCAGAAATACAAAACTAAACCTTCCTCTCTCAGAGAGATTCCTTTCCAATGGGAGAGAGAATATGTAAGTATATTCAAGATGTATAAACAAAAAAATAGAAAGTAATTTTGTAGAGGAAGGACATAAATAACTCAGGCTAGCAAGAAAAATTATGAGTAAAAGAGTTCTTGAATGTAATTTTGAAGGAAATCTGGAATTCCAATAAAAAAAAAAGTAAGGAAAGAAGACACTCCAGGTAGAGAGATGTCAGGTACAAAGATAAGAGATGGGAGAAAGAGTATCATGTATGAAAAGCAGTAATGAGCGAGATAAGAATTGGATCTGTGAATTTTTAGTACAGAGCTCCAAGATGGAGAATCTTCCCCCTTCCAGTATAGAATGTGGTCAGAAATTTCTTGTGACTTATAAGTGCTCATAGCACTGAAATATTAAGTGATTTTCCCAGTGTCACAAAGCTTGCATATATTTCAGAGGCAAAGCATCATCCCTGGTCTTCCTGGATCTGAAGCCATTTCTGTATCTACTCCTCCATAGTGACTTCAATGATCTGTATTTTCTGAAACAGTCTCTCTGTGTCTCTCTTTGTGTGTATCTGTCTGTCCCTGTCTGTTTTGTTTCTTTGTCTCTGTCTGTATGTGTGTGTGTCTCCATCTTCTATCTCTGTCTCTGTCTCTGTCTCTGTCTCTCTCTGTCTCTCTCTCTCTCTCTCTCTCTCTCTCTCTCTCTCTCTCTCTCCTTGTTGATGACTCTGTTTCTTTTGATTTCTCTGAATCTGTCTCTCCCTGCCTCTGTCTCTGTCTCTTGTCTCTCTATCTCTCTGTCTCTCTCTTGCTCTTGCTCTCACTCTCTTGCTCTCTCTTTCTTCCCTCCAAAACAAATCAGCTAATAACTTTTTAACTTATTTTAATGATAATTTCATACTTCAAAGGGTGGGAGAACTATGAAGCATAATTTATCTATTAACTAATAAGATAGAAGGGAAAAATGATAAATGTTGGAGGGGATGTGGAAGAACTTGAAACTAAAATACTGCTGGTGGAATTGTGAGCTGGATCCAACCATTTTGGAGAACAATCCAAAATCATACCCAAAAAGTTATAATACTGCATATATCCTTTGACCTAGAAATAACACTATTAAGTCTGTTTCCCAAGGTAATTGAGAAAAAAAGAAAAGAACCTCTATGTTTTAAAATATATACAGTAGCTTTTCTCTAAAAAAAAATATGTATATATATAAATATGTATATATATATATGTATATATATATATATATATATATATGTATATATATATATATATATATACATATATAAAAGAACTGGAAATTGAGAGGAAGCCCATAAATTAAGAAATGGATGAATGAGTGGTATATGATTTTATGGAATATTACTGTGCTGTAAGAAATTATGAGCATGTTGATTTTAGAAAAACATGTAAAGACTTACATGAAACAATGAAGAGTGAAATGAGCAGAACCAAGAGAACACTGTATACAGTAACAGTAATATTATTTGAAGAGTAATTGAAAATAACTAAGCTAATCTGAGTAATATGAATATTCACACCAACTACAAAGTATCTACTTATGAAGAAAATCCACTTCCAGAAAATTAACTAATATATGAATGTATTATATGGTTTTACACAGATACACACACACACACACACACACATATAAAATGTTGGCCATCTCTAAAGCAGAGATGCAAAGTTGAAAAGGAAGAAGATAACTCAGAACATAAAAGAAATTAAAAAATAACATAAAATAAATGAGATTTTTTAAAAAGAGTGTTGAATCTGATTAACAAATTTAGTTGCTGAAAATGTTGCCAAAAAGCTACAGTTTCATCCTTAAAGTTTTCAATGGAGGACAAGAAATGTGGGCATGGTCTTAATGGCACCCGAAATTTTGGGAAAGCAGATTTCAAAAGAAGAATATATATCACCCCACAAACTAAAATTCTTTAGGAAAAGTCAGAGCAAGAGGGAAAAGAAATTCTCAAGAATTAAATTTTCATGACACCTTTTCCTCATTCCAGAGAGGACTTATCTGACAAGACCAATAATAGGCTTACCAACCAAATAAATTATATTTATATAATGAAGAGGAAACCAAGTACAGACAATAGAGGATGAATTTAAGAACATGACTCAATTCAATTAAAATGTCAGGATTTTGGATATGGTCAGTGAAGGGATTTGTTTTGCTTGTCAATACATATTAGATGCAAAAGTTTTTTGTGTGTGTGTGTGTTTTTTTCCTTTCTCCCAAGGGGAGGCTGGAATGGGAGAGGGGAAGAAAACAGAATTTTAAATTTAAAAAAATTTGATTAGGACTACTGTTTTAGGTGGGTGGAATGGAGATGACTGACAATAGAAAGAAGATTCAGAGTTCTTCTGAGCTGCTCAAATATTTATTCTTTTGTTTTCTCTCTTGAGGAAAACTTTTGATTGGAAATACTAGGAAAAAAAATAGAATTGATTCCCAAGATGAATAATGAGATAGGACCTAGTGGTCTTAATGAATTTGAATTTGTAATTTGTTTGGCTTAACTATACACAGTTGTAATATGTGGGGGGGGGGGAGGATATATACATAATTGGAGAAGGAAGAGAAAAAGTGGAAAGGAGATAATTCATAAATGAAAAGAAATTTGAATTTGATGAATTCAAGTCACCTTGCCATTTGAAATACATTTTAAGGTACTGAAAATGATAAGGGTTGGGGTCCCTTTAAGATGCCTTTCTAATTGCCCATGGCTGACCTTGATTCACAAATCCTGGTCAAAGGCACCCTTTGAATATCCGGGCCCAGCCCCACTATCAGCTCAGCTTCCCCCAACCCTCACCTGACCTGAGCTAACTGAAAAGCCCGCAGAGAACTTGGTACTGCCCACAATCTTTTGGGTATAAAAGAGGTGAGCCGGAACGCCCTCTTGGCAGGAGCCCTCCCAGCCAACACATGGTATCCTTCCAGCCATGTAGGGGTTCCTGCCCGCCAGCGGCCACCTTTGGCCCTGACGTCTTTCTAAATGGGATTTACTTCCAAATTCCTACAATAAACCTTTTATTTATCAATCTAGGTTTTCGGGCCTGTAAATTCATTTTACAGGGGACACTGCGCCTCATGGGATTATCTATGCACCAAGAAATGGGGTTCCCCCTTTCCTTTCCCTCATTAAAAAGTTGAATACATATGATTGCTAAGATATGAATAATATCTTAAAGAACATGGAAAATGGATGAAGTACTACAGGACTAAAGAAGGGTAAAGGTTCTGACTATCCAAAAAAAAAAAAAAAAAGTAAGAAAAGAGAGTCGGTGAATAATAAATCAGCAAGTTTTATCTTGACTCCCAGAAAAAATCAGAACTGGTTAAATGACCAGACTCAAAGAATTGTCATTAATGATTTAATATCAACTAGATAGGAGATCCCAGTGATGTGTCCCAGGATCAATGTTTGATTCAAGGCTATTTGACACTTACATAGATGATATGCCTGTAAAATATGAAAATTATACCAAATTGGAAGGAATAATTATCACACTGGATGATGGGGCAAGAACCCAAGGAGATCTTGACAAGCTAGAGCATAGGGCTGAGTCTTATGAGAAATAAGTGTCAAGTCTCATACTTATATTCAAAAAACTCAACTTCACAAGATGGGGGGGCATAATTAGAAAATAGTTTTTCTGGGGGGGGAATAAAACCATGGTTTTAGTAGGCTTATCTTGTTTTTCTTTGTAATCCCCATAATTTAGCACAGTGCATAGAATATAATAAACCTGTATTAAAAGTTAAATTGATTGGAACAAAGGCAGTGTGATATGGCAACAAGAAAAGTTAATGTTTTTTGGAGGGAGCATTAACAGAAACATAGCCTCCAGGAATAGCAAGTTTTTAGTCCCACAATCTCCTACCCTAGATAAACAACATCTAGATTACTACATTCTGATATTTGTGCTAAAGTTTAAGGTCACTAATAAGCTAGAAAGAAAAAAAGACGACAGGATATAAAAGACTTTGAGTCCATACCTTATAAAGATTGGTTGAAAGAAGTAAGGACAATTAGCCTATAGATGACAAAATGGAGGAGTGATGATATGATAGTTGTAATCAAGTATTTAAAGGACTGCCATTTCCTGTCATGTGGAACATGAATTCAGCTTCTTCCATTTGGTGTCAGAAGGAAGAACTAGACAAAATAGCTGAATGTTACCAAAGAAGCAAATTTAGGTTTGATCTTAGAAACAATCAGAGATGTCCAAAACTGGAGTGTTCTGCATAAGAAGGAATAGATTCCTTCTTATAAGAGGCATTTAAGCAAAGACTGGACTTGGGCACGTTCTAGTATCTATGCCTTTAGAAATATGAATTAGGATGCTCAGGGAGGACTAGTGTAAGGACTTATTGAGCTCTTTACAGGGCTACTCATCCAACTTTCGTGTCTGCCTTTCACCCAAATCTACCTTTCATCTGTGACTCCAAGAAGCTGTAGCATGCATAGTAGTCACACTTCAGTAACCATCTCAAAGGACAGGCTAAACCAGTTAGAAGATAACCAAGAGACCTCAAACCTATTTGGTGAGTTAGAAAGGTAATTACCCTAAACACGTGAACACTCCCCACTCCCAGCAGAATGGGCAAATGAGAACACTTTGTTCCAACAACTATGAAGATAACTAACTGAAGTGGGTGCTGTGGTATGCTTAGAGCTTGGGAGACATTACTGATGTCAGGGTCTCCCACAGCAACCTGGAACATCACCAATAATCCTGACTCTGATCATGCCCCTGGACTTTGACGATCCTGAGAGAGTGAGATTCATGACTGTGCAACTCTGCCTTACTTAAATCTAATTCATAAGCAAGACAAAATTTCACTCATGACGTGACTGGTCTTTGAAAATGAAGGATGAGCAATAACATGAATTTACTAAGTGATAACAATGCTCTCTTCCAACTCTCAAATTTTGTGATTCTGTGTTTATTTTTTCAACTTTATTTTATGCTTCTCTCTTACAGAAACTCTACATTCCAACTACTTACTATTCACCAAACTGGATACTTCACCTCCTGCTTCTTGCCTTGGTACATTATCATGTTATCTGCCACTCCCAAAATCCAGTCTCTGTTAATCTCAACTTTTCGGCATCCTTGCCAGCTTTCCAATTCAGTTTATGAATCATATACTTTGCAAAAATTTTCTTAATCCTTCCTGAATTAACAGTGTTAATTCCTTTAATCTGTCTTGAGTTATATTAATTTGTCCTTGTGATGTATCCTTCAATAATAGCATTAATGATGATAATAGCTAACATTTGTATAGAGTATTGTATTTTGAAAAATACATTACATATGTTTTTAATTCTCACAACAACCTGGGAGTTTGGTGCTATTATTACTATTATTCCATTTTGCAGGTGAGGAAAATGAGCCTGGGTGAGATTAATGACTTGATTCCAAGCCTAGTACTCTAGAATAAGTGTTCCTTAAGCACAGAGATTGTTTCATTTTTGTTATTTATAGTTTCTTTTCTTATGATATTTAATAACCACTTGTTGAATTCAATTGTTAAAATGTCACTGACTGGAAGAACAGTAAGATTAATAGGCAACATGGAACAGTAAAAGAACAGTGAACATGGTAATCAGTCCATGAATCTGAACCTAGTTTTGCCATTCTCTACTTATATGATCTTGGACAAAAAAAATATATACATACATATATATATATTAAAATTTCTGTGGGCCTCAGTTTCCTCATCTGTAAAATGAGTGAATTATACTAAATTATTTCTAAGGTATTTCCAACTGTAGATTAATGATACCTATAACTGTTGTCTGTGTATTACTCTAACACTCATACCTCATAGCTTTCACATATAGTACTGAATTACCATGCTGGCCAAATATAGGTCAGCTCTGATTAAATGCTTTACCCTTAAAATCAAACCACTTTTTAAAGGGAAAAATATATGTAAATTTTCAATGAGAATATTGATTCTAGACAATTCTCAGATTTTACAAAACAGATGTATATATTGGGGAATCTTCCCTATATGAACAAATACCTCTTATACTTACTTATATGGCTTTTACTGCTTTTGACCAATTGTCTGAATAAATGTGTATTTTGTCCCCCCCCAATGAGGTGAGAGAATTCTTAAAGACTATTGTTATGTCTCCTAAAGTTTCTATATCTCCAATGAGTGCCTTACCTAGCACTGGGAATGTGATAAGCACTAAAGAAACACTTTTTTAAAAATGTATTATTGTTATTTCTAGAAACACTATTTCTACCTCAAACAATGGCAATCCCAGTGGCTGTGTCAGATACTTATTAGTTGTGAGATCCTGACCAAGTCATTTAACCTCACTCCAGTTTCATTTTCCTCATATAGAATAATATTAGTACCTAATTCCCAATAAGGTATTTCAGTGGTTCTCTATTGCCTCTAAGATAGAATAAAAATTCCTCTGTTCAGAATTTAAAAGTTCTTCACAATCTGGTCCCAATCTGGCTATATCTCCAGATTTCTTCTCATATTGCTCCCTTTCAAGCAACAGATTATCCTGTTTGCTTTTTTTGTATATGACACTTTAGCTCCAATCTCCTTATCTTTCCATAGGGCATCACTTGTGCCTGAAATATTCTCTCTTCTTTTTATTAAACTCTGCTGCATATTCAGGAACGACTAAATGATTAAAATCTGCCTTTTTGCAACTTCCCTGCATTTCTCCTACTTCTGTCCTCTAGAACCCAATAGCACAAAGTCAGCAAAGATGAAAATGACATAAGAATATCTATATAACTTTGGTAGAACTACAATTTCACAATCGTTTCACTAATACAGATCTGAGCTCCTATGATGCTTCCTTAGTCTGTGCAATTCTTTTCCATATCTTTTCATGAATTCTCCATATAAAACCCACTTTATATATTGGTGGTCTTTTTCTATACTCTAATATTACTTTTAATAATTAATTAGTCTCAATATATATGTAATTATATATTTATTATTTACTTATATTAAGTGTTATATGTAAAAATAAACTATAATTAATGTGAACATATATTCTATAATATATATTATATGCAACACACATAATATATAACATATAAATTATAAATTATGTGAATCAAATAAAAATAATAATTGATTAATATTATTACAGAAGCCCATATATTTTGGGTAATATTCTTATGTACACAAAGGAAAATATAACTCCTAATTCACAGAAAGAATGTTAAGTTCTAATGTTGTGTTATCCTGAAATGAGAAAGGATGTCTTCAGATTGTTGAAAAACTTTGGAGAGGGAGTTGAGACTTTTGAATAACAAATGAAACCCTTTAGAGTCATAGCCATGTAAGGGAAATTGGACCCCCGCCCCCAGCATCTTAACTCCCAGAGCTTGCAGCTATAGAGATCACTAAGAATAGACTCCTTCCCTGTGAGAATCTCTCTCCCAGCTAAAGAATTCATTATTATTATGTATTCTTTGATTTTTTTCTAATCTGTATAATTTCACCAGATTCTATTTATTATTTTATCTTGAGGTTTATTAACTACTCATGATTTTTTTTTGGTATAACCAGTGTTTGGTAGAAAGGAAATAAGCTGGTAGTAGGAAACTAAGTATTACCCTCTCTGAAAGCATCTAGTAAAAATGATATTTATTCTGGGCCATAAAGTGCTACCAATATTTGGAGTATAGACATATTGTTGTTCATGACTTCATTTTCAAAGAGGATCAGTGACATTCTTGACTTGGACGTCAATTGAATTCAAATAAAGCAGAGTTGCACAAAGTCATCAACCTCATTCTTTTTTCCAGAGTCTTCAAAGTACAGTGGCAAGTCAAAAGTCAAGATGACTGGCGATGGCCCAGGATGCACTGAATGACCTTGGTGTCTTAGATGTCTGAGCCAGCCCTAAATGCCTGCTTCATCACCAATGGAACAAATTATTCTCATTTGCCATTCTGCTAGAATAGGTCTTTACATGCTTGGGATAGACTCACTAACTCACTAATAGGTTTGAGGCCTGTTAGTTACCATCAATCTGGTTACTCTCCTCTTGGAAAAAAGCAAGTGAAGTAGCAAATTCCCAATTCAATTACCCTACTTCTGCTTCTCATAAAATGGCAGAGCAGATTGGGTTAAATCCCAGTGGGCTAAGCTATCTCTGTATATCAGATGGACACACACTTGTACCTCACTCCATTTGGACTATTTTGTGTCGATTCTTATAATAAATAGTCAATCTTTTTTTTGTCATACATGGCCTCAATGTTGTCTTGTTCATTGGATATTGTTGGTGAATTGCTATAATTTCCTTATACTCACCATATTTTATTCCATTATTCTTTGAATTATTTATAATTTTGATTCTACAGAGATCATAGTATTCCACCATCTTAAATTACATTATATCATCACTTAGAAAATTTTGTTGTTAAAGAGATACTTCTGTGGCAATGATCATTGCAAATTCTTTGTGATTTCTCAAATGTAATGCAATCCAATTTAATTCTATTTCTTATCCTCAATTCTGGACCAAGTCCGCTGTCTAATTACATTGTCTATCCAAGAGAAATATACACGTAAATGGATATGTACATATGTGAGTATGTACATATATTCACATTCATATATGAGAAGAGGCATATTGTAGTGATAAGCTAGGAGTCTAGAAGATCCAGGTCAAGTCCTACCTGTAATAGTACTACTGTCTGTGTGACTCTGGATCAGTCACAGCCTCTCAGTGATATAGGCAAATCTTTAAGGTTATAAATTTCAGAGACAAAACTAACCTGCATTGATGGAATTTCTTCACTAGGCATTCTTTATATCAATGAAATCATAGATCCAGTCCCTATCCTATGAATACACATATGCATGAAAAAAATAATATCACAGGGCCAACCAAGCATTTTTTAAATAGGAAATGAAAATTTTGTTTAAATAATAGCCAGGAAAACATAGTCATTAGATACAGATATAAATAGATGACAGATAGATATAGGCATATTCATATACATATACATGAATATACATATATAGCTAAAATCATATCTACTATCAGATGTCTTCCCTGATCCCTCTAAATTTCAGTGCCTTCCCTTTGTTAATTATTTTCTTTTCATCCTGTATATAACTTGCTTGTATGTAGTTGCCTGCATGTCTTCCCTATTATACTTTTAACTCCTTGAGGTCATGGATTGTCTTTTGCTTCCTTTTATATTTCTAGCACTTACAACAATCATTGGCACCATATTAGATATTGAATAAATGTTTGTTAATTGATAGATTTACATATGCATGCATATATATAGATACTTGTACATATAATATACATATACAAATACATATATATGTGCATACATGCATATAATTCAGTTACAGACCAATTAATAATAAACAATATGCATTTTCCATACATCGCGTTTCTAATATAGATGGGCAAACTGCTCTCTTTGATTGCTGTGGATTTCACTGAGAAGGTTTTCTGGGCTTCATGCCATTAGCAGTGTTTCATCTGTGACTAGGAGCATCTGAATAGGGAATATGTACAGGATATCTCCATGACACTGACAAACCATCTGCCATTATAGTACTTTCATTGATGATTTCAACTCAGCAAATCACAAAGAGAAGTTATTTTTAGAGTAGTAACTATCATAGTCTCATATAATTTACATAGAAATAAGGAACTCCTAATTTGAAGAGTACTTTCAAGAGTGCATTTTATTTTATCAAATCAATCACTTTTTAAAGTCCATAAACAGTAGTAGCCAAATGTTCTTTTTCTCTCCATGTCTCAGTTGGTTGTATGGCTTTAAAAATAGGGGCTGCAGTAACTGAATCATCAGATTCCTCTTACTATCTCAATACTGTCCTAGTACACCCCCTTCTGACCAATCAACATCACTCAAGGTGTATCTAATCCTATTTTGACAACTATCAAAACATCACCCCTCAACCTTTCTATAAGAATCCCTTTCTATAAGGGGATCATGTCAGACCTATGAACTATAATCAGAGGATTTGTTTATCAAGAATAAAAAGCAAAACATCTGAAAGGAACAAAATCACAGGGCTGCTCCTTATCCCTACATCTTCATAGTCAGTAAAGCAAAGAAACAAAAAGCTGAGCTTCTTCCATTGTTTGGTTTCAAACTAGGTATGATAAAGGAGTCTCTAATCATCCCAGAATTCACAACTACTCATCTATAGAATGAGTTTAAGGAACTGGACTAAGAGATTAAGTATAAATTCCCTTCTATATCACAACTCTTGACTTCCACTTGTAGAATCACAATAATAAACCTGGTTCCTATTTTGCTAGGAAGGAGGTGTAGTCCCTAAAGGTCTGAATAATGATTCAGGCTACATGTCCACAATCTCCCTAGGGTTTTCTCTATAACAAGGCCCCAGATGTAGTAGCCTAGTCACTGGAAGCACATGATTCCCTTAAAATGGTTATTAGATGGCTAGAGAAATCCTGTGGTGACTTGTTATCTCAATTTTCAACGCAGACAAGATTTTCCCACAGGGAGTCAGATCAACACTACAAGAGATGTAACTGGGACCAGGAGATCATTATACACTTCAACAACAATATTATATGAGGATCAATTCTGGTGGAAGTGGCTATCTTCAGCAATGAGAGGATCCAATTCAGTTCCAATTCATTAGTAATGAACAGAACCAGCCACACACAGTGAAAGAACACTGGGAAATTAGTGTGGACCACAACATAGCATTTACACTCTTTTCTGTTATTGTTTGCTTGTATTTTTGTTTTTCTTCCCAGGTTATTTTTAACTTTCTTTCTAAATCTGATTTTTTTGTATAGCAAGACAACTGTATAAATGTGTATACATATATTGTATTTAACATATACTTTAACATATTTACCATGTATGGGACTACCTGCCATCTAGGGGAGGGAGTGGAAGGAAGGAGGGGAAAAGTTGGAACAGAAGTTTTTGCAAGGGTCAGTGTTGAAAAATTAACCCATGCATGTGTTTTGTCAATAAAAAGCTATAATAAAATAATAATGATAATAATAATTTTTTTAAAAAGAGATATGGTTGGGACCAGCTGCCTCATGAGTTTTAAATGAGTATTAGAAACATCCTAGAAATGCCCAAGTAACCACATTGGCTTTAGGTAAATAAGTTTTAATGTCTTCTGTCCAAAATTCTTTAGATGGAAGTTTTCATGAAGAGAGATTCTGAGAATGGGGACCTGGAGGCAGGGCTTCTACTGACAGATGATTTCTTATATAGAACACTGATATCAAAGCATCTTTCCATGACATGAGCACCCATGTTCCAGGAAGGATCCAATGTCTTTGGATTATATTCCCTTATTCAAGGACATCCCTGGGAACATCAGTTTCTGGTTCATGTTTCCCACAAATTTTTTCTGACTGTCATTCCCCCAGAATCTGTCTAACTTGTGTCTCCACAAAGGGAAACCCTGGAAATATTTGTATCGGACCTTTGCCTTCTCTGGACTACTACATCTGGATCCTTGTTATAAAGGAAATCATAAGAAGAATGTGAACATGTAGCCTGAATCATTATTCAGTCTTTCAGCTCACCTCTACATAATCAAGCTAATAAGATATAAAATATTGAAAGACTTTATTTAACCCAAGGGGAAAAAACAGGTTTCTGAGTTCCCTGCCCATTAGGAAAATCCTTCTTCCCTTCTTATAAGGAATTAAGTTTTCAGTTCACTCTTTTTCAGTAGCCATATATTTCACATGACTGACAATAGCAACGAGAAGATAGGTCTAGATGGTTCATTAGTTCCTTCTGTTCCCTGACATATCAACCTCTCTAGCAGGGAAGAGCAAGGTTTTCTTCTCCATATTACGTCTCTGTGACTTACCTCTGAGCAAATGTCTCCCTATAAAAGCTACACAGATGCAGAGGCCTCTCTCCAGGTTCCATGTGCAACTCAACATTGAGGTTGTAATATTCCTTCATATCCAATTTCTACCATTCTTTCATTTCAAAGCCATTCCCATCTTTCCCTTTTTTCCTACTGCTATTATTCTAGTTTTGGTCCTCAGTGTCTCATATATGGATTAGTTTCCTAACTAGTCTCCCTGAATCCGATTTCCTTCCCTACAGTCAGTGAGGTGGATAGAGTTCTGTGCCTGGAAAGGAAGAGAGAAAGGTTTCTTCCATATCTGTTACATATATTATTTCACAAAAGAACAAAGTTTAGAATAGGTAACAGATAGGAAATAGATGGTTGCTAATGCTGGATCCATTTCTAAATTTTAGGGGAAAACTACATTCTTATTTCAATATAATTGGTCTGTTTTGCAATATTTTATATTTATTTTATTCATTTAAAAACACTATTCTGAGAAAAGTATCATAGGCTTCACCAAACTGCAAAAGGAACCCACAACATAAGAAAATATTAAGAATACTTGCCACAGTTCATCTTTCAGAGCCCACCTTCTCCCAGAGCTAAGTCTGAATTCTGGGTGGACGGAGAATAAGGATGATGAACAGAGAGCAGAAAGCATGGTATACAGATGGGAAATTATGTGGAAACCTCATTCCAGGCAAGAAAAAACAAAAACAAAAAACAATATTAATGCCAAGTTAGAGATAAAAAAAAATGACAAGATATGAAATACAACTGAGGCAAATGCAACATCACCTATTTAAAGAAACTATTTAACATGGGAAGTAGATGAAAGAATAGGCATGATCATCCCTTTATAGAGATCTTCTTTACAAAGAGATATATCTTTCACATTTTTTTCTTTTTTTCTCACTTTTCCTGTCCATTTCTTGGTTGATAAAATGGTATCACTTACTTATGGCCATAATATGTCTCTCTCCATTGATAAACCGTCAATCAATTAGTATTCATTAGATGTTTATTATGTATTAAATTACATGTTTATTATATTGGTTGTGCCAAGTTCTGAGGATACCCAAAAAGGATGTAGTAGAGAAGGGAACTCAATTCACATAATCCTTATTTTCAAAGAGCATACATTCTAATGGCTAAAATAACATGTAAATATATGTACATTCAAGGTATGACCAGAATAGATGGAAAGTACTATGAAAAGGGCACAGATATATCCAGTGGAGGGCCCAGGAAAGGTTTTCTGCAGAAAGTGGGATTTGAGCCGAGTCTTAAAGGAAGTCTGGAACACTAAAAGACAGAAATGTAGGGGCAGAGGATTCAGGTGACCTTCAAATTCAACTCTTGGTAAACTGCAGTATTCTATGACTTGAAGTTATACAGCATCAATGGAATTTTTTAAGTGGATCTTTACTTCAGGAGGAAACTTAGAGTCATAAATAGCCCTGTTAAATTTTTTTTAGTGGAGGCAAAATATTCTACACTCTGCTTCTTGTCTTTGTACTCCACAAAATGCTAAGCCAAATGCTCATCATGGTGATGGGATATAAATCTTGGCAGGATCTGGAAAGACTTCCAACATAGTATTGACATAAGTTTATTTTCTTTCTATAGATAAGCATTATCAAGTATGGAGAAAGGAAGAATCATTTATTAAGTCCCTACTAAAAAGCACTGTGCTAAGTATATTATTTCATTTGATCCTCACAAAAACTCTACGAAGGAGGTGTTATTATTATCCTCCTTTGGGAAAACTGAGGCAGATAGAGATTAAGTTATTTGCCTAGGGTTACAAACTAGTAAAGACTGAAGACCATATTTAAATTCAAGTCTTCTTGACACCAGGTACAGAACTCTAACCACCTCGCTAACTGTAGGAAAGGAAATTGGATTCAGGAAGACTAGTTAGGAAACTAATTCATGTATGAGACACTGAAGACCAAAATAGAATAATAGCAGCAGGAAAAAGGGAAAGATGGGAATAGCTTTGAAATGAAAGAATGATAGAAATTGACCTGCCAAGTTCATCACTTGGGCTATCCCTTTGGTTCTGAATTCTTTATCAATGGTGACTGCTGAAACAACTTTACTATCATCACCAACAAATAGTGAGTTGTCTCAGAAATTAGATGTAAATGTGGGTGGGGGAAGAAAGTATATGTTTTACAGAATGGAGAAATGATCCATTTTCTGTATTTTAGAAGCTAATATTTGAAATCAGAAAATAAGGAATATAAAAAGTTTTTTATCTCTAAGATCAAAATTACTCTGAGCAGGTGAATTACTTAAATCTTTTCAAGTTGTCAAAATATCTTCTAATAATGCCAGTGTACAGAGTGATTAATATGGATTAACTGGACCTCGTTGAGCAAATCTGTGATAAACCTGGCACAGCCAAAAATCACAAATCAACAATAATTTTTACCATGGTAATTATTTTAGGTAATTGGAGCTCTATGGATTTTAATATAACCAGTTCCTTGGGAGAAAAAAAATAATCTAATGTACAATAGATTATTCATGTTTTGGCAGTGAGCCAAAAGGGGAGGCCAGGCCTATATTTTCCCTTCTACTCTCACCTTTTCGTCTTATGAGCCATTTTAACCACATGTTGTCCAGAGAAACAAAAACCGTATTCCCTGGAGAAGACAGTCCTCCCAACTGAATAGCAGAGGCTCAAGACTACAACGATTTAGTCACACAGAAAGAAAAGAAGAAACTGTTTCTGACTTGAATGAAGACTTTTTTGAACCAACAGTAGCAACTCCTGGTAAGCAAAATCTTATGAGGTAATGAATAATAGAATCTCGATAAAGAGGACTTTAAATCTAAGGTATCTCTTATAAAAGAAAGCTATTCCTTCTTTCTAACAGACACAATCCTGATTTTCTTGCCTCTTTGATATGGAAGCAGGCGCTTTGTATTTTGCAAAGGACAATATGAAACACACATGTTATTTTCTAGAAGAGAGATTTTTCATTAATACAATGGGCCCCTTTCCAAAAATTTGTTAACTCCATAGAATTTCTACAGACCTGTATCTCCACATGTACTTCTCTTTTTAGAAAGCACTCACTTAAAAAGGATGTGTATTTTCTTCCCTAATTTAAGTTTAGAAATTATTTCACTGAATTATTTGTATTAAAATGTCTACCAAAAAAAGTCTGACATAAAATCATAAATAGCTTGGTCTATCATGTTTATTATGAAATTTCTTTCAAAATTAGTTTTTCCATCTCTGTATATTTTTTTAAGGTTCAAGCAAATTGAAGACAGTAGTTTAATACTTTAATGATACTTGCCACTAACAAGAAAACTTGAGATTAAGAAAACTGGACACTTCAGTGCAGAAAAAGTAATATTTTTTGGTAAAAATTAAGGTTCAGCTGAAATATTGTATAAATATCAAACTCCATCATGGGTTATTAGAGAGTATATGTAGGCAATCACTTAATGCCATTTTTATAATTGTTTTGCACAATATTTATGGGGAAACAATAAGTTGCGTATGAGAAATGAGAATTCAGTTTGGATCAGCCTAGAATATTTAGTTCTAGAAATATGGATATGTTAATCCAGTAATTTGTTGAAAAACAAAACATGAATGAAAAGTGACATTTGGTAATGAAGGAAATAAAAGCAAATATTTTTGTTTCATAGACCTAACAATCTCTTCTTTGGAGAAATAAAACCAAGAAATATATTTATAGATGAATTTAAATTCTTTTTCTGTTTAGAATGAATGACACCAATTTCCTTAGGACAAGAATTTCCCAATTATTCAAAGGTGCTGAAAGCAGCAGCATTTCATTGGGATCTGCTGTTGTTTTATAATCATTTCAGTCAAGTCCAGCTCTTTTCGACCCAATTTGGGGTTTTCTTGGCAAAGATACTAGCATGGTTTGTCATTTCCTTTTCCAGATCATTGTATAGTTGAGGAACTGAAGCAGAATTAAGAGACTTGTTCAGGGTCATACAGCTAGTAATTGTCTAACTTGGATATGAACTTAGGATCTCCTGATTCCAAGGCTTCCATTCCATCCACTGTACTACCTAGTACAAATAGAGGCTAATGAAGATCATACAAATAAAGAGCTATTACTTCACTCAGTCATTACACTGGAATTGCCAACATTTGTCCAGTTCATGCCTTTGTTTATTTCTGGTCATTATTTGCCAGGGGAGAAGAGAGTCCTTCAGGACACCAGAAAGTCAGTGCTCCCAATCACATCTGAAATTTTGATCCGTTAAAAATTAAGGCATAAACATGGTGCACTTTAGCCATTTTTTCCCTTTTTACTTCCTTCTTCTTTATTCTTATTCTTTTCTTCCCCTTTTAAATGGAGAGAGATCCATGCTTTTCTTAGATATGGAATGCCTTCTTTCTATAACAATATTATTGATAGTTTAGTCATAAAGATAACTGCCATCACTTATCATCATTTGGTTTTTGTGACTACGAGTAGAGCCAAATGTAGCTCTCAATTCTATCTTCTTTGGGACATGTAGCTCGGGCAGTGATAGCGTATGGTAGCATTATTTCCAGAGGATGGTGCAAACTGTACCCTTTGTTAGGTTGTTTACCCACACAATTTTGTGGACAACCCAAACACATCTGCTCCTAGAAGGGATTTTCCATTCCACACAAGATGATGAAGGAATAATGTGTATTTAATGAAAAGCCTTTCATTATCCATCATTATCAACAAACACTGAGAGGTGGCTCAATGAGTACTATACTGATTTAAAAGCTTCCCCTTCCCTTTTAGAAATCATAGTCCAGTAAGGCAAAAGATACAGCTATTAAAAAAAAAACCCTAATTCAACAGTTTGCGTGAATTCAATGCCAAATAATTAATAAATGCAACAGAAATTCTGAGAAGGCCATGGAGGAAGAATGGTTAGACAACCTGAAAAAGGTTTTAGTGAATTGCAAGTTTAACAGAAGTCAGCGGTATGACACGTCAATCCCACCCCTCAAAAAAAAATTTCCAGATGATAGCTTGGGCTTCTCTAGAAGGCCAAGCTTTGAGTTATAAGGAAGTGAGAGCACCACTCTACATACTCTGCCCCAGACAGAACATATTTGGTATATTGTGTTTAGTTCTGCAGGCACTAGATCTTATTAAAGATATTGGAAAATGAGAGAACATCCAGAGGAAGATAACCAAAATGGTGAAAGGCCTTACATAGCCTGTAGAAATTAATTAAAGAAACTGGGAACTTTTATCTTTGTGAAGAAAAGACTTGAGAAGGACATGGTGAATATGCTCATGTCATGTGTAAATGAATTAGATGCAATTCTCTTTGCCATTGTTCACCTTGCTTCTTCCCCACCAACTAGAAACAATGGGTAGAAGCTGCAGACATGTAGACTGAGCTGCCTATAGACAAAGTAGACTCTCCCTCATAGGAGATCATCAAATACAGAATAGATAACCACTGACTGGTATAAGATCTGGTACAAGAAGGTAGGCTTGCTTAAACTTGTTATTTCGTCGTTTTTCAATGGTAGCCTATTCTTCCTGGGTTTTCTTGGCAGAAATACTAGAGTAGTTGACCATTTCCTTCTCCATCTCATTTTACAGATGAAGAAACTGAGGCAAAAAGGGTTAAGTGACTTTCCTTCCTACCCTAAAGTACTGAGTCTATTATTTCAGAGCAGATCATTTGAAAAAAAGTTTAATGAAAAAAGAACTTGAAATATTAATGGGAAGATAGAGTTTAGACAATATGGAAGGAAATGAGGAGAATCTTCTGAAGAAGATGAAGGAATCAAGAATGCATACAATATGATAAAGATTGATACATTTGCTCAGAATAGAGGAATAGAGTTTGTGCAGGGAAGTAGAGGTAAGATAAAAATGAAAAGGTAGGTAGAAGTCTGTTTGTGGAGGGCTTTGAATGTTAAGCTAAGTAATTTGGATATTATCCTGTAATGAAGAACCACTGAAAATTTATTTTATGAGGCTTATAGATGGCCAGTGCTCTATGCACTCAGGAGGACCTGAGTTCAATTCTGACCTCCAATACTTAATATTTCCTAGCTGGGTGAGCCTGGGCAAGTCACTTAACCCCAATTGCCTCAGGAGAAAAAATTATTTTATAATGAACTCAATGATTAAAAAAACCATTAACTTGCATATATAAACTTATATGAAAAATGAACCAAGAGAACATTGTATATAGTAATAACAACATTATTTTAAGAATAACTTTGAATGACTATTAGAAATACTAAAATTCATTACAAAGGATATATGAAAAAAAGACATTAATTGCATCCAGAGAAAACTGATAGTAGAAGTATGCATGAAATTGTTTTACATATATTTGTATGTACATATATAAAATATATGCACATATATCTAATATAGACACATATAGACACATACAAGGGAAAACAGAGGGGGAGGAAAGAGTGACATGATATAGTTGTACATAATAGATTTGCAATTTCATATACAATTATCTTTCTATTCTGTCATATTATGGAAATGTTTGTTTTAATTTCTTAAGTTCAGAATAAAATAGATAATTTTTTTAAAAAGAAAATTTATTTTAATGGGAGGGATGGGTAGAGGAAAGGTCATGAGGCTGAAGAAAGGTGACATGCAAAATACTATTTTAGGAAAGTTAGTCTTAAAGTTGAAAAAAGATTGAACTGAAGGTGGGAGAAACTAGAAACATAAGGATGAAATAGGAAGTTACTACAAAAGTCACAAAAACACAATATGCTGGAACCAGAAGGAAACATCTGTTATAACACCTATTTTCTTTTTTTTTTTATTTTATTTATAAATTTTTTTGACATTATATATGCATGAGTAATCTTTTTTATAACATTATCCCTTGTATTCATTTTTCCAAATTATCCCCTTCCTCCTTCTACTCCCTCCCCTTGATGACAGGCAATCCCATATATTTTACATGTGCATTACACCTATTTTCCTGAGAAGACCCTCCCTATCATTCCCAACAAGTACTGGAGTCATTCTAGCTTCCCTCAAAAACTTCAAAGGAAATCTCCTTTCCTTTCAAAGTATTTCTTTCTACTTTGGAATTGCCCTTAACTTTAAGCTTAACTTTACATCAAAGCAAAATCTGCCTTTTTTATGACTTCCATTCCATGGTCGTCATTCTTCCCTCTGACATCACACAAACCAAGTCGAATCTCTTTTTCATTCATAAAACAGCCCTTCAAATAGATGAAAACAGTTATCCCAAGTTTATCCCAAACTACCAAGTTTTTTTCTCTATGATTTAAAATGAACCTTATTGGTTTCTATTGCTTCCAGGATCAAAGACAAAAACCTCTATTTGACATTTGAAGTCCTTCATACTGTAGCCCCTTCCTACCTCTCCAATTTCCCTTACTCCTTAACATATGGTCGTCAATCCAGTTAAAATGATCTCCTGGCTGTTACAGGAACAAGACACTCCAGCTCTCAGCTCCAAGCATCTTCCTTAGCTGTTCCTTTTGCCCAGAATTCTCTCCTCAACTCTACCTATGAACTTGCTTGGTTTCCTTAAAGTCTCAACTAAAATTCCATTTTTTACAGGAAGTCTTCCCCTACCCCTCCTAATTCTCATGCCTTCCCTGTTATTTATCACCTTATCATCCTATATGTAGCTTGCTTTGTATTTATTTGTTTGCATGCTGTTATTCTCCCTTAGTTTATAAACTCCTTGAAGACAGAGACTGGATTTTGTATCTTTTTGTATCCACAGAGTTTAGCACAACTAGCACATAGTAAGTATTAATAAATGTTGATTGATTGATTGATTGATCCTTATATGGCTTTTGAGATTCAAAGTTCATCACCAAATTGGTTATATTTGCCTAGATATGTTCCAGGTTCTCCAAACTCAGTCAAAGAAAAAAGAATGTGTGGGATGTTCAACCTATAGAAATCATGAGACATCTCTGAGCATACTGCATGAGATAAACAGAGGACCTGATATTTTCCCTATTCTTCTTCTTGTTGTAGGACATCCTACTGCTGAGGCTCAATTGTCAAAAAAAAAATCCATCTTGCCATCATGAAGATTTTATTCCGGTTACAGATGTTCAGATTCATCTGGAATCCTAAGTTTCCTAGGAGGTATTTTCATCAAGGTTACCAGGTTTTGGCTCCTCTGAATCTTTCTGACTTTGAAGCTATAAATCGTTGTGAACGGGACTTACCAGAGAAGTTTAACTTTGCTGGGGATGTATTGGATAGATGGGCTCAGCTGGAACAGGTAAGAAATATACACTTTGTAAAATACACACACACACACACACACACACACACACACACACACACACACAAAATTACTCTTTGTGTACCTTAGCTTTGACTCTAATGGAAAGAGTCCCAATTCAGGAACCAGAGGAAACTTGCTCTGAAATTTGGCTACTTACTATCTTGGAGAATTCATTTATCAGCACTTGTCCTGTTGTCCTCATCTATAAAATGAAGAGACTAGATAACTTCTCTGGTCCCTTCCAGTTCAAGATTTATCATCCTATGAGTCATTTTTCAATAGGCTCACAATTGGGAATATTTTAACTTAGGGCAAAAATAGTAGAAAGTGTTTGTGTTGGGTGGGGGGACAGGAAATGGGATAGTGGTACAGAGGTTGACCATATCCATAAGTCTATTTCAGGAGAGGAGGCAGTCTGATCATTATCCTTGAGAAGTTTGGGAGGAAGGTGGATCATAACAAGGGACTATGAAGACAGAATACTAGAAGGTCACCCCTAGTATGACCCAGGGTGGTTTGCCACATGATGACTAAGGTGTGCAAAGTGAGGCAAGGTATGGAGCTGGCAGTTATTGAAGAAAACAAAGCTCTTAGTTGTCAAAAACATGGGGTAAAGCCTTATTTGCCCTATACTAGTAACATCTCTGTTTCTCAATGCCCTATCTCTCCAAGACTCTCATGTTCCAGGTTTCTTTTCTCCCCTTTGGGAAAGAAATTTGCTTCTCAATAAAAGTAGCCCCTTTCTACCTATACTATCCCTACTTTTACCTAAAACCTTCTCTCACATTATGACTGTTCAGCTAATTATAACTTTTGAAGTCTTCTTGTCACAGGCTATCCCAAAAGGTACTATTGGTAGTAATGCTTTAAAATAATTAAAATAAAGCCACTGAACAGTCAATGCTGTACATATACAAATGCAAGTTCATCTCATTTCTTCCAATTCTGAATATGGGATTGGAAATATGTGGTGAAGGTGAGAGAGTGATATATAATATATTTAAGTACTGAACCACAATTCAGAAGTGTTCCTTGGTGTCTTAGTATTTTTATAATTCTCAAATCTTCAAAACCCATCAGAACTTTGTAAAGGCAAATATGATTTTTTTAAAATTATCTGTTGATGAATCCCTTAGAGGTTGATTGAAGATAATTACAAAGTTGTCAGTTTAAGCAAAGCCTCTGCTTTCCTGTTATGTGGATGAACCTTCACTTCAAAGAAAGAATTGAGAGTCGATTTATCAAAGATATTATTACAAAAGGTTTTACTGCATTTTGTTTAGGACAAGGAACCAGACAGGCTCTAAGATTCTGTCCTCTCAAAGATTCAAAGATTCTCTTTAGCATTAGAGTATTAGATGAGTCATTTCACAGAATCACAGAACGCCAGGATACCTCTGCTTTCTACAGTTCATGAAATCCCCCTCCCTACTTCTATACAGGACTAAGTTGTCTGAGTGTCCCCTTGGATGGCTGTCCCCTTCATTCAGGGGGTATGCTGGCAAATATTTGGTAATTGGATCTCCAGAAGAAAATTTAAAGTACATATAATACATGTTATGTTTAAACTTCATTATTAACATTTTCTCCATCATTTTCTTAAGTATAGAAATCAACAAAATAATCAATCAAGCCCTGATTTGCTGTTCTATCATTAAAGGTTTCATCACAGGCCCTGAGAATATAGCCTTCACATTCCTTTCTTTTGTTTCACTGACCAGAAAGGAGAGCGTCCTTCCAACCCAGCACTATGGTGGATTAATGACAAAGGAGCTGAGGTGAAATGGAACTTCAGGGAACTGGGTCTTTTATCCCGCAAAGTGGCCAATGTTCTCACCAAGTCATGTGGTCTCCAGAAAGGAGAGAGAGTTGCTGTGATTCTACCCAGAGTTCCAGAATGGTGGCTGGTCAATGTGGCTTGTATGAGAACAGGTCTGTGATGTTAACATTCCTAAGTCAAGGAATCAACTTAGAGAGATAAGAACCAAAGACAGGTGATATTTCAAATAACCAATATCTATTTTTTTAAAGCCTTCCCATCATGGGAAGATAAAAGATATTACTAAATTGCCAATATTCTTAATAACTGGGAACTTTTCCATGGATACCCCTTTCTAAAACTTATAATAAGCTTGATTACTATGTGTTGCATGGTCAAATAATATATTTTATTAAATGGAAATAAAGCTAGGATGTGGCAGAAAAAATGAAGGACAAAGTCCAAAGACATGGACTGAAGTCCCAATTCTACAATTTCTATGAACCTTAGCTTCTCTTTCAATAAAATGTGGAAAAAACATTTGCTTTGCTCACCTCACAGGATTGTTATGAGAAATGTGTTTTATAAACATTAAACTTATCAACATAACAAATATGGAAATATGTTTAAAAGATTGAATATATTCAACATATATCAGATTGCTTGCTATCTTGGGGAGGGGAAAAGCAAGGGAGGGAGGGAGAAAAATCTGGAGCATCAAGTTTTACAAAAATGAATGCTGAAACTTTATGTGCATTTGGAAAATAAAATATTATTTAAAATATCAGTGTTATATGAATATTGGTTATTCTTGATAAATAGAATTTTAAGCTAAAATCAAGAATCTGATAATATTTTCAATTAAAAGTTTTAGAGTTGGGACACTAGGTAGCACAATGGATAAAATGCCAGGCCTGGAGTTAGGAAAGTTTGAGTTCAAATTTGACCTCAGATACTTACTAGCTGTGGCCCTGAGCAAGTCACTTAACCCTGTTTACCTCAATTTTCTCATCTGTAAAAATGATCTGGAGAAAGAAATGGCAAACTACTCTAGTATCTTTACCAAGAAAACCCCAAATAGGGTCACCAAGAGTCAGACATGGTTAAAACAACAGTGGAATAAAAACAAAGTTGGAAGAAACTACGATCAGCCCTGGATAGTGGATCCCAGCTTGACTTTTGCAAGTGACTTTGCTTTCCTTATCTGTAAAGTGAAGGAGTTAGACTGGGGCTTCTAACTCTAAATATATGATCTTTTAGTCTAACTCTCATATTTTTCAGTGATGAACATTAAGTTTAAGTGACTTGTCCAATGTCAATAAACTGTGTGTCAAGCTCTGTACTAAGTGCTGAGGACAAAAAAGTCAGAAAGAAATGTCTTCCCTCAAGGAACTTACAATCTAATGGGGGAGACAACAGACAAATATCTACAAACAAGCTATACATACGATAAATAGGTCCTCAGATTTTATTCTCTGTCCACTCCACCACACTGGCTTCAGTTATGGTCCCACATGCCATCTCTGGTATCATACGCGTTCAATTTTCATCTTGTCTCTTTCACTTACTATCTGTAAAATGAAAGGGCTTGTTCTTTCTGGCTCTAAATACTGTAATCCTATGGTCTTACACAGCAACCATTTCTATAATAATAATTGATTAAAATCTCTTTGGCTAGCAAGACTAATTCCAAGTTAAATGCAATTAGCTTCAGTAATACTTAATTTGATATTTTTCCAGATATGTATATCCGGAGGTATTTTAAAATATATTTTGGGATTTATTTTTTATTTTGCATAGTTTATATTCCGCTCCAAGTATTCTCCCCCCTTACTTCAAAAAAAGCCATCTCTTATAACAAGGAATTTTTTAAGGAAAAAAAAATTTAAGAAAAATCAATCAACACATCATGAAAATGGACCCCAATCTCTGCAAAAGAAGGGAAAGATGTCTTTTCTTAAGTATTTTCCTACTCCATCTTCATATTTATCAAGAATATATTGATTCTATAAAACAATTTATTACTATAATTATTTTAATTCAGTTCCAAGAGAATATAAGAATCTTCTGAGCAATTAAACCTAAGTTCTCTAGTTCATTTTAAGGATCCTAAGGTTAGGATCCAGTAGAATTTTGTCTGTAACTTGATTGTCTGGTTCAGTTCATGACTATTTCTCTTCCCTAAAGCTCAGCAATTGACTTCCTCTAACATTTTTCATCTTGTCTCATAATTCTAAAATAATTCCAATTATGTACTTGCACATGAATTCTCTGATTTTTTTTCCAGGATTAATTTTCATGCCTGGGACAATCCAGCTGACAGCCAAAGATATTCTCTACAGACTAACAGCATCCAAGGCCAAATGCATTGTGGCTAGTGATGAGGTAGCCCCAGCTGTGGATTCTATTGTGTCCAACTGCTCTGCTTTGGAAATCAAGATTCTGGTGTCAGAAAATAGCCGCAGTGGATGGTTAAATTTCAATGAACTATTTAAGTAAGTAGTTAGAGAAACCTCATATATTAGAACACCTTATATTATCCATAGATATATGAGCAAGAATGAATTTAAAAGACATATCCTTAACTTCCCATGTGCCTTCTTAAAGGGAATAGGCAGGGAGGAGGTAGGAAGAAAATCTAGAACTCAAAAGTTTTAAAAACAAATGTTAAAAAAAATGTTTTACATGTAACTGGGGAAAATTAAAGTATTAAATATAAAAGATTTTCCATTTTATAGATTGAATTATAGAACATCTAAGTTGCTTTGGGGTCTATGTCTGAGCCATATAATAAAATCCATTAAAGCACAAAAAAAGGAGGAAGCTCAAGAAATCTTATAAACCAGATGAATATACAAACCATCCAGGATAAATGGCTTTGCTTGGCTTTTTTTACACAGAATTTTATTTATTGAATTGAAAAGGAATGAAGCAACATACATAATAAGAACTGCAAATAGAACTAAGTCTCCTTGGAGGGTTTCTTTTGTGTAACTGAAGAGCCATTGGGTGGAAGATCAATTAGGCTCATTCTGTTTGGTTCTATAGGGCAAGATCAAGAACTTGGAAAGAGGCTTATTTGGGCTTAGGGAACTGCTCTATTCACATATATAGAATGAACTGCTTCAAGGAGGAATGACCTTCTTTTAATAGTACACTTTCAAGTTAATATATGACCAATTGAATGCTCTATGAGAGGGTTTCTTCATGACATGATTTGGACTAGTTAATTGTTGAGATTCCTTCAATTCTGAAATTCTGTGATCCTTTGAACTCTAGGGTTAGAGATTTCATCTCTTCCCTTCTAATCCAATCTAATTTACAAAGTATTTATTAAGGACTTACAACTTATCAATAAATGAGCATTTATTAGAATTTTATTATACAACAGTCATTGTCCCAAGAGATAGAGATACAAAGATGAAATGAAAGTCTCTGCCCCCAAAGAACTTATATTGTAACGGAACACAACATATGTATATGCATACATCTATGTGAATAAGTGCATATGTGTATGATTACATGGTAATTATATATATGTATAAAGGTGATGAAAACAAGGTAATTTAGGATGAGGGAAGTCACTAACAGCTGAGATCACATAAGTGGAGCCTGAGCTAAACTTCAAAGGAAACTAAAAACTTACAATCTACTATTTACATGTAAATAGTACATATAAATGCCTCCTAAGAAGGCATTATAGCTTCATGAATAGCACTTCACAGTCTGGTAGCAGCTTACCTATTGAGATTTATTATGTCCTTCTTTATGTAATTTTTGTGTTCCAGTCCAAACTGATATGTTTGTAGTTCCTCAAACTAGGAATTCTGTGCTTTACACAACTGATCCCCATTCCTGGAAGACAAGCTTTCAACTCTGCTTCTTAGAATCCCTGGCTTCCTATCAGTCTCTGATAAGATCTGGTTTTTCCTCTGTTTTCTTTTTTCCCCTCAATCTACCTAATTATTAGTGATTTTCCCCTCTTCAAATTATTTTTCAACCAATTATCTTTTATGCTATATTCCACAGTAGCATGTTAAATCCTTGAAAGCAAAAACTAATTTTTTTTTTTTTTTTTTTTTTTTTTTTTTTGGTCTTTGTGCTCTCAAAGGCTAGCACAATCAGGAAGCAAAAGAATCTGTAAGTGTTATTTCACTCAATCAATCAATATTCATTAAGTGCTTAGTATGTGCTAGCCACTGTACTAAGCTCAGAATATACAAAAAGCAACAAAACATAATCCTTGCCCTCAAGGAGCCTATATATCATTTCATTAACTAAATCTGTGACCCTGGACAAGTCACTTAAGCCTGAGTTGTCTTATCTGCAAAAAGAGGAATCTTATCCCAACATAGTATTTTCACTCGTTTTGTTGTTGTTTGCTTGCATTTTGTTTTCTTTCTCATTTTTTCTTTTTTGATCTGATTTTTCTTGTGCAACATGATAAATGTGGAAATATGTACAGAAGAACTGAATATGTTTAACATATATTGGATTACTTGCCATCTCGGGGAAGGGGTAGAGGGAAGGGAGGGAAAAAATTTGGAACACAAGGTTTTGCAAGAATGAATGTTGAAAATTATCCATGCATATATTTTGAAAAAAGAGGGATCCTAAACAAATTCCTTTTATTCAAAAGAAAAATTTACGAGTCACATATTGAAAAGAAAGCAGGAAATATTGAGTAATAAGTAATTGCTCTGTTGCAATTTTTACCTTTGGGCCTCTCGTCAAATGGAAGAATTTTGCAGTTGCCTTTTGGTTTATTTCAGATAAAATTTCTCATTTTGTTTATTTGATTAATGTGTATTGTGACTATTATTAAGTTTATCAAAAATAATTATTTTTGAGAAGAATTATTGAACTACCAATAATTAGCCAGGTTAGCTCTGCCCCAGGGCCTCCTCCACTCTTAGATTGCAGGATGTGAAAATAAAATAACATCATGTATGGGAAAGGGTTTCATAAACTATACATAATTTACAAGCAATCATAATTTATTAGTCATGGTCAAAACCAGAGCATCAACAATAAACTAATCCCTCAAGCTCAGTCATTGTTTTTGGCTACATTTTACAGATCAGCCTCTGAAGAACATAACTGTGTGAAGACAGGAAGCCAGGAAGCGATGGCTATCTATTTTACCAGTGGGACAACAGGTTCTCCCAAAATGGCCCAGCACTCCCAGAGTAGCCTCGGCATTGGGTACACTCTTTGTGGAAGGTATAGTTTGGAACTACACCATAGCTGCCTACACAGATTTAAATGTACAACATTATAGCCCCTCAGGAGCCACAATTACTTTTTATTAACACAGGGAAGTTTTTCATGGTATGTTTTTCTCCTTTTTCCTCTTGGTCTTGTTCAGGTACTGGCTGGACTTGAAACCTTCAGATATCATGTGGAACATGTCTGACACCGGCTGGGTGAAGGCCGCCATTGGTAGTGTCTTTTCCACCTGGCTTCAAGGAGCCTGTGTCTTCGTGCACCGCATGGCCCAGTTTAACACAGATACCTTTTTAGATGTATGTTACTACCTCCCCACTAACCCCTTGACACAAACCCTTCATGCCCTCCCATGTCACTCACATATCAACAAATCAGTGATAATCAATTTATTTTTGTTTACAGTATAAAGTCTCTAGGGACCTCACTCTGGAATACATTTATTTTAACAAGGGAACACCCACAGCTCTCTTAAGCATAAAATCTGACTCATTTAATTGCTTAATATTTATTAATATCACTATAATCCGTAGCAGCTTAAGGGCCTAGTTCTAAATAATCAACTAAGAAGTCTTAAGTGTAAACAAGGATTTTGATCATGCTTCAGTGACTGAAAGACAATGGGTAGCAGAGGTAGACTTCTAGGTCCAGTAAGATCCTGGGTTCTTTGCCACAGAGCAGCACTTTCTCACCTTTCTTTGTCCTTTCTTTCTTTCTCTGTCCTTCTCACTGTTCTAATCCATGAATTTGATACTGCTTGGCAAACACCAGGCTTATTTCTTCTTTTCAGGCAGGAGTAAGATACCTTACAGTCTAAAGTATCAAATGGCTGAGATTTCATTAACCTTTAGAAAAACATGATGAAGGGCACTTATTTTTTCTTAAGGAACATTTAAAAAAGAATCCACCATATGCCATTAAACACATGAGAACTCTCTATGACCCAGGGATAGTTTTGCCCAGTAATTCTACTCAGTGGTACCTGCTGAGATGGAGTGGTTTGGGAATATGAATATAGTAAAACCTTTAGAGAAGCTGGGACTTTTCCTACTCCTACATCTACCTTATTATGTGACCTGAGGTAAGTCAGTATATGACTGAGGGCTTCAAATTTAATTTGCTATGATTTATTAGCAATAAAAGATGAATGAAGGGGAAAGATTGCTGGCCTTAGTGGATGACCTTGATTCAAATACTAACCCTGTTATATACTGCCTGTCTAACTTTGGGCAAGTCAGGCAGGCAGGGGTAACCAGATGGTACAGTGGATAAAATACTGGACTTAAAAATCAGGAAGACTCATCTTCCTAAGTTCAACTCATGCTCAGACGCATACTAGCTGTATGACCCTGGTCAAGACATTTAACATGATTTGCCCCAGTTTCCTCATCTGTAAAATGAGTTAGAGAAGGAAATGGCAAACCTACTCCTCTATCTTTGCCCAGAAAACCACAAATAGGATCACAAAAAGTCATGACTGAAATGACTGAATAACTATAATAACAATAATGTGCTAAAAGATGGAGATTCAAACAAAAACAAAAAACAATTCCTGCTCTCAAGAAGCTCATGATCTAAGGGGAAGCCGTACAAATGAGATAAATATAGGATATGTTAGCAATATATCAGAGGAGCTGTGTGACCCTGGACAAGTCACTTAACCCCAATTGCCTCAGGGGGAAAAAAGGAAGGAAGGAAGGAAGGAAGGAAGGAAGGAAGGAAGGAAGGAAGGAAGGAAGGAAGGAAGGAAGGAAGGAAGGAAGGAAGGAAGGAAGGAAGGAAGGAAGGAAGGAAGGAGAGAAGGAAAGAAGGAGGGAAGGAAGGAGGGAAGGAAGGAAGGAGGGAAGGAAGGAAGGAAGGAGGGAAGGAAGGAAGGAGGGAAGGAAGGAAGAAGGGAAGGAAGGAAGGAGAGAAGGAAGGAAGGAGAGAAGGAAGGAAAGAGGGAAGGAAGGAAGGAGTGAAGGAAGGAAGGAAGGGAAGGAAGGAAGGAAGAAAGGAAGGAAGGAAGGAAGGAAGGAAGGAAGGAAGGAAGGAAGGAAGGAAAGAAGGAAGGAAGGAAGGAAGGAAGAAAGGAGGGAGGGAGGAAGGAAGGAAGAAAGGAGGGAGGGAGGGAGGGAGGGAAGGAAGGAAGGAAGGAAGGAAGGAAGGAAGGAAGGAAGGAAGGAAGGAAGGAAGAAAGGAGGGAGGGAAGGAAGGAAGGAAGGAAGGAAGGAAGGAAGGAAGGAAGGAAGGAAGGAAGGAAGGAAGGAAGGAAGAAAGGAGGGAGGGAAGGAAGGAAGGAAGGAAGGAAGGAAGGAAGGAAGGAAGGAAGAAAGAAAGGAAGGAAGGAAGGAAGGAAGGAAGGAAGGAAGGAAGGAAGGAAGGAAGGAAGGAAGGAAGGAAGGAAGGAAGGAAGGAAGGAAGGAAGGAAGGAGAGAAGGAAAGAGGGAAGGAAGGAAGGAAGGGAAGGAAGGAAGGAAGGAAGAAGGGAAGGAAGGAAGGAAGGGAAGGAAGGAAGGAAAGAGGGAAGGAAGGAAGGAGGGAAGGAAGGAAGGAGGGAGGGAAGGAGGGAGGAAAGGAAGGAAGGAAGGAAGGAAGGAAGGAAGGAAGGAAGGAAGGAAGGAAGGAAGGAAGGAAGGAAGAAGGGAAGGAAGGAAGGAAGGGAAGGAAGGAAGGAAGAAGGGAAGGAAGGAAGGAAAGAGGGAAGGAAGGAAGGAGGGAAGGAAGGAAGGAGGGAGGGAAGGAGGGAGGGAAGGAGGGAGGAAAGGAAGGAAGGAAGGAAGGAAGGAAGGAAGGAAGGAAGGAAGGAAGGAAGGAAGGAAGAAGTGAAGGAAGGAAGAAGGGAAGGAAGGAGAGAAGGAAGGAAAGAGGGAAGGAAGGAAGGAAGGGAAGGAAGGAAGGAAGAAGGGAAGGAAGGAAGGAAGGGAAGGAAGGAAGGAAGAAAGGAAGGAAGGAAGGAAGAAGGGAAGGAAGGAAGGAAGGGAAGGAAGGAAGAAAGAAGGGAAGGAAGGAAGGGAAGGAAGGAAGGAAAGAGGGAAGGAAGGAAGGAGGGAAGGAAGGAAGGAAGTAGGGAGGGAAGGAGGGAGGAAAGGAAGGAAGGAAGGAAGGAAGGAAGGAAGGAAGGAAGGAAGGAAGGAGGGAAAGAAGGATAGGAAGGAAGGATAGGAAGGATAGGAAGAAAGGAAGAAAGGAAGGAAGGAAGGAAGAAGGGAAGGAAGGAAGGAAGGAGAGAAGGAAGGAAAGAGGGAAGGAAGGAAGGAAGGGAAGGAAGGAAGGGAGGAAGAAGGGAAGGAAGGAAGGAAAGGAAGGAAGGAAGGAAAGAGGGAAGGAAGGAAGGAAGTAAGGAGGGAAGGAGGGAGGAAAGGAAGGAAGGAAGGAAGGAAGGAAGGAAGGAAGGAAGGAAGGAAGGAAGGAAGGAAGGAAGGAAGGAAGGAAGGAAGGAGGGAAAGAAGGATAGGAAGGAAGGATAGGAAGGATAGGAAGGATAGGAAGTAAGGAAGGAAGGGAAAGAAAAAAGTAGTGACTTAAATGACTTCTAAGTTCCCTTCTAGCACTGAAGGTCCTTTCTAGCTCTAAATCTATGATACTGTCATCCTGAATTCTATCTCTTCAATCAATAAATTGTAATTTATTCAATACTTCAAAAATACTTCAAAAAATATTCACTCTTTCAAACCTGTTTTATCATTTGCAAAGTGAAGGTTTAGAATAGGTGAATCTGAGAATTCTATTCAGATCTAACAGTCTGTGAATCTATATCTTAGGATCCATTTTTTTCTCTCGTGTGTTTTTACATAGGATAAAATACCACTGAATTAACTGACACAGTAAGACCTCATCAGAAAGAATTACTTTAAATGTAAATCTAATATTTCTTTAGATTTAAAACACGACTTCCAAGAAGATGGAAAAGTAAAGCTCGTATTCTTCCTGATAACCCCCCCAAAAAAATGTAAACATCAAAATGAAGCACATCTACTACATTCAAAAGAAATGAATAGACAATAGGAGAATTCTAAACAATGTTATGGACTAAGAAAAATGAAAGCAGAAATGTCTGAAGAAAAACACATTCAAATATGTTCAACAAAAAAATTGGTAAAAGAATTTCCTCAGGCATAAAAAAGTAGATAATGGATACAATAAAAGAACTGTAGAAATAAAATTGGCAAAAATACTATGAAGCATGGAAAGCTAGGTATCACAGTAGATTGGGCATGGAGTCAGGAAGACACATCTTTCTGAGTTTAAACCTGCTCTCTGATACTTATTAGTTTAACAAGTCACTTAAGCCTGCTTCTCTCAGTTTCTTCATCTGTAGAATGAGCTGCAGAAGGAAATATCAAACCACTTTAATATCTTTGCCAAGAAAGTCCCGAATGGGATCACAAAGAATGACTCAGACATGAGTAAAATGACTCAACAACAAAAATCATGAAGAAAATAAAGAAGAAATTGAGTATAATTGGAAAATCTTAGGAACCATAATCTCTGGAATAATAAGGAATACAAATTCAAAGTAGGAAAAATTATTTTATTTGGTCCAACAGATGTAATTTAAGCAAAGGTCTAGATTAGGGAATTTATGAAAACTCAAGAAACTGTCATTATGTATACAACAAGCAAACAGATACACAGAGATTCTTTCTCCCAAGATGGAACAAAGTGAGAGGAGATGAGAATTGTATTGGAGGAAAGTTGGAATGCAAATGGAAAAGTTATATTCTCTAAAAATGGACTTGACAGAGAATTGTTGCCAGATGTGAGAGGGGACATTTTTAATTAGACTCAGATATTGTGAAGTTCTCAGTGTCACTTATTAATCCTGGGCTTGCATGAAATTCAGGTAGTAAGAATTTTTCTATTGAGATCAGACACTAGGAAAGAGTCTGAGTTTTATCCAATTAGAACTTGCAAGCATTAACTGCTTGAAACAGGTCCAAAAGAGGAGTCACATCAAAATCAAATTGATAAGGAAATTTCTCCAGGGAGGTAGCCTAAAATAGAGGTGTGGGCTTTTAGGTAAGTGATTTATTCATTAGTAAGGATACTCTCAAGGATCATAGAACTCTCCTTTAGGTTCTCTGACCTGACAGGACCTCCAGTTTCCTTTAGATCCCTTCTAAAATAGAGTAACCAATCACTTTCACAAGGGGAATAGAAGAACTATGGGAATCTTTGTTCACCATTTATCCTTCCCTGTTATTTAAAAATAAAATCCTCTATATCTCAGTAAAGCTACTACTTACATATACATACCCAGATTCTGAGCGTTTGCACCAGAGCTGACTCTTACCTGAAGGTAAGAGGATAAAAAACAGAGACATTATTTCACTACTGGAACAAGTATGAATTGGTGCAATCTTTTTGGAAAGTAATGTGGTGTTATACAATACTCTGAGTGATTCCACTACCTTTACTATATCCTAAGGACAAAAACATCTCCCCATACTTAAATATTCCTAGCAATATTGTTTGTGATAACATAAAAGAAGACTCCAGCGATTGTCCAAATGGGCTGAACAAAGCATAGAATATAAATGCAATAGATTATTGCCAACAGAAATGGCAAACATGAATGCTACAAAGTCTTAAAGTGATTCAGGATGAAGAAACAAAGAGCAAAATAACAATATTTGAAAATTATAACAACCCTGTATATTCCTAAAATAGTAACATTGTCTAGAAAAATACATAGTAGAAAAAGAAAGTTTGGGAAAATGATAAAGAAATAAGGAAGATAATTTAGTTATTATCTTTTTAAGGTTAACATATAAGTTTAGATAATACTGTATGCTTTCTTCTGCAACTTGAAGGCTATTTGTGCATTTGAATATGACTGTGTTGATGCTTCTTAAGTTTATAATAAAAACTTAAATTACAATTTTTAAAGATTTAAGACAATTTAAATATTTTCTTCTTAGTGAGCTAGAAATTTCTACATTTTTCTCTGACTCATAGCTTAATTCATTTCCTAACCTACCACATTCTGACAACATTAAAATTTTCATTAATTTTGTCAATTTAATGTATATGTCAGAATTGTTGGTATCATAATTGTTTTTAATACAGCGATATTAACAGATTAGATTTTGATCCAGTAAAAGCAAGTCTGAGAAACTTGAAGGCTGCAGTATTTAAAAGATTTAAATTTCCTTAGGGAAAGAGGAGAGTTCCTACTGTGTCAGTTCACATATTTAAATGTTGTTCTATATATTTGCATAAAAATTAAACTTTATGTAAATATATAGAAGTGCTAAGTAAAATATCCTGGGTGATTAGTTATTTCTGCAGTAAAATATAGCAAGTTGGAACTGTGTGAAGTAACTATAATATAAAATGTATTCTGTTTGCAACATCTGATATTTGATATTACTAAAGTGTATAATCAATATGCTGTTAAAGGACCTTCCTTGCTCTTGTGATGTGCAATGGTTCGACATTTTTAAAGCAAGTAGAAAAGATGAGAAGGCACTACTTTTCACTGGAAAGAACAATGGATTTAAAGTTGTCAGGTGATCTGGATATGTATGATTTGAAAAAGAAATAGAGGAAAGAATCATTTATTAAGCATCAACTATGTTCCAGGAACTGTGCAAAAAAGCTTACAATTATGCTATATATGACATTATGTAATAATTACATTATACATTATAAAATATGATTGTGATATAGTTACTTATATGTAATATATTATATACTAATTAACTGTCCTATAATATTATATATTATCTATATTATCTCATATAATACACAAAGCAATCTTGGGATGTAGGTGCTGTTATTACAGATGCGGAAACTGAGGCAAACAGCAATATGGTGACTTGCTCAGGTTCACACAGCTAGTGTCTGAGACAGAATTTCAACTCAGGTCTTCCTGATACCTAGACCAGTACTCTATCCACTGTACCACTTAGATGTCTCCAACTAGATAAGTCACTTTCCTCCTCTGGGTCTGAGTTTCTTCATCTGACCGATGAGAAGATGACCTGTGATGTATCTTATAAATCTATGATTGTATTGAAAAGCTTAAACTATATTGCTGATTTTTTGATCTTTAATTTCTGATGTGTCTTTTGTGATTTCTCCAGACTCTCAGCAATTACCCCATAACCACTCTCTGCAGTGCCCCAACTGTATACCGGATGCTTGTACAGAAAGACCTTAAGAGGTATCTCAGGGGAAAAAATCCTTTCTTTTTATTTTCTATGGACTTATTTATTACTTTGGTGGAAGGTAGTTTCTAGTTTGGCAAATCACTTATCTTGAAGCTTAATAGTTATACTATTTTCTAAACCAATGATCTAAAACAAGTTCTAGTTTAGATACTCCTGACCACCTTCCCTTCCCATTTTCTTCTCAGGTAGGAAATTTATACTTTCTTCATTAATTTTGTTTGTTTGTTTGTTTTAATACTGCTTTTTTTTTTTACTATCAATATCACTTCCTTATATTACCTTACCCCTAAATAAAATATGGCTTCCTCCATAAGAAAAACAGTCAAGCAAAACTAAACATGTACTGACCATATCTGATAGGGTATACAGAATTTCACACCCATACACCATCACACCTCTATTAAGAGAAGGGAGGTATGGTTCAAGTTTGGGCCTCTAGAGTCTGTTTCCCTTTGAACTTGAGGGGCATTATAGCATAGCGAATAGAGAACTGACAAGGAAGACCTGGGTTTGAGTCCTTCATCTGGCACATGTTGGTTTTTGAAGCTAGGCAAGTCATTTAACTTCTGTGTCCAAGGCAACACTCTTAAATCACATGATGCAAAGAAAGTGTTAATCTGCATTGGTTGAGGGAGTATCTTCATCTGGGAGTTCTCTATACCAAAGAAATCTCTTGCTAGTCCTTATCCCCATCCTTTCTTATGCATTATTATGGTCTTTAGTTATATCATTCTCTTGGTTCTGCTTTCTTTGTCCTGCATCAGTTTGTACAAATCTAACAGATTTATGTAAACTCTGTGTGATAATATTTTATTACATTTGTTTACCATGATTTGTTTAACCATTTTTTAGTCATTTGGTCCCCACCTGAACTTCACTTTTTTGATACCACAAAGTACTGCTGTTTGTATTTTGACTTTTCCTCTTTCTTTGTCCTTCTTGGGATATGTGTCCAGTAGAGGCAATGCTGCATCACATATATAAATTTTTTTAGCCATTTGTCTCATGTAATCTCAAATTTTTAGGAAATTTTTGTTCCTCTGAATTTCTCTCTCTTCTCTTTTTTCCCTTCTTGTCTCTTCTTCTTCTTTCTCTCCTCCTCTCCCTCCCTTCTTCATTCCTTCTCTCTCCCTCCCCCACCCCATCTCTCTCTCTCTCTCTCTCATTGCACTTAAGTAAAATAAACTATTAAAATCACTTTCCAAATGAACCTATACTTTTCTTTGCTTTTTAAGCTATAACTTCAAAACCCTGAGGCACTGTTTGACTGGAGGGGAGCCGCTCAACCCAGAAGTAAGGGAACAGTGGAAGAGTCAGACTGGACTGGAGTTGTATGAAGGTTATGGACAGACCGAAGTGGTATGTGCGAATGACTAGTCACTTCAAGAGCTTCTCCATATGCAGGAAAAAAGTGCTGCTAGAGCCTTTGAGACTCTTGTCGTATTTTCACATGGATAGAAAGTAAGGGACACTTTCCCTTCTTCCTTTCTTTAATCCTCTGACAAATCAGGCAATGTGTCATAGCAGAAATGGAGTATCCTTGAAATCAGAAAAATCTAAGTTCCAGTTCCACCTCTGACTCTGGGAAAATTATTTAAATAATCATTTAAATTATCTGGTACTCTAGGAAATTCTTTCTGACTATAAGTTTCAAAGAAAATGATAACCTGCAATAGAAGAGGAAGTTTTCTCACCTGGTTCTATTTTACATGCAACAGTATATCAGTAAATCTTCAACAACAAGCTATCCAAAAAAGTAGCCATGATACACTTTTAACCCAATCTGCCTTGTTATCATTTCTCCATCACTTATTTAGATCTAGGCAACAAAAAGTAGTAATGATCCAAGTCTTGATTTGTAATCTTTGTCAATTTTTGATGTATAAATATTCACTCTGAAAATTTAACAATTGATTGGCTCTAGCTAGCCCTTTAAGTTAGCTTCAGCTCACCCCTGCCTATACCAGTGAAATCACAAGTTTGTTCCCTATTCCTCATCTATAGGCCTGCTCTCTTGGGTCATAAAACAGATAGCTTTAGCTTCCATGGGGGAAAAAAAAAAAAAAGCAAAAACAAAAAACAAATCTGGGCTTGCTTCTGTAGTCTTATAGAATCATTACAGTATTCTCCCTGTTTTAATCTGAAATTGCCTTGAATGAAGGACACAAAAGGATGAATGTTTAAGACAAGGAAATTCATTTTCCTTAAGTATGATTTGAAGTGAAATGGTACAGTGAATAGAATGTCAGTCCTGAAGAAGTTAGGAACACTCATCTTCCTAACTCAAATCTGGCTTCAGACACTAGCTGCGTGATCCTGGATAAGTCATTTAATCCTGTTTGCCTCAACTTCCCTAGTCTATAAAACCTAAAGGAAATGGCAAATCACTCCCGTATCTTTGTCAAGAAAAAAACAAGAAAACTCATAGTCAAAGATGACTGAAATGACTCAAGAACAAAGAAGTATCACTTAGTTAACTTCTTTTTTGCAGATGACTACCTTGATCATAAGGAAGAACTTCATAAATTGAACTGGAATAAATCGTTGGAAAAGTCTGCCAAAATAATATTGAAGTTTGTTTCATTTTATGTAAGAGGATAAAAGAGTAGGCCTTAACATGGGGATAGGGATTGTAATTAAAATTTTATTAGCATAGAGAATTCCCAGTTCAGGAAACTCCCTCCACCAAGACAGATCAATATCTTTTCTGCAAGTTACAGTCTTAAGAGAGTTGCCTGGAACACTAAGGACATAAGTGACTTGACCAGGATCATACAGCCAGTATGTGTCAGAAGTGGAACTTTGAGACTTAACTTCTAACTACATTACTATGTGTCTCTTCCCTTAGAGAAGGCTGGAAGAAGAGAAAACATACTTTAGTGCACCACTAAAAAATATTTCCTCTTGACAGGGAATAATTTGTGCCAATCAGAAAGGAAATGAAATTAAACCTGGATCTATGGGAAAAGGAGTGCCACCTTACGATGTCCAGGTAGGTAAAAGAAATAGAATTGATTTAACAAAGATAATTTCCTTCAATTTAGGTTTCTCCAAGTGTTAACATTTCTTAATATCAAAACCTCGGTGGATTTGGAATCTCTTCTAAATTGCAATCCATTTATGCCTTTTCCATCCTGTGTGAGTGATTCTTGTACATTTCCCCACCGAAATCATCCCCAATGGGAGGCGGGGAATGTTTGGGCAATATTCAATCTACAGATCCTTTGCTTTCCTAGGGCAAGCCCACATCCTTTTCATATTCTACATTTCTTAAATATCCTTTAAGCAGCATCATGAATGTCATTATGACCTAGAAATGTTTTGTAGTCAACTGATATTTAGCAAGTTAGTCTCTCTTTCTATGTATGTGTGTGTGTATCTCTTTCCTGCCCTCTCTTTATCTTGCTGTTGAGTAATCCACATTCTTGATTCTTCAGAGATTGTCATGTTCCAAGATTTGAAAGAATGTAATATCTCTGGCAGAATACTAGTATTAAAATGATGGGCTTTTATATCTTATATGAGATCTTTATCTTCATCCCTATAAGAATCCAATCTGAACAGCCAAGCAAAAACTGTTTTTCTCATTCTAGATCATAGATGAAAACTGTAATATTCTGCCACCTGGTAAAGAAGGGGAAATTGCCCTTAGATTGAAATCTACAAGACCTTTCAGTTTCTTTTCGGAATATGTGGTATGAAATTTTGGAATCTAAAATGCTGCTTTTGAAAAGATTTTTAAAAGTCCTTCAAAATCTGTTATTTATCACTATTCACATCAAATTAATCTTAGAATTGTTTTCTTCTTCTCTCTTCCTAGGACAATCCATCAAAAACAGCTGCCACCATAAGAGGGAATTTTTATGTCACTGGAGACCGAGGAATAATGGATAGCGATGGCTATTTCTGGTTTGTTGGGAGAGCTGATGATGTCATCATATCATCTGGGTTAGCATCTTTCCTATAGAGAACTTGATAAACTTTGATTATATGAAGGAATATAATTTTAAGAAAAAGTAGCTTGGAGTTAAATTGGGAACAGTTTTAAATGCTGAACAGAATAGTTTATATTTTATACCCAGGGCAAGAGGAAGCCACTCTAGAAAATTAAGTGAGGTAAGGAAAATTTACTTTTGAATAAAGTAAAAATGTCGGAACATTAAAAAATATATATTAAAAAAATTTTTTAAACCTTTTAAAGCATAATGGTACAAATTCTTCAGGAAAAAAAGAATATTAAGCAAGAGAGTAAGTGATATGATCAGACTTATGCTTTGGGAAGATTATGTCAACTGTGTGGAGAATTATAGGAAAGAGAGATTAGAAGGAGGGAGGCTAATTTTGAAGAGTCTGGGGGAGAAATGATGTCCTAGGATGGTATTGGTATGAGTCACATGAAAGGGAAGATGGGATAGGCAAGTTATAACCATGATAAAATTAACAAAACTTAACAACTGATTGGCTATTGGTGGGGGTGTGACTTTGAGGGTATGAGACCAGATGACTAGAAAAATGAAAGATAATGAAAATGAAATGCCTTTAGGCTATTCAGGAGTTTATGTTCAAAAAGTATTAAGTAATGACATAGGCCTACAGTCTAAGAGATAGAAAAAAAAACAGATATGTAGATTTGGAAATCATTTGTTCTGAGAGAAAAGATTGGACATGATATGACATCCATGGAATTGTTGATTTTAATATTACCAAGAGAAGGATGTCAAGGGTAGCCTTTTTTAACGTCATGGATATTTCTGACAGTTTGGTGAAGCATTGCAGAACAATGATTTTAGATGAATAAAATATAATATGTAATATTACAAAAGCAGATAAGTGGCCCAGGAGAGACTTGGGTTTGGAATCAGGAAGCCTCATTTTTGAGTTCAAATCTGGCCTCAGACACTTACTGGCTGTATGACCCCGGGCAAGTCACTTAACCTTGCTGTCTCAGTTTCCTCAGCTATAAAATGAATTGGAGAAGGAAATGGCAAATTACTATAGTATCTCTGCTAAGAAAACCCAAAAAGGGGTCAGAAAAAATAAAACACAACTGAAACAACTCAAGAACAACATTACAAAGGAAACAAAATATATTGCATTTATATTGCAATTGTATTGCAATACAATTATTTAAAAAATTCTTAAGTTCACAGACCTTACGTTAAGAACCCTTCAAGTAGCGGGCTTGGGACAGAAGCTTGGGAGACACACACATTAAAGGAGACCAATCTTAATCTAGCATTAGAAACTAAGAAAAAGCAGTCAAAATAGGTAGGGAAAAAAGAAAATAGTTTGCAAAATAAAAATGAAGTTCCTAAAATTTAATTTAGAGATGATGATAGCAGTTGGATTTAGAGTCAAGCATTGGGATCTATCCTTGATTCTGGTATATACATATTGTCTATAAAACTTTGGATAAATTCTCTGGGTCTAAATTTCCCCATTTATAAAATGTAGAAATTGGATTAAATGAGCTAAAGAGCTCTTTGATTTTTTTTTCTAGGTACCGAATTGGACCATTTGAGGTTGAAAGTGCCCTCATTGAGCATCCAGCTGTTGTAGAATCAGCTGTTGTCAGCAGTCCAGATCCTATCAGAGGAGAGGTAAAATGAATGTAATTAGAATAGAAACTTCATGAAAATTGCCTTATCACCATTATCTTTTAAAAGAAAGGATTCACAGAATAGTCTCTTCTTGTCAAGAAAAATGTGTGTGAATAAATATTGGACACCATGTGATTTACCAATTATAGCTATATAAAAATGCTAGACAGACATATATAGATAGATATGAAAAAAGCCATCAATGGATCAGTGTTAGTGATGTGACTTTGGCTAGTAACTACTTTCCATAGCTCATATCTGTACAGCACTTTAAATATTATAAAGCATATTATTAAAGTGTTCATTACATTAATATATACATGGCAGCTAGGTGGGGCAACGGATAGAATACTGAGCCTAGATTCAGGAAGACTCACCTTTCTGAGTTCAAATTCTGTTTCAGACACTAATTGTGACATATACAAAATAGTTAAATTCAAGGTAGTTTAGAAGGGAAAGCACTAGCAGTTGGGCGCAGGAGATGAAAGACTGTGTTCAAGCTCCTTCTTGAAGAGATGATTCCTTGAGGCAAAGGTGAGTAGATAGTTTTACCTACACCACTACCTCCACTGGGCTGTTTATTAAAGAAATGCTTAATGATGCTTAAAGTATCACATAAACAGTGACTTATTTACTAGGGAGAGAAACCCAGTGCATATGGAGAATCCAACCCTGGGGTTTGCTGCTCTGATGCTCCTGGGTCTGACTTCAGAAATCAGATTGTCTCATAGTCTTTCTCACAAAGCCACTAGTGGCAGTAGCTGAAAAAGTCAAAAGATATCTGGCTGGGACCTCTACCTTAAAACTCTCCTTCCCAAATGGGAAAAAAAAAAAAAAAGTCCTTTTTCCCTGTAGCAGCGATATGGATTTTTCTTCCCATAGGTGGTGAAAGCCTTTGTTGTCCTGTCTGCACCCTTTAAATCTGCCAATACAGAGAAATTGGCTCTTGAGCTTCAGAATCATGTGAAAAAAGTAACTGCACCCTACAAATATCCCAGGAAGGCAAGTACCTAAAAATAAAAGGACTACTGTGTTAACATATGTATTTACTTTGAAAAAAAAAGAAAGGCTACATAATATTTACAATTCTTTGTAAATGTTAATGTTGACGTCTGTCATTTTCTTTTCTTTTTTTATTTTTAAGGAAAATTTAAAGGAAAAGAACAACTTCATCTGCTTCAATTATCCCACCTTATTGATGTTTTAAAAAATTTATTTCCAAATATATCCCTCCTAACCCTCCTCTATTTAAGAAGCAGCTAGGTGATAAATTGGATAGAGATCAGGGCCTGGTATGTGAAAGAGTTAAGTTCAAAAACTGCCTCAGACACTTACTAGCTATGTAATACTGGGTCTGTTTTCTCATCTGTAGAATAGGGATAATGATAGCACATATCTTGCAGAGTTGCTGGGAGGATTAAATTAGATGATATTTATAAAGCACCAGGCCTATATTAGGTACTATTTAAGTGCTTTTCCCCCTTCTCCTAATAGAAGAGCTATTCTTGGCAACAAAGGATGAAAGGGGAAAAGAAATAATTCAGTAAAACTGACCAACATTTACCAAGTCTGACAGCATATGCCCTATTCCATATTCATAGTCCCCAACTTCTGCAAACAGAGAAAGGTGTATTTTCTTAGTTCTTCTCTAGGGCCAAGATGGGTCATTAAAATTGAATAACATTCAGATTCTATTCTTGGTTTCTTCTCATTTATTGTTATTATTATATATTCAATAATTCAATTGTTGCCCTAGACTAATAAAATCATAGGAGATTGGCTAATATTCTTTAAAAGGGTCCAGGGACAATGAGATTCTAAAAAGGTCTTAGGTGATGAGATCCCTAGATCACACATGTCCTACTCTTACTTATATTAAGAACAATATGTCTGGGGCAGCTAGGTGGCGCAGTAGATAGAGCACCAGCCTAGAATTCAGGAGGACCCGAGTTCAAATCTGATCTCAGACACTTAACACTTCCTAGCTGTGTGACCCTGGGCAAGTCACTTAACCCCAATCATCTCATGGCCCCCTGTAGGTTCCAATATTCTATGATAGTCACTATCTCTCCCAGCACATAAGACCTTGACTGAATAGATTGTATGGAAAACTACTGGTCAATTCAATACATTTACCAGTTTAAGCTTTTTTTTTTCCCCCAATTACATCCAATCAACCACTACTTTGGTCATATAGATATTGCTTATAAAAATAACTCTCCACACTTAAGAAAAAGTAGTACTCTAAAGATCCATTAATACAACAGAGTTTCTAATCTTCAAAAAATGCAGGGAGCTTAATCGTGTGCCTTCTTTCTGCATGGTTCCCAGATCCCACCACCTACCAATTCCTAATTTATTCTTTTGCCTACTAATTTTGCTTCATGCTATCCGGTACCTATGTGAACTAAAGTCATTTCTCCTCTCTCAGACTATTTTTTCAATAGGGAAGGGAGGGAGAGGGGACTTTGACTGAATCAAAGCTTCTTCACCTTTTTTTGTTTTAGAACCCTAAATATGTCTGCTGAAGCCTATTATGGGATTCTTTCCAAGATAATGTTTTTAATGCATAAAATACATTGAATTATAATGGAAACTTATTATAGTGAAAGTTATCAAAATATTAAAAAATGGCCTCTTGAATCTTAAATCCAGTAAATCTAATATAGAAAGTAGTATATTTTAGAATAACATATTATGAATTAAGCAGGATCAAGGAAAAGAAGTTATTAATGGTTTTGTGGTATGTTTTTCTCTACTAGGTGGAATTTGTTCAAGAACTACCAAAGACTATCACTGGAAAAATTAAACGAAATGTACTAAGGGACCAAGAGTGGGGACGAGCTTAGCCTGACCAGAATACAAAGATGCTGCTTGTAAACCTACATAAGCATTCTTTCATTCGCTTTTATCTTCATCTGCTTCTTACTAATCTTAATCATTATGTTCTAGTGACTGGTTACTATCAAAGCACAATACTATACAATGTTAGTGGGGATTTTTTTCTTAAATGTTAAATTCTTGTTATTTTTTTTAAAGCTCTCAGATAGTCCAAAAATATATTGGAAATAAGTGATCTTTAGATTGTAGAGCCAAAAAATGAAACTGTACTTTAACTGTCCTGTTCCTTATTAGCTGGTAAGAACTTCAAAGAGAAAAATCATGACCTTCGTATTCTTTACCTATTTGGTCATATTTGTTTGTTTTTTTTAACTGGTAAAGCATCTAATAATAAGCTCATTAGTTCCAAAGAATGGATTTACCAATACTTAAAAAATGATTTCCTAATGCCTTTTATATTTTGCCTCAAATAATCAAAATCAATAAATACAGCAATTAATTCTATTCCCCATATTCTTCAGGAGATCATCATCTGTCCTCCATAACCAATACTGAATATCAATTCAGCCAACTTTTTTTCTCCCCGAGGCAATGTGACATAGCTAGGATCACATAGCTAGGAAGTGTTAAGTGTCTGAGGCCAGATTTGAACTCAGGTCCTCCTGACTTCAGGACTGGTGCTCTATCCACTGCAGTACCTAGCTTTGCCCCTCAGCTAACTTTTAAGTACTGTTTTCATCAAAATAATTATAAGCATTGGCTACATTGTTTTCCTAGTTTCATTTTTATAACTTGTAATAGAACTTCAAAAACAGATATGATTTTGATTTAAAGAAAATTCACTGTTAAAATATCCCTATTTACAAAACAGGGTAAGGGAATTAATTTTGTTTTTTAAAGATTCTTGGCTTCATTAAAAAAAATTCTGCACATAATTCTTTTTATGTAGTGATTAACTTTCCATGCAATTTCATACCTATTTTAAGAATATATGGTTTCTTTGAGGGAGGTTAGGTGAGGGGGCGGAGAGGATATTCCTTCACCTGACACAGACCACAACTTTCCTATGATTTAAAAAAATTCTCTTTGGTTGTCGCTACATAACTGGAAAAAAAAATGAATTATAGTCATATTTCCATACTTGGGTAGGCTAGCCTACAGACCCTGGGCCACTATTGGGTCCATACTAAAAGTCTAGGTAGTTTGTTAAGATTTTGCTTATTCTCTGGGAGTACAGCCTTTAAAAACCAAAGATCACTATCAACTAAGCTAAAAAAGGTCCCAGTTTTGTAAATATTTAATTTCTCTTCATGCTGCTTGTTTGTTGTTATTGTTGTTGAGTTGTTCAAGCGTGTCTGATTCTTTATGACCTTTTTTGTCCATGAAATTTTCTGGGCAAAGATATGGAGTAGTTTGCCATTTCAGTCTCCAGTGTGTCCCCATTTTACAAATGAGGAACTCAGACAAATAGGGATTAAGTGACTTGCCCAAGGTCACACAGAAAGTGTCTGAATCCAGATTTGAACTCAGATCTTCCTGGCTCCAGGCTCAATGCTCTCTATACTACCCTATCAAAATGCTCCTAGTTCATGCTCCACCCTCTTCCCATAAGCTACACATCCCTCTACCCATCTCCCTCCCCCCAGCCCGCCATAAAAAGCAGAGGAAACACTTATTTCTGTAAGGGAACTTTACTTTTGCATTTCTGAAAAAATATCAATGAAAAACAAACAATATCTTGCTACGGATTACAGTCCAGTATTTAACCAAAATGATAAGAAAAAGAATTGTGCCTTGAGGACATTAAAAAATTACAGTTAGCATTAACATTAATGAAACTTTACCTGAAGATACACAAAGAGTTTACCTTCTTTTCTATAGGGTAAGATAATCTGAGCCTATCAATGAAGTGAAAGAACCAATCAATTTGCACCATAGAATTTCAACATTTAAAAGTGAAATGTCAATGTGAGACAACAATTTATAAAACTGAAAACAACACTTTATATGAACTAATTCAGTTTATCATAAAGCTTGATGTAGTACCAATGACTAACTTAGGTAAGAGTTGCCTATGAAAAATATGCTGCATTCAGTTAGTACCAAAATCACAGAAATAAATATGAAAGAACTAAGATTCTTGAAAATGAAAAAAAAAAAAAAAAATATATATATATATATACATATTTATTTATTTATATATTTCTGGAGGAGCTCTCAAAATTAACCAAGGGATCCGACCTTATAGCATCAATTAGACAAAGCACAGACTAGATGAATGTGGCTGTCTTTATACACTCAGATCTTTAAGTTCCAAGAGATCCTGAAAGTGATCTTATCTACACCATTAAAATATCTTCTTCCTTGAAGCTGGGAATCAGCTGAAACTTTATATAAAAAGCATTTTCCTCCTATTTCCTAAATGATAAGAATGTGCATAAATGTTTCTTTCAAGTTATTCCACACAAATCCTGAAAAAGCAAGACATTCTAAGAATTGAACAACTTTTAAATTAAATCTTCCTCATATATGAAAAGTTCTAATAGGTTTAATCTTCCTATTTTTAAACAATGGTCCAAAAACTAAAATCCTATTTTCATTTAAGAATTTTAGGATGTTGTCCCCACTATTTCCAATCTAGATGATTAAAAAAAAAAAAATGCTTTGGGAGTAAATAAACAATTTAACCAATTAATCACTTCCTATTGGGGGGATGACAACACTATTCTGTCCACTGATTCAACCAGCAGAGTTACTGGTGAAATATGGCATTGCATAACTTTGAAAAACTTTAAACACGCCTCCAGGGCAAGTTTCATTACACAACAACATTCTCAACTTGGATAACTTATTTTGTCCCCATCTTTGGAATATGCCTCTTCTCTTACTAGTTCCTGTCTCTACTGATTAATTTTTCTCCAGCACTAGGTCACTTTCATTTGATTTAGAACCTTCCATAACTTGGCTTCCATTTTCAGATTTGGCTCCTTTCTCTCTTTCCCCAAGGGACTCCTCCTCTTTACTACCCTCTACTATCACCTGGGGATTAATTTTTTCTTCTGCAGAGTCATTTTCTTTTGACTTGAGATTCTCCTTTTCTGTGTCTCCAAATTCCAGTTTTGCTTTGTTTCCATTTCTTACTTCTGCATCCTGGCCAGGGTTTGGTTGAGACCCCTCTTTGTTAGTTTTGACCACTTCCTGAAGGTTGTATTTTCTGAACAACATGTAATCTTTGACAACACTCAGGCAGCAGACAGCCTTAATGATTTCCACTACAATGGTATACTGGGGATTACTAAGATCGACTTTATTTTCAGGATTGAGGCAGCCCACTATGCCTGCAAGAGAGAGAGAGAGAGAGAGAGAGAGACGGAACAAAGAATTTAGGCTGAGAAGGATGAACATGACAGGCTTAAATTCCTCCCATTCTCCCCAGCTTTGTATTTCTGATTTGTGGGAATAACACATTCAAATAAAACTTAAAATCATTGCAGATCTGCAAAGCAATGCAGATGAGGTGTTAAAGATACTTGTTGATGTAACTTTGTTTTAACTTTTAACCATATTAATAATAATAATAATATAATATATAATGTAACATGATATTAATATAAATAATAATTTAACCTTATTAACCTAAAACACAACTTAAAAAAAAACCCATAAAGGTCAGGACTATTACAATGTATTTTAAAGACATTTTAATAGATTTATCAGAGAATCATCCTGTTATAATGGACACAAGTGCTGGACTTGCAATGAGAAGACCTGGATTTGAATCTCATGTTGGAAATGATGACAAACCCTGGACAAGTCACTGAGCTGCAGTTGCTGAGTTTGGGGTTTTGTTTCCCCAAAACCATCAGTAAAATGAGGAAGCCAGTCTCCATGAACTCTTGGGTTCCTTCCAGCTTCAAATCCATGATCCAATAAACAATTAATTTCATATGTAAAAGTTCTCATTCTAGGAGGGGAAAATACTTCAGATCTTGAAAACACTGTGACCAACTATCACAGATGCATTTAAAGAATTAGACTGACAAGAGACCTTATAAATAAGTATATCTTATCCAGATAAGGAAATAAACCCAGAGGTTAAACATCTTGTCCAATATTAATAAGAAATGCCAGAACTCAACTCCAAACCTCTTTCTAAAGCACTTTACTATCCCACAACTTTATCATGCCCCATGTTACCTGAAACATACCTGCTAGTTCTTTAATAACTTCTTCTCTGCTCATGTGACTATTATTTCGTGCTTTGTAAATAATCTGGAATGTCCCTTTATTTGGTGCTTTAAACCAAGGTTCCAAGAAAGTTTCAGCATATTTTTTCATATCTTCTAAGAAAGCTTTGCATGTTCCAGATATAGGCAACATACGCAGAATAACCCGTGTTTTCTTCTTCTTGGTTGTATACATATCCTTTAGGATATGATGAACAAGTTTCTCAGGTTCTTAACAGAAAAAAAGAAAAAAAATTACTATTAAAAAACCTCAAATGAATTCTTATATATTTTAGAATTTTTTCCTAAACCATCTTAATATCTTGTTATTAAACTCAACCAGAGTTTAGCAGAGATCTTAGGGTTTAAAAGGATTTTGAATACTATCCTAAGAATGTTATTTCTCTAGATTACTGTAATTATTTTGGTGAAAACATGAAACTAATAGGAAAGCCAGAAAAAACTTTTATGGGCTACCAAACATTTTTATGTTTATGAAAACTTGTATCATCCATCAATATTATCTCATTATTTCGCTGGTATAGTGACATCAGCCTTGAGAAAAAATAAAAATCTAGAAAGATGATATGTTCACACCATGAGCTAAGTCATCATATTCAAGTCATGGAGTGGGTTTTTTTTTGTTTGTTTGTTTTTTGTTTTTTTTTTTAATATGTTTACACTCTGGGACAAGGATATTTCCTATGCAGGTCAATATGGTGAATTAATGCAAATTTGTTATATTAGCATGTCTAAGATTTCCATACCTATGCCAAGTGTTCTAATGAAGACCACATTATTTGCTCCACTTTCCAAAGACTGGAATCGTCTTAGCCTCAATTCCGTAGAAGCCTGAATTTCACTGACTTCTTTCTTCAAAGCAGCTTCTGCATCATCTTCTTCCTCCTCACTTCCAGATGGTTGCTTATCCTTGTCTATAAACTGTTTGCATTAAGTTGAGAAGCTTAAGTAAAGGTACCAACCCAGATTGAAAAGCAGTAATTAAGCAAGCACAGAAAACTTTGGAAAGCATAAACTGCCACAACAAAACTTTTATATCTGGAAGGAAAATTTTCCTTTTGGGATGTGGAGACGTAACATATTACCTGCCCCAGCCCTTCAAAATAAATCTCTACCCTACCCCCTTCTCATATCTAACTGTCATATCTAACATTTTTCCCTTGAAATTTCAAAGATTTTTACAGTTATTGAATTTTACTTTACCATAACATATATGCTTGCTTTCATGGTCCTGTTTTTTTTTTTTTCCTTATCTTTTTTTTTTTAAGTAGACATTCTAGGGCTTTAGATGAACTATTTATAGCACTCACTAATGGGGAAACTGAAAGCAGGGCCTGGATACCTACTAGGGATTCTCCTGCAGGAGAGGCTATGCCTTCTCAGTTAAGCTAGTTACACCAACTTGATGTTGGCCAATTTACTTTCCTCTCTAGGTGGTTTTCAGATTCAACTGGGAAATGGGGGTCTGACCTCTAAAATATCTTTCAATATTCCCATTAGCAGGGATTTGATTGGCCCTTTGGCCATCAGATGAAGTCTATGGACCCCTTCTCAGAATGATTGTTTTGTTATCTCCATTGATAATAGAAGGAAATGCCAAATTTGCAGTTAGAGGTTGATGAAAAAAAAAGTAACCTTTTTTAAAATTTCAAGTTCATTGGACTCCTGAAATCCATCAATCACCTGGGAATTTCCTAAATCCAGGTCTGCTAGGCCACATGATGCCAAAATTTCATGTCCATTTATGCAGCGTGAGAGTCTCTACTTGGGTTTGGGGACCATCCTTCGGACAAGTCCTTTCTTGGGACTCCAGTTTTCTTAGCTTTCAAATTCATGGATTAGACCCCAATGATCCCCGAGGATCCATGAAGCCCTCAATCTTAGGGTACTTGGCATTGTCTTTCAAAAGATGGGGCTGGTCAGGAGGGTTCAAGGCTCTTCAAGGCCTGGGATAAAAAAGCAATCTGCTTCTGAGCAATGGAATGGCACTTGCTCCAGGGTCCATTTATGGATGGATGTATGGATACACACACACACACACACACACACACACACACACACACACACACACAGAGTACACATGTACATTTGTGTTAACTTGTGTGCATATACATGTATACATGTGTCTTAAGATTTTGGAACATTGTACATGTGCTACAGGCAAAAATACTTGAGGACTTTATGAACACCCAGTACATGTATTTGCATGTTTATGTACGTGTACACATACACGCAGACCCACTAAAACTTTTGGAATCCCAAGGATATGTGTATATATACACTAAGATTTGGGGAACATCTCCTATATATGGAACACAAAAATATACTTACATACAAGTATGCTAAAATGTATGGTATTTTTATGTGTCTGTATAGCCACATGTACATTAAGACTAACAGTATAGATGTAGGCACATAAAATATATGTCTACGCTTACAGAAATAAATAAATGGAAACTTCTGGTATACTGCATACATGCACACATACAAGTACAGTAAGACTTCTGAAACACCGGAACACCCCATTTGTGTACATAAGCATACACACATACAAACAAGTACGCTAAGGCTTTCAGAGTACTCCACACACACGGATTTCTTAACAACCCTTACATGTGTGTACCAATATATGTGCACTAAGACTTTCCAACATGTACGAGCTGCACATGTGCATGCTAAAACTGGAAAAACCTGACATGTGTACGCAGACACACAGAAGTATGCTGAAACTTTGGCACAGCCGCGCATGCGTGTGTATAATCTCTATATCTAACATGCACCCCTAGACAAATGCGTTCTGCCCATACACATGTGTTACATCCATGCGCGCATGCGGATAAATGAAAAAATTCAGAACTTCCATATATATACACCTTAATTAGGATTGAATACCCCTTATATGTGTGTGTTCACATACTCTCTCTCTATACACACACACATACAGCCTTTCGGAGCACCCCACATCTCTATATACGCATACGGAGCACTGCAAACTTTAGAACACTGCACTAGCACTTTTACTGCTTTAAAAACATGTTCCAATTATGACGCGGAAGCCAAGTGAGAAAGCAGGTGCGGCGGCTGAGGGGGGCGGAGCCCGAGGAAGCCACGCCCATCAAGCCTCAGGTGGCGCGGGTCGGGGTGGAGGCGCGGGTCTCGGAAAGAGGAGAGCGGGCGCCTCCGCGGCCTCACCGGCGCCTCCCAGACCCTCAGGGCAGAAGAACTCAGGAAGGTCTGAAGATGGGGCGAGCACATCTCCTCTCCGCGCCCCTCTCACCCCGCTCCTTCCCTCCCCTCCCCTTTACCTTCTCAGGCCCGTAGAGGTCGTCCCCGTACTCGTTGAGAAGGCTGTAGGCCTCCTCCACGCACTTGCGCTCATTCATGTTGCACGTAATGAGGATGCCCTGAAGCCCGGGTTCAAGCTGCCTCGGGCCGCCGCCACCCCCGCGCCGGGCTCTCTTAGCCTGCACGTACTGGGCCTTCCCTCTTCGTTTCACTCCGCCCGCCTGTGGGAGCTGCTCCGCGGCAGAGGCCATCGCGAAAAGAGGGGGGCGTTGGAAGGGGACTATGCGGGGCGGGAAAAGAGAAAAGCACGCGGCAGCAGTTCCAAACCACGTGCTCCTTCCTTGGGGCGGGACGCGGGATTATGACGCCAATCCTGCGCGAACGCTTCCTTCCAGTCTTCTCCCCGCCCCTCACACGTGGAGTGAGCGACAGAACCCAGGCTGCAGGAAGCTCTTGATTGGCCAAGGAGGAATACAGGATGGGGCTAATGGTTTGCAAAAGACGGAATTCAAATGCTTGATTGGATAGTGAGGTTCCTTAAACCCTCACTCGTCCCTTGTAATTTGCCCTTTGTCCTAATGTGATTCCGGACTAGGGTGAAGATGCTGGACTTGGGGATCACTAGTTTACGAGGGGAAGGGCTTTTTTTTTTTTTAAGCTCACTGCCCTCTGATTGGCCCTCACAGCCTGATTAAATCTCCCCCCTTTCTTAATGAAACGAAGCGCAAACCATCCCTCCTCCCGTACCTTGCAGCTCCTGGGTAAAAAGACCTTGGATTCCGCTGCTGGCTCTGTCACTTACCTGGTTTGGTGAGCTCCGTAGCTTGGGAGCGGGAAGGCATCTGGAAGTCCTTTCTAACCCCCTCATTTTACTGGACCAGACCAGCTGTCACTTAGTTGAGGCGTTCGTGCCCTCATCTGAATAGGTATCACTTTATGATTTGATGGTCTTTTCTTCGCAGCTTGGTGAGTTAGGTAATAGTTATTTAGAAAAAAAAAAAAAAAAGACTGTTAGCTATCAATCGCGCTGAGAGTTAAAACAGAACTCTTTCTTCAAGGAGCTTCCGCTGTTACGGGGAAGGCAGCAGGCAAGGTGGGGATTTTTAAATTTTTATTCCTCTTGTAACGTCTGGCTAATATTGATATAAAAACCTTTCCCGTGGGACGTGACCATTTTATTCAGCTCCTTCTTGGTACCATGCTCCTCAATCCCCCGCTTGTGAATGTTCGTAGTTTACCTGTAGAGTCTGTTTAACAAAGTTTGTAGTTTGTTCCGTGGGCGATGGATGAGAGTATGACTAAGTTTGTTCCGCTTTTATGACATTAAATACATGCAATGGTATATCATCTCCAACTTTTATGGCCTAAGAATAATGCCTAGAAATGTGTTTTATGTAAACTATGTATTTTTCCAACATAATTCTTCCTGTGAAAGGATTGTGAGATTCCTAATAGAAGTTCAGTTTTGTTTTTTGTTGGGAGGGGGAGGTTGTTTTTGTTTTTGTTTTTTTTTTTGTTTTTTTTTTTTTCCTGAGCCTGAACCTACGGGTGAGCATAATGATAAAACCTAGACTTTTAACCACAGTAATTTCTGTATTGTGGTTAATGCACAATTGGCAGCAGTTGCCCTTGAGCTCAGGAAATATTTTCTCACACAATCATAGAATAAGTGGTAAATGGTTACAAGGTACTTTGGAAGTAAGGGCACTTAGGAAAAGGTTCATGAAGAAGAGGGTACCTGACCCGGGTCTTTGAAAGAAAAGATTTTATGATGTGAACTTGAGGATTCCTTCTAGGCATGAGGGAAACTTCTTTTGTCCATTAAAATCTCAGTTTTCAAATGAAATAAGGATACCATGACTTGGTTGGGATTAAATATGTGTAATGTGTTGGGAAGGAGCTGATGGTCTGACATCTAGTCCCCGAAGTCCAGTTGGTGAAATCACAAAAGAAAGACAAAGTATTAATGTATTTAACTAAGAGCAGAGGGTTACTTTATTACCCTTGTTTTTGCATAAAGAAGCTCACTTCGGTGAAATCAAAAATCAATCTCATCCCTGATGACGGTGAAAAGCAAAATGATCAGCTCCGGGAGACTGTACAGACATTAAGGAATCGGACCTTTGCCACTTCGTAGAAAGATCAGCTATGGGAGAAGAGCCCGACTCTTGAGAAGGAAATGGCTTTTCTTTTGTACCTAAGCAGAAACTCTGCATGGGGCGGAGAATTTAGACAGGGGATTTCTCTCAGAGATTTGTTCACACAAATTGCTTAACCTAAGTGCCATCTCCTTCAGGAAGCATCTGATTCTGTTCCTGGCCTCCAAAATCACTTTGTGTTACTTTTTATTTACTATTTGTGAATATGCTTTCCTCCTAATAAGGGTATTTTGAAGAATATGCCTTGCTTTTGTATTCTTATTCCTTCTGCCTAGAACAGTGTTTGACAATCAGTGTGCCTTTATAAATGCTTGTGGATTGATTGATACTAAATCATATAAAATTGGGGTCAGGGTTAAAAGGGATCCTAGAGATCCTCATATCTTCTTGAGTAGAAGGAATTCTCTGTGGAAAAAAATCATATATATATGTATGTATGTATATATATATATATATATATATATATATATATATATACATACATATATGTTTGCAACACATAGAATCAGAGCATTGAGATGAAGGCTGAAAATAGGTTGAGGTGCTTTCACTAACAGAATGGGAAACAATCTTAACCAATTTTCCACCACATAGATTTATTTCTCTTTATCATCTCACATGCCCTTAAAACACTCAACATTCAGCAAATATTTACTAAGCTTATACTGCATTCAAACCAACCTTCTAGGTATTTTCAGAACTGGGGGGAAGGGAGGGTCTGAATCTGCAACTTCCTCGGAATAAGGAATTCCCACTGAGGAAATTCCCCCTGCCAGGGCAGAGCATAAGTTTTAGAGGGGTTCTTGGAGATTACTGAAAAGTTAAGTGACACAGGATTATACAGTCTGCCTGCTTAAGAGCCAAGACTTGATCCTATGACTTTCCAACTTGAAGGCAAATGTTCTCTTTATTAATTCTGAGAGAGATACAAAGACTAAATAAAATAGTTAACCCACCTTCTTCAATACAGTTTAGTTGGCAATAAAACATGTCCTCAAATAACTAGTCTCTAAAACAAAGCGGAGAAAAAATACATTTGCTTGTTGCTGACAAACATTCCTTCTGCTTTTGTATCATGAAGTTGTTAGGTAACAATTATGCAAGCACTTTAAATCTGCTAAAGTATAGAGAAAGGCAAGTTCATTTCCAACTGGGAGAATCGAGGAACGTTTTCTGGAAGGAGGTAGCATTTGAACTGAATCCTGAAAGGTGAGTAGAGTTCAATAGATTTGCATTTGGACATTTAGGAACTGAGACATTCTCAGTGACAGGAATGTGAGCAAATAGATGAGAAAAGTATCAGAAATAGTTTAGAAGATAATGGTCTAGTTAACTAGGTTGTTTAATTTATAAATTATATATGTGCCACTGTGCTAATAATTATATACATGTCTTACATAAAAATAGAAATTTTAAAAGGATGAGATTCCAAAAAATAGTGATCTTTGATCCTAGAGTTATTAGATATTCTTAACTTGGAGTCTCTGATTTTTTAAAAAATATTTTAATAGCTAACTATTTTAGAATAATGCATTTCCTCTGTAATCTTATGTATTTTATTTTATGCATTTGAAAACAGCCTGAGGAGGGGTCCATAGTTTTCATCAGATAAGTTCACATAAGTTATGTGAAAAAAATATTATGCAAAAAAAGGTTAAGAATGACTTCAAGAGACATTTGGTGGTACAGTGGTGATATACAGAAACTTGTGCTTTAGGAAAATCATTTTGTCAGCAGTTTGGAGTGAAAAGAGGCATTGGGAAAGATCAGTTAGGAGGCCATTACAATAGACCAGGTAAAAGATGATGAGAATCTGAACTAGTAGTGGTCATGTGAACAAAGAGAAGAGGACATATGTAAGAGTACTGTAGAAGTGACAATGACAAGACTAGACAACTGACTGAATGAGACTGAGAAGATCTGGTTAAAGCCAAGTTTTTCAGTGAGTAGAGGAATAGTGGTAACCTATATAAAAATGGAAGAGTTTGTGAGAGGGATAGATTTAGGGAAAGAGATAATAAATTCTACAAAACAGTGAAATCGATCCATTTCTGTTCATTCTGTGCAATTCACTGATCCCTCCCAAAAATTAACAAGAAGAGGTGGCACTCTTATTCATCACTGTCTTGAATGCTTGCTCTGATGGCGGACACCTACTTTAATCATGAAGTAATCTGGGTGGCAGGATGTTGGTATGTTGGTATCTCAATTGGAGATGCCCGAATTAAGGGTATCATCACCCTAAAGAGCCTAGTTCAACAAGAGAAATGCTGGAAGCTTACCCAGCCATGAAAGGCCAGCAACAGAAGGAACTCAAGTGAACTCAAGTCAGATTGCATTGGAAACAAGACCCACAATTGGCTATGGTGAAGACTGGGATGATAAGTGATATACTAGTAAATGTGTAACAACTAACTCTCAAGGAAGAAAAGTTTAATCTTATTATTAAAAATGTTTAAAGTCCAGACCTTCAACAACAACAAAAATCAAGCAAATGATTAGACTTGGATTGATTGGACTTGCCTAGAATTCTATCCGTCCTTACCTCCTAGATTTGTAGTACAAAGTATAAAATGCTAACATTGACTTTTTAACACTTGTTTCACAAGCAGCCTGACTGTAACACAACCTTGAAGGTGACCTCTCCTACCATTCTCCAATTAGTCAAGCCACTGCCTCCATTTTGGATACTTCATCATCTTTGGAAACTACTACATTATATTTCAGAGAACAAGGTAAAGGATAGTAGGGTAAAAGATTGAACCTAAATTGTGGAAAACCTTAAATACCAGGCTAAGGAATTTGGGCTTTATTTAAAAGGCCATGAGGGGGCAGCTAGGTGGCGCAGTGGATAGAGCACCAGCCCTGAATTCAGGAGGACCCGAGTTCAAATGTGGTCTCAGACACTTAACACTTCCTAGCTGTGTGACCCTGGGCAAGTCACTTAACCCCAACTGCCTCAGCAAAAAAAAAAAAAAAAAGAAAGAAAGAAAGGCCATGAAAGGATTTAATAATGGGATGGTGTGGATCAGATCTCTAAATAAAGAGGATTAAGATGCTTTCGATATATAAAATTGGATTGTACCCAGTTCATAGGTTATTGCAGTAATATAAGCAAGAGTCCAGGACCTACATTAAAATAATGGCAATCAGAATGAAGAGGAGGAGACTAATGCAAAATATGTTGGCCAGAGTAGAATAAATAAAACTAAGCAACTGATTTGACTTGCCTCAAATGAACTCCCTTCTTATCTCCATCTAAGAGAGCTTCATGTCTTCCATTAAGATGCTCAAGCACCATATCTCCAAGAAATTTTTCCTAACTGTACTCCCCAAATTAACTTGGGTATAGCTACTCTGTATTTTGTTTGTCTTTAACTCTGTGTGGTATCTATTTTTACCATATGTTTTTGTTGTTAAGTTGTTTCAGTCCTGTTCTGCTCTTCATGACCCCATATAGAGTTTTCTTTGCAAAGATACTGGAATTGTTTGCCATTTCCTTCACCAGTAAATTAAAGCAAACAGAGGTTAAATAGTTTTCCCAAAGTCATACAGCTAGTAAATCCTACCTCAGGTCTTCCTGATCTAGGCCTAGCCTGCTATTCCCTGAACCACCTAACTGCCTCCAATACAAAGATTCAGAGAGAAGAGTTAGAGTTGGCTATGAGCTACAAAGGTGGGACCAGTGTGTATGTGAAGAGAAATAATGTGTAAAAAGCCTGGAAGGGTGGCTTTGGACCAGCTTGTAAAGGACATTAAATGGCAAATAGGAATTAACAATTGATCCTTGATGTGATGAGTCTATAAGTGAAGTGACATGGTCTCAGGCATGTGCTTTAGAACAGTCACTTTGGAATGGTGAGAAAACCGAGACAGGGAGAATAATTAGGAAGCTATTTCAATAGCTCAGTCAAGAAGGGAAGCAGTCCTGAATTAGTGTGGTAGCAAGGCAGCAAAGGGAAGGGGACAAAAGTGACAATATTTGGCATCTACTTGTGGAGTGAGAGTGAAGAGCAGAGGATACTAAGATTTTGAACCTAGATAGGAAGGATGGTGACACCTTGAACCTAAATAAATATAAATAGAGTCTGCCTGCCTCAAATCTCTCCTCCATCCAATTCACTCCAAAGCACAGGGTCCAACCACCTGTCACCTCCAGGATCAAATATAAAATCTCTTTTGGTTTTCAAAGGCCTTCATAAAACCGACCATCCCATTTTCAGTCTTCTTACATCTTACATTTCCCACCTCTTCAATTCAATGACATAGGCCTCCTGGCTGTTCCATTAAAAAAAAAAAAATCAATTCTTATTTCTAGACATTTTTACTGGCTATCCCCTTGGACCGACTGGAGTGTTCTTCCTCTTTATTTCTACCTTCTACTTTCCTTGTTTTCCTTCAAATTCCAACTAAAATCTAATCTTTTACAGGAAGCCTTTCCTAACCCCTCTTAATTCTAGTACCTTCTCTCTGGTAATTATTTCTATTTATCCTGTATAGCTTGTTTGTACATTTGTTTGCTTCTTATCTCCCCCAGGAGATTATGATCTTTCTCTCTGAGGACAGTGACTGTCTTTTGCTTCATTTTTTATTTCAGTTTTTAGCAGAATGCCTGGCATATAGTAGGCACTTAATAAATGTTTATTGACTGACTGAAGTTGAGAAGAGAGGTGAACTTGTGGAGGGCAAGAAAATTAGGTCTATTTTAGACATATTGAATCTGAGCCACCTATAGAAGCTGAACATGGAAGCCATTACCTATGTGTCCACACTCCAGCACCAATATGATGAGCCTCTTGGGGCCCAAGTAGGAAAAGGAACAGGTCAAAACTCCCATGCTGATAAGTAGTGGGATCAGGCCCACAGTGCCCACTGCTCTTTCCACTCAGATGAGATATGGAGATTCAGTTTCAAAATATAAAACCAAAATGGATGCCTCTAGGAGAGTAAGTTTGAAATATTGGTAAGTGTGGCAACTTGCAGCTGGGAGAGAGATTAGGACTAGATATATAGATAGAGAATAGGACATCAGACTGAACTCAGGTACACCCACATAAAGGGAGCTGAATATATATGATAGTCTAGCAGGGAGAATGAGTAAGAAGAGGTAATATAGATGGAAGAATCATTGGAGAGCAATGTCATAAAAACTCAAGAGCAGGGAGAGAATCAACCATGTCACATTCTGCAAAAAGGTCAAGAAGATTAAAGATTGAGAAAAGGCCACCCAACTTGGCCAGCAAGAGATCAGGAGTACTTTTGAAGAATTTTCAGGTAAGTAGTGAGTTTGGAAGCTAGACTAAAAAATGGTTGAAAAGTGAATGAGAAGAGAAGAAATTAAGACATTGAGGATAAATAGCTTTTCCCTTGAGTTTTTACTAGTCCTTCTACTCACTCCAATTTCCAGCCAAGTTGGGTTTATTTGACTTTTCCTAGATTATCTTATCTTGCCTTTTCACATCACTCAGTTTTTCTTTCATAGAGATGATGGCTAAGGTCTCCTTCAATTCAAAATCCCATAATCATGAGGAAACATTTTATTAAGTCTGTGAACATTTGACAATATTAACTCATGTTTTGACACTATCTCTCTGAGCTGCTGCTGTTACACTGTCACCTACAGAGCAAAATTCAATGAAAGGTAAATCTGTTGTAGGCACCATCAAGGGAGTTGCTGGACTATCAACATGACATTTTTATAACATGATCTTACCTCAAAAATGATCCCAAAGAAGAAAATTGATGGTAGCATTATCATAAGCCTTCAATTAGTGGCACAGCAGATAGAACACCAGCTCTGAAGTTTGAAGGACCTAAATTTAAATCTTACCTGAAGACACTAGCTGTATGAGTCTGAGCAAGTCACTTAATCCTGGTTGCCGCATTTTCCTCGTCTGTAAAATAAGCTGGAGAAGTGCCCAGATGAGAGAAAATACAGGACAGCCAAAATAATGTAAATTTAAAATCATTTATTGCTAGCTAGCAACTGTACCCCACCAGAATAGGGGAGTCAGTATCAAGCGATTTCAGAGATTTATAGAAAGAGATATAAAAGTTCCCTAATACATTTATCATACTAAAGGACTTTCATCCTAGATGGGAAGCAAAGGTTATCACACTAAGGGTGCCATTGCCAGATAGGCAATAAGACAGTATTTAGGTCTTAGGTTTTTTTAGAGCAGCATATCTGGGGGTGTAAAAATACCATCTACATTAGGGTGTAAAGAGCTAGTAACAAACTTCTAATTACAGAGTTTCAAGATTATGTTTCTCATGGTCCAGAGGGATGTTCTTCCACTTCAGAAGGAAATGGCAAACCACTTCAGTATTTTCAAGACAAAATAAATGGGGTCCTGAAGAATCAAACATGAAAACAGCCAGTTATACAGAATGCATATTTACAGGCAGCAGCCAGGTGGCATGGAACTATGCCACATAAAAGGAGATGAGGAAACTGAGCTGAATTTCTCCAAGCATAATTGGTTTATGAACAGTGATACCTATAACTTAACAAAGTGGGTCAGATTGATCCCCTCAGGAAGGCCCCATTAGAAGAGAAGCAGGAAGGGAGAAGCTTGGATCTTATGATTGGCTACAGTGAGGAAAGTAGATTGACCTTCTGGTGAGGCTACTCATAGTCCTCTCAATCAATCAGGGAATATTCATTGTTTTATTGGCCTTGCTGGCCTCTTGTAATCTTGGCTTACAAAATCAGAATGACCCAGGTAGTGGTCTCATTGGGAGAGCTCAAACCACCCCTAATGATACAGAGATGGACTAGGACAGATGAACTGAGAGTGTGAGGAACTGCTTAAGCAAATTAATGTTTACTGAAAACAAACAAATCCCAGGTTAAACTGGTTAGTCAACATATCCAAAGGGCTAATTGCATGAATTATAGCAGCACTCCCTTTCAAACACATGTTGGTACCAATTCTGCCTGGGAGAGAATGTATTCTTGAGCAAGGTAAGTTCAGGTAAATGCTAAAAATTATAAAAACAAATCAGCATAAAATTCATCACATTGTAAAATCAATACAGTAAAAAAAAAAAATTAGACGCAATATTAATTTCTACCTTTTCAAAAAACAAAAGGCTTGGAGTTATGAAAACCCAAGTTTGGATCCTACTTCAGATGTTCCCTAGCTGAGTGATTCTGGGCAAGTCACTTGACTTGTTTATCTCAGTTTCTTCATCTACAAAATGAGGATTATTAATAGCATTTGCCTCCTTTATTGTTATTAGGATCAAATTAGTTAATTTAGAAATTAAGAAAGCCCTTTGCAAAGGGCATTTTGCTAAAGTGCTACAAAAATAAATACTAGCTAATATTATCACCATTTTACCTTTGGAGAACCAAGGGCTCATTAATTTATCATAGCACTCAGAAAATCAATAAAGGAAACAAGATGAGAACTTTGTTCTTCTCTCACAAACTTTTTTTGCCACACAGTTGTAGATCAGGATAGGAAGGGACCTCAGAAGCTGTCTAGTGCAACTGCTTCATTTTATAGATGAGGAAACTGAGGCTGTAGGAGTTTAAATGCCTTGGTACTTATATTGAGGTACAGATAGTAAAGTTTTAGAGATATGATTTGAACTCAGGTCCTCTAATTCCAAAATTGTTTTCTTTCTATTCTGCCATACTATTTTTATGATATATAAACTCACAACATCTGTTATAGTGAGAAGTGAAATAACCTGTTAATTAGCTGAATTTGTTATTATGTAGCAAGTTGCATGGTTATTTTTGACATTGTGTAAGTACCAGCTTCAATGTAGTACAGAGTGGTTGTGTGAAATTCATTGTTGTTCAGTTGTGTCCAACTCATCATGACTCCATTTGGGGTTTTCTTGGCAAAGTGTTTGTGGTTATTTCCTTCTCTAGCTCATTTTACAGATGAGGAAACTGAGGCAACCAGGACTTAAGTGATTTGCCCAGAACCAAACAGCTAGTAAGTGTCTGAGACCAAAAGTAGGTCTTTCTAACTTAAGGCCCGGTGCTCTATCCATGGTGCCACTTAGTTGCTCATGATTGTTTGAAAACTGCTTTATAAATCTTTACATCCTGTGTAAGCATGCACTGATACTGTTAATCAGCATTCTTTGTCATAGAGTTGAGAGGATCAAATGAAACAACATACACAAAAACTTTGCAAATCTTAACACACTATATAGATGTTTGTGGTTATATTTTTATGATTAGTATTTAGTTTTATCAATCTAGTCCTTCATTTAGGGCACTCAAAATTCCAATTTTTAAGGTTATATTTAAAACTTAGGTAATATAAGAGACAAGCAAATTTTTTGGCTTTTAAAAATAGTATTTTTGTTTTTGTACATATAAAACCAATGCAGACAAGATTAAAAGGGAAGCAATAAACTGGGGGGAAAATTTTTAAATTCAAGGGTTCTAAAATATATGGAGAATTGACTCAAATGTGTAAGAATTGAAGACATTCTCCAATTGATAAATGGTCAAAGGATATGAACAAGCAATTTTCAGATGAAGAAATTAAAACCATTTCTAGTCATATGAAAAGGTGCTCTAATTAATTACTGACCTGAGAAATGCAAATTAAGACAACTCTGAGGTAAGACACCTCTCCAATTGGCTTAAATGTTAGGAAAAGATAATGACAAATGTTGGAGGGATGTGGGAAAATTGAGACACTAATACATTGTTGGTGGAGTTGTAAAGTGATTCAGCCATTCTGGAGAGCAATTTGGAACTAGTGCAAAGGGCAATCAAACTGTGCATATCCTTTGATCCAGCAATGTTTTAATTGTGCTTGTATCCTAAAGAGATCATAAAGGAGGGAAAGGCACTCACATGTGCAAAAATGTTTGTGGCAGTCCTTTTTGTAGTGGCAAGAAACTGGAAACAGTGGATGCCCATCAGTTGGAAAATGGATTAATAAGTTATGGTACATGAATGTTATGGAATATTATTGGTTTCTAAGAAATGACCAGCAGAATGATTTCAGAGAGACTTAGAGAGATACATGAACTGATGTTAAGTGAAATGAGCAGAATCATTTCAACAGCAAAATTATACGATGATATAATAGACATGGCTCTTTTCAACAAGGGAATGATTGAAACCAGTTCCAGTGATCTTATGATGAAGAGCCATCTACATCCAGAGAGAGAACTGTGGGAACTGAGTGTGGATCACAACATAGCATTTTCACTGTTTTTGTTTTTTATTTGCATTTTGTTTTCATTCTCATTTTTTCTCCTTTTTGATCTGATTTTTCTTGTGCAGCATGACAATTATAGAACTATGTATAGAAGAATTACATATGTAACATACATTGGATTACTTGCTGACTAGGGGAAGGAATGAGAAGAAGGGAGGGAAAAATTTAGGACACAGGGTTTTATAGGGGTGAATTTCAAAAATTATCCATGTATATATTTTGAAAATAAGACTACAATTAAAAATAATAGTAATAAAAATACATTTGAATCAAAAAAAATTTTTTAAAGTAAAATGTATTTTCCAATTATATGTAAAGACAATTTTAAGCATTCTTTTTAAACAATTTTGAGTTCTAAATTTTCTCCTTCCCTCCTTTCCCTTCCTTTTCCCCTTCCCTCAGATGGTAAGCAATATGGTATTTTTTTTTTTTTTTTTTTTTTTTTTTTTTTTTTTTTTTTTTATTTTTAATTTTTTATTTTATTTTATAATTATAACATTTTTTGACAGTACATATGCATGGGTAATTTTTTACAACATTATCCCTTGCACTTACTTCTATCAGATTTTTTCCTTCCTCCCCCAACCCCCTCCCCCAGATGGCAAGCAGTCTTATATATGTTAAATATATTACAGTATATTCTAGATACAATATATGTGTGTAGAACCGAATTTTTTGTTGCACAGGAAGAATTGGATTCAGAAGGTAAAAATAACAGTTTACATTCATTTCCCAGTGTTCCTTTTCTGGATGTAGCTGGTTCTGTCCATCATTAATAAGTTGGAATTGGATTAGCTCTTCTCTATGTAGAAGAAATCCACTTCCATCAGCATACATCCTCATACAGTATCATTGTTGAAGTGTATAATGATCTTCTGGTTCTGCTCGTTTCACTCAGCATCAGTTGATGTAAGTCTCTCCAAGCCTCTCTGTATTTCTCCTGTTGGTCATTTCTTATAGAACAATAATATTCCATAACATTCATATACCATAGTTTACCCAACCATTCTCCAATTGATGGACATCCATTCATTTTCCAGCTTCTAGCCACTATGAAAAGGGCTGCCACAAACATTTTGGCACATACAGGACCCTTTCCCTTCTCTAGTAGTTCCTTGGGGTATAAGCCCAGTAGTAGTATGGCTGGGTCAAAGGGTATGCACATTTTGATAACTTTTTGGGCATAATTCCAGATTGCTCTCCAGAATGGTTGGATTCTTTCACAACTCCACCAACAATGCTTCAGTGTCCCAGTTTTCCCACAGCCCCTCCAACATTCATCATTATTTGTTCCTGTCATCTTAGCCAATCTGACAGGTGTGTAATGATATCTCAGAGTTGTCTTAATTTGCATTTCTCTGATCAATAGTGATTTGGAACACTCTTTCATATGAGTGGAAATAGTTTTAATTTCATCATCTGAAAATTGTCTGTTCATATCCTTTGACCATTTATCAATTGGAGAATGGCTTGATTTCTTATAAATTAAAGTCAATTCTCTGTATATTTTGGAGATGAGGCCTTTATCAGAACCTTTAACTGTAAAAATTTTTTCCCAATTTGTTACTTCCCTTCTAATCTTGTTTGCATTAGTTTTGTTTGTGCAGAAACTTTTTAATTTGGTGTAATCAAAATGTTCTATTTTGTGATCAATAATGGTCTCTAGTTCTCCCTTGGACACAAACTCCTTCCTCCTCCACAAGTCTGAGAGGTAAACCATCCCATGTTCCTCCAATTTATTTATGATTTCGTTCTTTATGCCTAAATCTTGGACCCATTTTGATCTAATCTTAGTATGTGGTGTTAAATGTGGGTCCATTCCTAGTTTCTGCCATACTAATTTCCAGTTTTCCCAGCAGTTTTTGTCAAATAATGAATTCTTATCCCAAAATTTGGGATCTTTGGGTTTGTCAAAGATTAGATTGCTATTTTTATTCACTATCTTGTCCTGTGAACCTAACCTATGCCACTGATCAACTAGTCTATTTCTTAGCCAATACCAAATGGTTTTGGTGACTGTTGCTTTATAATATAGCTTTAAATCAGGTACACTTAGACCACCTTCCTCTGACTTTTTTTCCATTAGTTCCCTTGCAATTCTCGACCTTTTATTCTTCCATATGAATTTTGTTGTTATTTTTTCTAGGTCATTAAAATAGTTTCTTGGGAGTCTGATTGGTATAGCACTAAATAAATAGATTAGTTTGGGGAGTATTGTCATCTTTATTATATTCGCTCGGCCTATCCAAGAACATTGAATGTCTTTCCAATTATTTAAATCTGACTTTATTTTTGTGGCAAGTGTTTTGTAATTTTGCTCATATAATTCCTGACTCTCCTTTGGTAGATATATTCCCAAATATTTGATACTATCGACTGTTATTTTGAATGGAATTTCTCTTTGTATCTCTTGCTGTTGGATTGTGTTGGTAATGTATAAAAATCCTGAGGATTTATGTGGATTTATTTTGTATCCTGCGACTTTGCTAAAATTCTGAATTATTTCTAATAGCTTTTTAGCAGAGTCTTTGGGGTTCTCTAAGTATACCATCATGTCATCTGCGAAAAGTGACAATTTGATTTCTTCATTTCCTACTCTAATTCCTTGGATCTTTTTCTCGGCTCTTATTGCCAAGGCTAGAGTTTCTAGTACTATATTGAATAGTAATGGTGATAGTGGGCAACCTTGTTTCACTCCTGATCTTACAGGGAAAGGTTCTAATTTATCACCATTACATATGATGTTTACTGAAGGTTTTAAATATATGCTCCTTATTATTTTAAGGAATAGTCCATTTATTCCTATACTCTCAAGCGTTTTTAGTAGGAATGGATGTTGGATTTTATCAAATGCCTTTTCTGCATCTATTGAGATGATCATATGGTTTTTATTAATTTGATTATTAATATGGTCAATTATACTAATAGTTTTCCTAATATTAAACCAGCCCTGCATTCCTGGTATAAATCCCACTTGGTCATAGTGTATTATCCTGGGGATGATTTTCTGAAGTCTATTTGCTAATATCTTATTTAAGATTTTAGCATCAATATTCATTAAGGAAATTGGTCTATAGTTTTCTTTCTCAGTTTTCGATCTACCTGGTTTAGGTATCAGTACCATGTCTGTGTCATAGAAGGAATTTGGTAGGACTCCTTCAATCCCTATTTTTTCAAATAGTTTACATAGCATTGGAGTTAGTTGTTCTTTAAATGTTTGGTAGAATTCACCTGTAAATCCATCTGGTCCTGGGGACTTTTTCTTAGGAAGTTGGTTAATAGCTTGGTCTATTTCTTTTTCTGAGATGGGACTATTTAAACTACTTACTTCTTCCTCTGTTAATCTGGGCAAGCTATATTTTTGAAGGTATTCTTCCATTTCATTTAAGTTATCGAATTTATCGGCATAAAGTTGAGCGAAATAGCTCCTAACTATTGTCCTAATTTCCTCTTCATTAGTGGTGAGTTCACCCTTTTCATTTTCAAGACTATCAATTTGCTTTTTCTCTTTCCTTTTTTTAATCAGGTTTACTAAGGGTTTGTCTATTTTGTTGGTTTTTTCATAAAACCAACTCTTAGTTTTATTAATTAATTCAATAGTTTTTTTACTTTCAATTTTATTAATCTCACCTTTTATTTTTTGAATTTCAAGTTTTGTGTTTGTCTGAGGGTTTTTAATTTGTTCCTTTTCTAGCAATTTTAGTTGTAAACCCAATTCGTTGGCCCTCTCTTTCTCTATTTTATGCAAGTAGGCCTGTAGAGATATAAAACTTCCCCTAATTACTGCTTTGGCTGTATCCCACACATTTTGGTATGATGTCTCATTATTGTCATTTTCTTGGGTGAAGTTATTAATTATGTCTATGATTTGCTGTTTTACCCAATCATTCTTTAGTATAAGATTATTTAGTTTCCAATTATTTTTTGGTCTATTTTCCCCTGGCTTTTTATTAAATGTTATTTTGATTGCATTATGGTCTGAAAAGGATGCATTTACTATTTCTGCCTTACTGCATTTGATTTTGAGGTTTTTATGCCCTAGTATATGATCAATTTTTGTATAGGTTCCATGAACTGCTGAGAAGAAAGTATATTCCTTTCTGTCTCCATTTAGCTTTCGCCAAAGATCTATCATATCAAACTTTTCTAGTATTCTATTTACCTCTTTGACTTCTTTCTTATTTATTTTGTGGTTTGATTTATCTAATTCTGAGAGTGCAAGGTTGAGATCTCCCGCTATTATAGTTTTGCTATCTATTTCCTCTTGCAGCTCTCTTAATTTCTCTTTTAAGAATTTAGATGCTGCACCACTTGGTGCATACATGTTTAATATTGATACTGCTTCACTATTGATGCTTCCCTTTAGCAGGATATAATGCCCTTCCTTATCTCTTTTAATTAGATCAATTTTTGTTTTTGCTTGATCTGAGATGAGGATGGCTACTCCTGCTTTTTTGGTTTTGCCTGAAGCATAATAGATTCTGCTCCACCCTTTTACTTTTAGTTTGAATGTCTCATCCTGTTTCAGGTGTGTTTCCTGTAAACAACATATAGTAGGATTCTGACTTTTAATCCAGTCTGCTATCTGCTTCCTCTTTATGAGGCAGTTTGCCCCATTCACATTTATGGTTAGAAGGACTAATTCTATATTGCTTGCCATCCTATTAACCCCTGCTTATGCTTTTCCCCTTTCCTTCCCTTTTACCCTCCTATCCAGTATTAAACTGGTAAATACCACTTGCTTTTCACAGCCCTCCCTTTTTAGGATCCCTCCCCCACCTTAAAGATCCTCCCCTTATTTTACCCCTTTTCCTCGAAATTACTGTATTCCCTTCCCCTTAGCTTACTCCTTCCCTTTCACTTTTCAATGAAGTGGAAGAAGTTTCACCATAAATCGAATATGTCTATTGATACACGCTATGTTCATCTCCCTCCTTTCTTTCTCTCAGATATAATAGGTTACCTTTGCCTCTTCATGAGATGTAGTACCACCACTTTATACTTTTTTATGATATAATCTCCTTTCCACCTCTAGTTTCTAAGACAAATTGTACATATGTTCTTTACATATTTTTTTGACAGAAGTATAGTTCTCAAGATTTCTTTTTACCTTTTTTAGAAGTCTCTTGAGTTCTGTATTTGAAGATCAAACCTCTTATGTAGGTCTGGTTTTTTCATCAAAAATAGATGGAATTCATTTATTTCGTTAAATGTCCATCTTCTTCCCTGGAAAACGATGCTCATTCTTGCTGGGTAAGTTATTCTTGGCTGCATACCAAGTTCCTTAGCCTTTCGGAATATCATGTTCCAGGCCCTGCGTTCTTTTAATGTGGATGCTGCTAGATCCTGTGTTATCCTTATTGTGGATCCTCCATATCTGAATTGTTTTTTTCTAGCAGCTTCCAATATCTTTTCCTTTGTCTGATGGTTCTTGAACTTGGCCACTATATTTCTTGGCGTTTTGATTTTAGGGTCCCTTTCAGTAGGTGATCGATGAATTTTCTCAATGTCTATTTTACCCTCTGTTTCCAAAACGTCTGGGCAGTTCTCTTTGATAATTTCCTCGAAAATGGTGTCCAAGCTCTTTTTTTCCTCCCATTTTTCAGGGAGTCCGATTATTCTCAAATTGTCTCTCCTGGATCTGTTTTCCAGGTCTGTTGTCTTTCTGGTAAGGTACTTGACAGTCTTTTCAATTGTTTCATTTCTCTGGTTTTGCTTGACTCCCTCTTGGTTTCTCCTTGAGTCATTCATTTCTACTTGTTCCAGTCTAATTTTCAATGATGTATTTTCTTCACTCACTTTTTTTATATCTCTTTGTAATTGTCCAATTGAGTTTTTATCTTCTATGGAATTTTTTTCCATTTTATCCATTTTATTTTTTTGAGAGCTGATTTCTTTTTCCAGCTCTCTAATCCTGTTTTCCTTGGAGTTGTTTACCTTTTCCAGCTCACTAATCCTGTTTTCCTTGGAGTTGTTTACCTTTTCCAGCTCACTAATCTTGTTTCTCAATGATTTGATTTCTTTATCCATTCTGTCTTTGAATGCATGGGATGACTTCTCCAGGCTCTCTTGCCAAGCTTCCCTTTCCTTTTCCCATTTCTCTTCCAGCTCTCTTGTGAGAGCCTTTTTGATTTCCTCTATGAGGTTCTTTTGTATTGAGGAGCAGCTTATATCCCTCCCAGGGGATACATCTGGGGACATTCTGTTCCTAGTCTCCTCAGCATTTGAAGTCTGCTCTCTCTCCACACAGAAGCTGTCAATGGTTAGAGCCCTTTTGAATTTTTTGTTCATTTTGTCAGAGTAGGAATCAAAGAAAACAAACTGACAAGAGAAACAATTGGTCTGTTTTGCGGGGGATAGGGCTGGATGTTATTAATGGGCTTCCTCTACAGACTGGGGGTAGGGCAGCAGAGAGCCACTAACAGAACAGCAATGACTGTACTGAGTCTGCGCTCTGAGGCTCTGAGAACGCACCGAGTCAGTCCAGGTGGGGGTTGGGGGTGGCCGGGCTCTGAGAGACACTGGCTTTCTGGGGTTTTAATCTTCACCTCCGGTGTTTACACCCTCTCCACCGCTCCTGGCTTGCTGCCAAAACGGAGCATCCACACTGGGGCAAAAGCCCTTTCACAGAAACGGCAGAGATCACACCCCTCCCCCTCAGGTCTGAGATGTGTGAGCTGCCTGTCTTGCTCTGGCTGTCTGCCCTCAGTCTGCGCCCAGTCTGATTGACCCTCCCCCGAACAAACACAGACCTTTTCTGGCGACTTTCAAGGATGTCTTCTCTTGGTGATAATTTGTGGATTTCTTTCTGGGTCAAGCATTAAGTCAGAGGCTTGTCATGAAGTAAGTTCTGAGAGAATACGAGGAGCTCAAGCAGCTGTCTGCCTCCACGCCGCCATCTTGGCCGGAAGTCCCAGCAATATGGTATTTATGTGCAATCATGTAAAACATTTCCATATTAATCATGATGTGAAAGAAGAAACAAACCAAAAGATAAAAAAATGAAAAAATATAGTGAAAATAGTATGATTCTATCTGCATTCAGATTTTATCAGTTATTTTCCATCATAAGCCCTTTGGAATTATTTTGAATCATTTTATTGATGAGGAGAACTAAGTCATTCATCATTGATTGTCACAGTGTTGCTGATACTGGGTGTACAATATTCTGGTTCTACTCAGTTCACTTTGCATCACTTCATTTAAGTTTTTCTAAATTTTTCTGAAATTCATCTTATCATTTCTTATAACTCAATAATATTCATTACAATTATAGACTAAAATTTGTTCAGCCATCCCCCAATTGATAAGCGTACTCTCAATTTCCAATTCTTTGTCACAACAAAAAGAGTTGCTATAAATATTTTTGTATATTGTAGTGCCTTTCTCTTTTTTATGATCTCTTTGAGATATAGACCTAGTAGTGGCATTGAAAGGTTTGGGTTTTTTTAAGTAGTATTTTATTTTTCCAAATGCATGTTTAGATAGTTTTCAACATTAACCTTTGTAAAACCTTGTGTTTCAATTTTTTCCCTCTTCTCTCTTCTCCCCTCTCCTCAAGACAGCAAGCAATCCTATATAGGTTAAACATGTACGGTTCTTCTGAACATATTTCTATATTTGTCATGCTGCACAAGAAAAATCCAATCAAAAGGGGGAAAAAAACATCAGAAAGAAAAGAAACGAGCACAAAAAAAATAACAAAAAATGAAAATACTATGCTTTGATCTATATTCAGTCTTCATACTTCTTTCTCTGGATGCAGATGACACTCCATCCTAAGTCTATAGGAGTTTCCTTGAATCACCTCATTGTTGAAAAGAGCCAAGTCCATCACAATCATCATCAGATAAGCTTGTTGTTATTGTGTCTCTTGATTCTTCTCACTTCATTTTGTATCAGTTCTTTTAAGTTTTTCCAGGTTTTTTTTTTAATTCACCTGCTCATCATAGCTTACAGCACAATAGTATTCCATCACAATTGTATATTACAATTTGTTCAGCTATCCCCCAATTGATAAGCATCTTTCCAATTTCCATTTCTGTTACAATAAAAAGAGCTGCTATAAATATTTTTGTACTTGTAGAAATCTTTCTCTTTTTTATAATCTTTTTGGGATACAGATTTGAGAGTGGTATTGTTGATGCAGAGGATAATTATAAATAATTTCTACCCTCCTCCTGAACCATTAAGGATATAATCCTCCTTCGAGGATTTTCCTGTTAAGTTGTTAAGAGTTTAAGTACAGTTTTAATAGCTCTATCATATTTAACTCTCAGGTAAAATCAGTCAAAGATGAACATGTCCATGCATGGCCTAGAAAGTTGTGTAGGTTACTAGTCTTAAAATGAAAAGCTTAAAACATATTCTTACTATGTTGCTTATGAAATATAGAATTTTTATCATCATTTGCAGGCCACTTATAAATACTTAATAGCAATCGTAATTATATGTTGAACTGCTTTCGGTTTCTTTATTTGTAGGTTATCTATTGTTGAAAGTTTTTCTTAACATTGGTAAACTGTCTTTAAAATCCACATAGGAAAGCTATCCTGATTATATGATAGCTAGTCTCCGGCCTTGTTGAGATAAAATCTATGGTAGAATGTTATTGACTTATTATAGTGTTTTTGACTCTGTGACCCCATTTGAGGTTTTCTTGGCAAAGATACTGGAATGGTTTGTCATTTCTTTTTCCAGCTATTTGTCAGATCAGAAGGAGTTGCTTTGGGTGTCTGATGATAGACCTCAGGACAAGGATTGCATTTGAATATGAATTGCATTATCTGTCTTTTCAGACACATCCTGAATACGAAATCATCCAATTAGATTGATACCATCTCGACACCATGAACGTTTTACTTAGAATACAGTGCTTCAGGATCCCCAAGGTGTCCATGAGATCATTCCACAAAGATTATGGAGTATCAACCCCTCAGAACTTTTCTGATTATGAATCCATCAAACAAGGTTGCAAAATAGAGGTACCAGAGTATTTCAACTTTGCCAAAGATGTAATGGATCATTGGGCCAAGATGGAGAAGGTATGGGATCCCTGCCTTGAAGGATGTGAATAATTATGGCAAGAAAAAAATTTTTGTGGTTCTTTTGGGAATTCCATAAATCTTCAGGCCTGACGTTGTTTCAGGTTAAAATAGATATCAATTAGCTAAGCAATTTGAATGCTAAATAGTAACCATCTATGTAAGTATGTATTGATTTTCTTATGCACACAACTAGAATATGTTATTGGGAAATACAGGGAAAGTAAGGAAGGTATAAAGGCATGCTTTATGCCTTCAGTAGATTCACAATCCAGTTGAAAAAACAAGGCTAAGGCACATGAAACAATATGAGAACAAGAGAAGACTTGACCAAATATTAAGTGGTATGGCATGATAGGATCTCATAGAAGGATCAAGAGTCCAGAGTAGTCTTATTCATAGAATAGGTAGCATTAAAGATTTGTCTTATAAATAGGAAAAACCCGGGTTTGAGCCTTACCTTGAAAACTTAATATTTGTATGGCTATGTGCAAATTGCCCAGTATCTCCAAGCGTCAGTTTCTTTAACTGTAAAATAAGTTAAATAGTAAGAGTGCCTACCTTCCAAGATTAATCAAATCACATGAAATAATTTATACAAAGTGCTTTGCAAATTTTAAAAAGCAACATAAATATCAAGAATTACTAGAAAAACTCCATTGTATAATGGATAGAAAGCTTGCCTCAAATTTAGGATGACCTGGGTTCAATTTCACCTTCTAAAACATATTGGCAGCATATCCCTAGACAGGTAACTTAACCTCTGAATGTTTTAGGCAATTCTCAAATACTATATATTTCAGAACATTTGCATGGAAAATGATTAATCATAGTTCTAGACTCCTCCCTGCCAAAAAAAAAAAAAAAAAGTTTAAATCAATTGTATATATAGGAAATAATACTGTACAATAAATCCCAAAGCTGTACTTTATTCTTTGTCTTTGAAACAGATAACTGAACAGAGCTATTTCTACTCATTTTGTACTGCTTTTGTTGTTCAGTTATTTTTCAGTCATGTCTGACTCTTCCTGACCCCTTTTTGGAGTTTTCTTGGCAAAGGTACTAGTGTGGTTTGCTATTTCTTTCTCCAGCTCATTTTACAAATAAGGCAAATAGAGTGAAACGACTTGCTCAAGGTCACACAGCTAATGAATGTCTGAGGCTGGATTTTAATTCAGGAAGATGAGTCTTCTTGACTGCTCCACCCCCTAGCTGCCATCAAGTCATAATTATTTTTATAGTCTCCCAGCTATTCCCACTTCAAACATCCTAACCACCTGTAAAATATAAATTCCCAAATTACCAACTCTAATAAAAGAAATTCTCCAAAGATTCAAGGGAAGGAAACAATTGGAAAGTCAAATTCACTGAGAATGGCTTCTGTTTCATCTTTCAGTTGGGAATGAATCCTCTGCATTAAATTTCTTTACAACAAAACAATTTGGTTTTTTCATAGAAAAACAGCTTGGCACAGTGAGCCTCAAAGCCAGGAAGACCTGGATTAGAGTACTGACTCTGACACACATGGGATTGTGACCCTAGTTATTACTTAACTTCTTAGCACTCTCTCTTATTCCAAGCTTCAGACAAGATGTTGACCTGTATTGATAGTGGGAGTTTCTAGCATAAATGAAATCACAAATCCAGTCCCTAAATGCTGCAGAGTTCTTTATGGCCACTAGTTTATTATTCAATACAGAGAAAATATACCTATGAGAGGCAAGCAGGTATTAATTCAGGTTCATTGCTGGAATGAAATGACTCAGAGATCTTTCATTAGTTGGCCAAATTAGGTTTATTTAGCCATAGAATTGAAAAGATATTAAATAGGGATAATTCAGTGTTTAACCAGCCTCTCCTAGTCTTTATAAAGAAATTCATCAGATCTCCAGGGCAGAGTATGGAGACTCTTGTGGTCTTAGAACATCTGCCAAGTTTGAATGATTCTCACTCATATTTTATATTTTATGCCCTTAAGTGAGCTGGACATCAATACAATCAGTGTGTACCAAGATCAGAAACAAGGGCTTAACAACAGCTTGGGCCCTAGACTACTCAAATCTCAAAGTCAGCTTTGTTGCCTTTCACAGAAAAATCTAGCCTATTAATATGAGAGATGGGTGGGGGGTGGTGTTGTGGAAGGAATCCTGGTAGTCAGTGATTTTATCACAATGCCATTATAACAAATGCTCTCTCTTTTTTTAAAAAGACAATTGTATAAGATTCATATTCCTTCCATTGCACATATATGTGTTATATACAAATTGGTAATATAAGTTACTATGTAAATTTAATTCATTTTCTGATTTATTGTTCCTGAAGATACTTAGCGTATTGAAACAAGTTGGAAATTATAACCTAAAGCATTTAAATATTGAATTGAAAATAATGCCCATTTTAATCAGAGGAAAATTCAAATGAATGTTTAAATATTTTAACAAACTAGTAACAAGTAACAAAAACAAATGATTAATGCAATTCATTATGCATGTACACAAATAGAGGATTCTTTCTCCCCTTTGATAATTTTTCCCACAAAGGCGCAAAATTTTTAAAAAGTTCTGACAAATATCTTAAAGAAATCGTAGTGTTCTTACTATTTAAGATCTGTTACATGAACTATGACTTACAAAATTATTGATTCAAATATAAAAAAACAATTGAGTATTGGGTGGATGGATAATGAGTGCTAATAAAAAGAAAAACTATTTAACTGTACTATTTTCATGGTCCTGAAAATGACCTATAGAAACATTACCAGAATAAACTGACTATTCTATCATAAAGAGCTTTGAGAAGTCTGGTTTTATGAAAGAGAAGAAAAGAATTATGAGTCTTTTTCCTTTTTAGTCTCATTGGATTGGAAACATTCATTTTTAAACACATATCCTTGTGCCCAATTTATTATCTTCAAATTGAGTATATACCCTGCCTTATATAATTAACTTCACAGTAAGCATTTTTGATGCAATATGTAGAGGAAAACAGAGGGAAAGAAGTTCATCAGGGAGTCTTGATCAACTAAGTTCAACAGAAATGATGTCTCTTAAGAGGAGTAGGATAAATACATCATGAGAAGACATTGGAAACTTCTGTATGCCAAAGGTGTAAGCTGCTTTGGCCACATGTGTTTCCTATGTGTGCCTCTTCACTTGAGAACTTTGTGTTTGTTCCTCTTTCCACTAACTTTGGGTATAGTTGTAAGAAGTATGCCCCACCTTTATGGGGGCGATGTTTTGCTTTTACAGTAAATGTTTTTGCTTGGAATTAATTGTCTTTTGACTGAATCAAAAGATAAGCACAATAGTGAGGGCTCAACTATAATTTTAGGGTAGCAGACCCAAACAGTAATTTGAATCTGGCTAGTGCTCTTTCTCAGGGGAGCTAATTTGAAAATAAGAGTTTGGGGAAGAATATACCAGAAGAACTCTACAAGTATTTCTGTAACCTATAGCAATGTTTCCATTTTTCAAAATTTGAATATAATTTTTATGTTTCTTTAGAGTTGTTAAAATGAGAGCCCATCTGCAGAATGCCTTTCCAGAGTGATCAAAAAGTGTAAACTATATAACTTCCTTGGTCTTATTTGTGTTTTTGAGGGAGTGAGTAAAGTCATTGTGCTTCTACATCCTACTTTTTGGTCAGGAAAAGAGAGATTTGAGGTAGAATTTGCTCTTTGTATGTCTAGGAAGAAGGAAGCTTTCAGGTTATAAAATAGGAGCTTGCCCTAACCATAAAGAGTGGTAGAAAGAAAGGGTAGAATAAAAAAAATGAAGTTTGAACTTTATGGGAAAGAAGAAAACAAGCAAGAAACAGTAGAAAAATTCAACAGATCAAAAGAAATGATTATCATAGATCTTTGAACTCAAAGTTGAAAATTTTCTTATAATTCAAAGAATATTACAAACAGCAGTTTCTTATTTGGACATTGTTTTAGGAAAGTTAAGATAGCATAGCCATCAAATACATAATCTTTTGGAAGGAAGAAAATGAGATTGTGAGGGATGTAGAAGACCCTTACCCAAAATGGCTACTCAGAGATCACTCAAAATAGAAAGCAGAAAGGTTGTTTATTAATAATTCTCATGAGAACGAGCAATTTCTGATTAAGTAAATATATCTAAAGTTTTAAGTAAATATTGGCTTGCACACACTGTTCTTATGTAGATCACAGAGACGTAGAAATAATAAAAAATAAAATACAGAAAAAGAATTTAAACATTCCTGAAACATTCCTTATCTCTCCATTCCACACAAGATGAAATATTTATTGCAGTTTTAAAGAGAAGATTAATTTTTAAATCCTATTAACAAAAAGGAATTTTGGAGGCAAGATAGATGTGTATGACTACAGTAAAATAAAATCTTTCTGTATAACCAAAACAATTGAAATCAAAAGAAAAAATAAACTAAGAAAAAGAATTTATGACAAATATAACAAATAAAAAAACTTGCTAAAATAGGAATAGTTACTTAAAAGCCACCCAAGTATAATAAATAATCTAAGAATATGGGCAGATCATTTTTCTTTTTTTTTTTCCTATTTTTTACATATAACTTCAAATCTACTATAAACAATTGGTCTTTCTCATTAAGCATATAATCAACTTTAGTTTCAAAGCTGCCCTACTTGTATGTATTTCCTATTGATCTTTGTTTTGTTCTCCTCAATATATTGGCCTAAATGGCCATCTTAGTTTTTTCATTTCAGTAATCTATAACTTAAAAATCCATAACTTAAATTAAAGGAAATAGAAATAAGATCCTTGCATCAGAAATGCCCAGTTAGCCAAATTAAATTCTAATGTTGATAATGCCCCAAAGCATATAATTCTGCACCTTGAATTCATCATCTTTGTCAAGAGGTCAGTAGCATGATTTATCACTGGTCTTTTGTAATCACATTTCAATAATTAATTAGTCTTTCAAAGTTTGATTATATCATTTTCAAAAGAAGAGACAAAATTGAAAAGGATTTGAAAAAAAATGTTTGACTTCACTAATAATCAAAGACAAAAAATTAAAATAAGTTTAAGGTATTACTTCCTACCCATCAAATTAGCAAATCATCAAGAACAATGAAACCAATATTGTAGGGGCAAGGAGGTGTAATAGTAGATATATTATCTATCCTATAGTATCTGACTTAGACACCTATTAGCTGTGTGACACTGGGTAAGTCACTTAACTCCAAATGCCTCAAAAAGAAAAAAAAAAAACAAAACAGTGTTAATGAAGTTGTGGAAGAACAAGTACATTTATTGTTGATAGAATTTTAAACTTGTAGAAATTTTTTGAAGGAAAATGTCATTGTACAACAGAAGTTAATGAAAATAGTCATACCTTTTGACCAAATGATTTCAACATTGGGAATATATTCTTGCAGTATTTTAAAAAAAAAAGTAACACAAATGGCCAGCTGTTCAAAGGTTTTACATAGCTGAAGTACATGAAATTGCCCTAGTTCTTACCTTTGCCATTCTAGAGGTAATAATAGGAAAATCGTTAAATATGTTGTGATAGATTTATATATTTGATTACCATGTTGCAATTAAGATGAATAAGTATGAGGAATGAAAATAAACCTAGAATTCTTTTTGAAATAATGCAAAGTTAAAAAATTAGAATCATAATGTAGTCTACAATAACTATGAATCTTATGAACAGAAGTGAACAAGATCAAATGAACTGTCTTGATGAGGACTTGAAGTGTTAAATTGTATCAAAGCATTTAATTTAAATACATATGTACATATGTGTGTAAATACATACACACACACACACACATACATACTCACATATATTTCTGTATGATTTTTTATATCTACCAGATTGGAAAGAGACCGTCAAATCCAGCCTTCTGGTGGGTAAATGATAACGGAGAAGAAGTAAGATGGAACTTTCAGGAGCTAGGATCCTTGTCTAAAAAATTAGCCAATGTCCTTACTGAATCTTGTGGTCTGAAAAAGGGAGACAGAGTAATTGTGGTTTTACCTGCAATTCCAGAATGGTGGCTAATAAATGTGGCATGTCTACGGACAGGTTGGTAATGCATATACATAGTGTCTAACTTTTATGATTCATAAATTCTAAATTAATGCATATTTGATTTTAAAAAATTAACTACACTATCAATCAACAGCTATTTATGTAGGATGCATACTATATTAAGGGCACCAATTATTCAAACATTTTTTCAGTTGTATTAGGCTTTTTGTGACCTCATTTAACATTTTCTTGGCAGAGATACTAGTTTGCCATTTCCCTCCCCAGCTCGTTTTACAGATGAGAAAACTAAGGCAAACAGGGTTAAATGTCTTGCACAGAGTCACACAGCTAGTAAAGATCTTAGGTCAGTTGTGAACTCAGAAAAATAAGTCTTCCTGACTCTGGGTCAGGTACCTCTATCCACTATCCCTATCTCCCTCCCTAAAAATAGAGAATAACTACTAGCAAATTAATATTTATATTTCTGTTATCAGTTGTAACCTTTTGCTTATTTGATTAGAATTACTACCTTTCAATAGCATGTAATATGCTCAAATTTTGCACATATATATATATATGCATATATATATGCACGCATAGATATTTAATATCTTCTATTTGAATAGCAATTCTCGTTAAGGTCATCACAAGCTAATAAATTTGTCCTTAACAATAGAAAAACAACTAAGGCTGATGAAAAAAAAGAGGACTGGACTAGCTTTGAGATTGGTCCTTAGTTTTCTTACATATTCAGTGAAAGAATGAAGCTAAGCTATTTTTAATTAAATTTTTAATCAACTCTAATGGTCTATGAGTTGTTAATTAATTTCTTGCTAACTATTGTCTACACATAGCTATTGACCAAGATCATCTTTAGGGGTAACATGAAATATCTATAGAGATTTTTGCCTTTTTATATAAAATGCATTAGGAAAGCATTAAAGACTCTTGAAATGATTAGGAATACATATATTAAATTAATATGAAAGTAAGTGAAGGTCAAGATCAAGTATTGATCCACAGGGAGATCTTTGTATTAGTATTTAAACTTTTAAAGTTCCTTCTTGTTTTTAGGTCAAATTCCATTATGGTAAGATTCTCTGTATAATAAAAAATCCACAAATCATAACCATATTAGTTTTTTATTTTAAGTAATATTTCAGTCTTAAAATTTATTTTCATTTCAAATTCATTTAATAAATAATTACTAAGCATCAGTGCTTCAAAGGCACCTTCACAATCTGCTAGAGCAGAAAAATAGAAACCAGGTCTCTTGACTAACTATATAGTACTCTCACTCCTAGATCACAGAGCTTTATCAAAATTTGTCATAGAAAGTCACACTTAGAATGGAGGCTTAAAGAGCATGTAATGTGTGGGCTCTTCTGTGTGTCAAGGATGCCTTTGGTAATCTGGTGAGGCTGATGGACCTCTCATCAGAAGAAAATTTGAAGTAATTGAAAGAAATACTCAATTTCAGTTTGAGGTTAATAAAATAGATGTAAGGTTTTTTTTCCCATTCAAATTCATGGACTCCCTGAAATCTGTCCATGAGTCGCTTGACCGAGATCACCCAAGTGAGTTGTATCACAGAGCTAGGAATATAATCCAAATCTTTTGATTTGCAGTACAGCTCTCTTTTCTGTATACCACCCTATTTCCACTCTTTTGATGAATCTTCATGGCCATTCACAAACTCATTGGAATTAACATGTATACGTAATCCTAAAATAGAGAAATATCTATTTTATGGTGTCTCAATCATTCAGCTTTTGTGTTAAATAATTCATATTTAATAAGATATGGTAGGACTCGAACTTTATAATTAAAATCAAAACCCCCAATACAAGTAATATTCTGCAAATAGAGATTCCTTTCTCATCAAACACTCTTCTCTGGATCTCTTTTCCTCATTTAGAAAGTGAGGGTCTAGATAATCAGTAGGTCCCTGTTTCAGCTTTAAAACCTGTGATCATATGATGAGAAAAAGGTCTGTCTTTGGAAACCCATGTGATGTAACAGAATTTGATTTTTTTTTTAAATCCCAGTTAATAAAGGGGGTTATGTAATATATATTATCCTCACAGATATGAAAAAATTAAAAAATAAACATTTCCCTTTTCTTTAGGCACTGTCTTAATTCCTGGAACCATCCAACTGACTGAAAATGACCTGTTGTACAGGCTGCAAACTTCTACAGCAAAGTGCATTATTACCAATGATACTTTGGCTATAGCAGTGGATTCCATTGCCCATAAATGTAGAAATTTGAAGTCCAAGTTAATTGTTTCTGAGAAGCCTAAGGAGGGGTGGGGAAACCTCAGAGAATTGATGAAGTAAGTATTCATGGCTTTTAACAAAACTATTGCACAACTTAAGCAAAATCCCCAAAATAAGGCATCAAGATCCAAAGGAAGACAGTTCTTGTCACAGCAGATAGCAAGAGAGTCCTCTGGTGGTGAGAGCATGGAAATGCCAAATCATGCTTTTAATTTACAGAGGAGGACACTGTTCAAAACCAGACTTTGCTGGTTGACCTAATTAGAAAAGAGGTTCTTAACTTTTTTGATATCATGGACTTCTTTGGCAATTTGGTAAAACTTCTGGATTTTCTGTCAGAAAAAATATTTTTAAATATATAAAATAAAATAGCAAACACCCCATCTCTAACCCTAATTCCTTTTGTCTCCAACCTTAATTCTAATTCTGTCTCTAACCTAACTTTAAATCTGAAATCCCTTCCACTCTAGACCTAAGACACTATGGTCCTTTTAATTGTTCCAGTTAGTTTCTATGCTAATTCTCTGGGATTTATTAAATATCATGGAAAATAGATAACTTTGTTTTTCTTTTTCTGCCAATATTTATGCCTTTACATTGTTTCTCTAATATTATTAATATTGCAGATCCTTTTAGAATTATGTCAGATATTAGTGAGAAAAGGGGATTACTTTTTTTCTTACTATGTATGTAAGATTCACAGGATTTATTATTCTTACTAATCTAGACTTAATAGTATATTTAGTTTTGATATTATTTCATTGTTTATGATATCTTTGAGCATAATGTAATTTATTATTTAACTCTTTAGAAGTAAAATTTTACTTTTGCTTCTCCTAATAGCAAGAATGTAATTTCTGGGTATTGGTTTTTTTGGTGTTGTTTTTTAGTAATCATGTGCTATATAATAAATTTCATTTCTGTCTTATTTTCATTCTGTGTGTATATATTTTTTCATATGTATTTCTTGTATGTAGCAAATTTGAAGGACTTATTTTCTTATCCATCTTTTTCTTTTTTTACTTTTACTATATATGTAATAGGCAAATTTCTAGTGTATTCTCATTGCAAATAATGCCTTTTTTGTCCTAAAATACTTTTTAAAAATTAAATCTGCCTTTGCTATGCCCGTGCTTTTTAAGGTTTTAACATACATGAGTATTGTACTTTGTTAAAAGTTATTTCTAAATCTGTTGACATAATCATGACTTCTGAGTATCTTTTATTTTTTTTTAATATGACTAATTATATTGATGGTTTTCCAACTTGTGGCTCATCCTTACATCCCTGATATAAATTCAATTTATAAGGAATAATTTTTGTATATTTTTTAAGCTTTTTTGCTAGTCTTTTAAAAATTATATTAGAATTCCTTAGTGATATTGACTCATAGTTCTTTTTTTTTTTCTTAATTTATATCTTTCTGGTTTAAATATTAAGCTATAGTACTTGTCTTTCAAAAATTTGATAGTGTGTTTTTGATAATAATTTGCAGAGCATAGGAATTAATTGCTACTTAAATTTTGGTTTGTTATCTCATTATTTTTCTTTTACATGTTTATAAAATTTTTATGATTTATTTTCTTTGACCAACTTATAATTGTATCTATTTATGTCTGTTTTCTTTATGTACTCTAACCTTTTTATTGCATTATGATCTGTAGAGGATATGTTTAATATTTTTGCTTTTTCATGCTTTGGTTGGAAGTTACATATAAAAGACTTGTGGCTTCTTCTGACTGGAACATTAACAAATATACATATTTCTCAGGACCACTTTTAAAAAACAATGAAAACTTATACATAAAGCAGAAATACTAAATTGTTTGTTTAGTTTTATAGTTTCCTTTTATTTATAACATTATCTCGTTTTGAGAAATATTAAAGTCTCCCACAATTATTTTTCTTATTACAGGCCTTTTTGCATCTCAATGAACTTTTATGCATTTAGATGCTATGCTACTTAGTATATACAGCTATGTCTTGATTAGTGTGAATAATGGATCCTGTGAAGTAGTCACATTATTCAAATTTGCACTACATATTTCCATTGAGCTAGAATTAATGACCATTTTATATAATTCTGATTTCAAAAAGTAAAAATTTGAATACTTGTATTCACTTCACAGGATTCATTATTCTCACTAATATACTTAACAGTATATTTAGTTTTGATATTATTTCATTGTTTATGATATCTTTGAGCATAATGTAATTTATTATTTAACTCTCTAGAAATAAACTTTTACTTTTGCTTCTCCTAATAGCATGAATGTAATTTCTGGGTGTTGTTTTTTGTTGTTGTTGTTTTTTGGTAATCATGTGCTGCATAGTAAATTTCATTTCAGCCTTATTTTCATTCTGTATGTATATATTTTTCATATGTATTTCTTGTATGTAGCAAATTTGAAGGACTTATTTTCTTATCCATCTTTTTCTTCATTTGTATTAAGCTATTCATATTTAAGGGCATGATAGACTTGTGTTTTTCCCCATTTGTTTCTTTTGAATTGATTTTATCCCCCTTCTCTTTTAAATGAATGCCTTGCTCCTATGATTAGTTTTGCTTACATATTATTGTGATGCTAATCTATTACCATAGGTTCATTCCCATACCTAGACTTCTTATCCTAAGTTTTCTGAAAGTACTTAAGTTATTAATTTCTCCTTTTATTTATTTATATTCCTCACCTCTTTTGACCCTTCTCTTTTCTCTCTCTATTAGGCATGGCTTTTGAAATCTTTTCTTTATTAACTTCTTAGTTTAGGGTTTTGTTTTATTTTTGTTTTTTTTCAGTGTCTCTTTTATATTTTCTTATTATTTCTAATCCTTTTTAGTATATTCTGAATTTATTATCCAAAGCATTGACTATACTCTAAATTGTTCTTTTTTAATTCTGTATCCCCCTTGAGGATGTAGGGTTTTTGGGTTGGTTTTTTTTTTTTTTTTTTTTTTGGAGTATTAAATCTACACACTTCTATCCTATTTCTGTGGTTTTGCATTTGTAAATCTTAACCACTCTTCTTTTTTTCCCACTGTGTCTCACTCTTAGAAATATCACTCCATGAAGAAAGCAGTGTCTAGTGAATTAGTGTCATGCAGTGGGAGTCACCCTGTGTCCTGAGTCATGAGGCCTGTTCCTACCCCTGTCCTCATTATCATTCACTATTGCTAAGGCCAGATTATCCCTTTGATTCTATCACCACCACAATTTCTTTTTACCTGTACTCTATGGTACTGGCTGGCAGAGGGGAGTTATAGGTCACTTACCTCTCCAGGAGTAGGGTGCCACATACAACCCTTTCTTGGAGCAAGTCATCTCCCAGTATGTAAATTTTCTTCAGATGAAACCCATTCTAAGATTCTTATTTTTTTAACCATAGAAATATATCTATCCTCTTAGAAATGTTTTCTTTTTCCTTCAGTAGCATTCAGTAATCCTTTACCTCCTTTTCTTGCTTTTATCCTATTTTCCCACAGTGCTTTCTCTCATTGAGAGATTAAAAGAATGACTATAGTCCTTTTTTTTTTTTTTTTTTTTCCCTGAGGCTGGGGTTAAGTGACTTGCCCAGGGTCACACAGCTAGGAAGTGTTAAGTATCTGGGAACACATTTGAACTCAGGTCCTTCTGAATTCAAGGCTGGTGCTCTATCCACTGCGCCACCTAGCTGCCGCTATAGTCCTTTTCAATTTACCTTTGGAGTGGTTAGAAGTATATCAGTCTCTCTCCTCTATTTTTCACTTCCCTTCTCCCCATTTAGTTGTCAGCTATCATAGATCCCATAAAGATATGAATTCACATAGGGAATAATGGGATTATATTCCCAAATATTAATTCAGCTCCTGATGCTTTAAGCTCCTTTTGAATCTTTAATTTTTCAGGACCTTAGTGATCCCTTATTATCCATTTATGTTCTTTTTCAGTTACTTTTCTTTAAACAGTAATCTATAAATAAGAGATAATTTCATTACTTAGTCTTTTCAAGATAATTTATTTACTTTTCCTACATTTCCTTTATATAGCATGATTGTTACTTAAATATTCTACTCACCCCTGTATTTTTGTTTTCAGAAATACTACTTTTTTTGAAAGTCTTAAATTTCCTTCATTTATAATGATGTTTATCATAAAGGGTTGGGGGGGGGATTAATTAATAATCCTTCATTGAAGGTCTTTCTCCTGGTTACTTTATTGTGAAATTTGTGAAATTTAATCACTACATGCCTTTGGATTGTAAGTGTAGGTTTTTCTTTTAGAGTAACCTGTGGATTCAGTTGATCAGTACCTTTTTATTGCTATTCAAAGATTCTGGACAGTTTAATTTCATTATTTCTGCCATATGATGTTCAGGTTTAAGTATCATGATTTTTTTTCCTAAAATTTGTAATCCTAATCTCTGTACATCCTGTTTTCAAAGTCAATAAACATATTTTTCTAGGATTCATATGTTCTTTTAAAATTATTGTCTTTTACTTTTCTTTTGGGCAAATTACATTCTACTTCTGTATTTTTGTTTCAAATCTACCATTTCATTTTTCAAATCTTCTTGCTTCTTTGAAAAGATTATTTATTATAGCCTTAAATTAATTTTAAATTAAATTTAAAATTAAATTTAAATAGCTTTTTTTTTCTTCTCTGCTGTTTTTGAATTCTATGTTGAAAGAACTGATTTCTGTTCTTTCTGTAATAACTTTTCAATTGTAATAACTTTTTAAAATTAGTATTAAGTGCTATTTCCATGTTGAATCATTCTGAAATTTCTTACTATTCTTCTATGGCAATACCATAGAACTTTTTTTTTTTCCATTGGAGAATGTTGGTTTATTTTCCTTTATAGTATAATATTTGCTTATGGTGCTTTGATGTCTTAGTTTTTACTCATTTTTCCTTTCATCTCATAAGAACTATATTTTCTGCTTGTGGCTTTCTACTCAGGCTTTCTTTATGGAAGTTTTTTGTCTTTTAGACTATTTGTTTCCAGTCACTTATCTCTCTTTCTCATTTCTCTTTTCATTCTTCTGATCTTCCCCCTCCGTTAGGCATCCATAGCCTCCTTGTCAGGGAACTTGGGGAGGGAGGGTCTAGCCTAGTTCTCTGCCAAAATTAAACTCTTGAAGGACTGGGAATACCTGTCCCAGCTGTCTTTCCCTATTTTCTCAGTTACAGAAGCCCTTTTTGCTTTTGCCTGCTTTGCATTGGACTTTGTGTAGTCTTGCTTACATCCTTTTTTTTTTTTCTTCTTACCTCTACATAATTGAATAGAGTTGATATCTGATAACTCATGTCAAGTGAGAGTTCAGGCTAAGTTCCTAACCTTGGAGGATTTGGTAAGGCATTCCCCAACTTGAACCTTAAAATTTGTGCCTGTCAAATTGTATGTACTGCCTGTGCCTAATCCAGGAGTTTTTAACTTTGTGGTATGATCTAAATCACTCTGGCAGTCTGATAAAGCCTTTGGACCTCTTCTGCAAATGTTTTTTAAACACATAAGATTATATAGTATTATATAGGAAATCAATTACATTGAAGTATAGTTATAGTTTTTTTTAAACAATCATGAACCTCAAATTAAAAACTCCTGGCTCTAATCTGTAGAAGTGATTGGGGGATTGAGATATTGATTGGGACAATCAAGTACTTAAGCTATTGCATGCTATTTGATGGGTTTTGTATGTTGCAAGTTATTTTCATCTTCTGTTTTGTAGATTTAACATTCTCTATGTAAGGCATCTCTTTCCTTTTTGGGATATATGTGGGGAGGTTTGGGATTTGGATTACTTAGCAGAAAACTATATCATCATTTTACCAGTCTCATGCTTTTAACATATTTTCCTCCCATTATTCCTTATGTGCACTTTCACAAAAAAAGTTATTAAACATCATTGTACATGCTGAATTGCTTTAAAGGATTTTGCCCATTCTTTTTTAAATTTTTTCTACCTGTAGCCAGGTGTGGTAGTATATAACTATAATCCTTGCTCTTGGAGAGTTGGAGGCTAGTGAATCCATCAGTTGAACTGGGGAATTCTGAAATGCAGTAGGCTAAACTGATTGGGTATCTCCTTTCACTAAATTCAGCACCAATATGGTTGTGCCCTTAAGAACTAGGGATCACTTAGCTGCCTAAAAAGGAAAAGACCAGAGCAGGTCAGGGCAGCTAGGTGGCGCAGTAGATAGAGCATCAGCCTTGAATTCAGGAGGACCTGAGTTCAAATGTGGTCTTAGACATTTAACACTTCCTAGCTGGGCAAGTCACTTAACCCCAGCCTCAGGGGAAAAAAAAAATTGCATAGGTCAATATTGAGATCAGACCTGTAAAAAGCCCTTACATTTCCAACCTGGGCAAGGCAACTCAAAATATTATTAATAATAATTGTATTATCTCTCTATCTTTTCAAAGCCTTCTAGCATACTAGGGCTTACTAGGAATACCTTCATGTTATGATGATATATATTAAAATGTGATTTTTGTGAAGATCTATACTACACAGCACCATATTTTAATGCCTCAGTTAGGGGTCAAGGGCCAGATAGTAGTGAGAAGATAGCAAAAAAAGACAATAGCCTCAAAAAGGGAAAAAAAGACAGAATTTTCCAGGCTTTATTTAATCTTGTTTAATTACTGCAATTAATTTAATTTGTATTTAGTTACTATTTGAGGTTTCAAGAACATAAAATAACTTTCTCTTTGTATGAAGCAAAACTATGGAGTTTAGCCCTTGATATATTTTGAAAATAATGGGATGGGGGAAGGTTTCAGCTAAACTAAAAGATTTCTCAAATTGAAACTATAGATTTATTTTGGCTATCCTTTTCAGATATGCAAGTGATGACCACAGCTGTGTGAAGACCAGACACAATGATACAATGACAATCTACTTTACTAGTGGGACCACTGGCTCTCCTAAAATGACAGAACATACACATAGCAGTTATGGTTTAGGATTATCCATAAATGGAAGGTACTTTATTCTTCTATGGGTTGGAATACTGTCTAAACAATAAAAGTAGTGGAACTATCTCACCTGCCACTTAAAATACAAATGATGAGGGATGAGCATACTGAAGAAGAGGTTAGGCAGGAATTGGGTGAGATTTGGTTTTCCAGAAGGTTGGGGGCAAAAGAATTCACTAAACCCAAAGGCTATGATAAAAAAAAAAAAAAGCTTTATTGTTAAAGAAACACCAAGAGGGATTCTCTTGGTGGGCATATCATTCTCAAGAAAAAAGTGATCTGCAAAGAGTCATTTTCTGAAGACCCATTTTATGCATGAATCTAAAGGAAATCTCAGGTGAATGTGAAATCTTGCCTGGAATTGTGACTTCCACCAAGAAAGCTTATCTTACTCCAGAGGATGCAAGACCATTTGGGTTTGTAGATCAAAGGAGAAATTTTTTTTTGTTGATTTTACATCATTTTACAGGGCTCACTCAGGTCATACAGAGTTTTACTTTCATCACAAGTACTCCTTTTATTTTCTCAGGTACTGGCTGGATTTGACCCCTTCTGATATAATGTGGAATACGTCAGATACAGGCTGGGCAAAATCGGCTTGGAGTAGTGTTTTTTCTCCATGGAGTTTAGGAGCTTGTGTGTTTGCACACTATATGCCATGTTTTGAACCAGCTTCCATATTAAAAGTAAGACTAACAAAGAGAAGATTTGGAGAATGCTAGGGATGAAAGGAACCTTAGTTTTCACATGCCTACCCTTCTTCTATATGTGGGAAGTAAAATGCTCTCAGGGATGTTGAGAGTTCTGGGGGAATTTCCCTCTTGATGTTGGCTTTTGTATAACTTAGCTGACCTTTTAAATAAGCTTTTACAACCTGGAATCACCAAGTAGTAGGAATGAAAAGGAACCTTAGGAATAATCATATCCAAACCCCTCTTTTTGATGAGATTATTCTTACAGATGAAGAAACAAAAGTCCATATTGTTGAGGGCAGTAGCCCCTTGATATTCCTTGTTTGATCTCCAACTTCCTTTGGGACTTGGACCTTTGATACAAGATCTGGTCAAACTAGTTTGGGCTATCTGAGCTGGCTAGGGTTTTACAGCCCCCCATTCTAATCTGCTCAGATAGCATCAGGAAATGGCATCAGGAAATTCCTTTTTGGGAAGAGACTTCTGTCTGTCCCCAAAAGATAACAAGAGAATCCTTATCTTATTTACATCACTCTCAGGCTAAATGATTGTGCTCTGATATAAAAGAGAGAACTCAAAAATCTACTTTTGGCAAAATGGGCCTTGTACCATGCAGCCATTTTGCCCACCGGCTCTCCGGTGTTTCCATTCTAATCAATAAAGACTATGTTTCCATACAGCATTAAGTAGCAAATTCCTTTGCTGCCGAACCAGCCCTTGGTTACTTTGGGGAAGGAAGGAGAGAGAGAAAGCAACTGACCCATCTCGGTTTAGACCACAGTTTACTCATCATTTACTCCTCATCACATATGACTTGTCTAAGGTTTAATCTGACTTGTTTTTTGGAAGTAGCTCCCACTGAAACTTAGATCTCCTTAGATCTTCACAAATATTATATAGTTGATTCCATTTTACAGCTTTAGTTTCCTCAGTTGTAAAATTGATTCAACTATATAATATTTGTAAAATGATTAGTACATTACCAAGTACATAGTAGGCATGTAATAAATGTTTCTTCACTTTCCTTATAATTCTTTGGATCCTTCTTTGCATTACATCAGCCTAGCATCTGCCATTTAACATGTCTTTGTACTGTTCTAATGATAAGGTCTAGATTTAGGGAACCAAAATGAGATTAGGGTTTCTGGTTGTCAGGGAGTTAAGTGATAAGGTCTAGTGGCAGGTTCAGGGTTCAGGGAACCAAATGGAGAAGTTTGGCTCCCCTGCACCCACTTGGGATTCGGTGCAAGGGTAGGGAGCTTTGGGGACTCCCTTCTGATGGCACAGAGGTTCTCTGTAAAGGAATTTACAGACCCAAAAACCTAGATTGATAAAAGAGTTAAGTTACATAATTCTAATTCTATATTCTAGACCTTATCCAGATTTCCTGTTACGGTCTTCTGTACAGCTCCAACTGCCTATCGGATGCTCGTGTTAAATTATAAATCCAGGTAAGTGGTGATCAAATACCTAAGAAGGATTACCACCACATGGATTGATAAATAGGCCCTGAAATAATGGTATCCTTTTCTCCTAAAAGCAATATAGCATGGACCATGTTATACAACTTATGCTATATAACCCCTAGCACAGAATATATAAGAAAGGATTTAGCACTGATAATGCCTGCCAAATAGAAGACACCAGCCTACTTCATTGAAACTACTAATCACACAGACAAGAATACTGGTGTATACAGTAGGTACTTAATAAATGTTAAAAGTTTGGACTTATGTTACTATAGATTTCACTGGACAGAGTGGTTTGGTAAACATTTTACAATGAATTCACAACACCATTTTTTTTCTTTTATGTCATTCCATTTCTTTGCTACTAATTTTGATTTATTTACTTCAAAACCCAAAAAAAACTCAATTTGGAGTATATTTTAAAGTTATCATTTGAGGAGGGAGGTGATACACCTTGTTTTGAAATTATATAAGAAATAATTCTAATCTATTTTTTTTCCCTTTCTTTCCCCCATTTTCTTTCGATGAAGTTATAAGTTCAAAAGTCTAAAGCACTGTGTAACTGCAGGAGAGCCAATTAATCCTGAAGTGTCTGAACAGTGGAAAAAGAAGACAGGATTGGACATCTATGAAGGATATGGACAGACAGAAACGGTACATTTACATGTGGGATGTACCACATTTTATTAAGCAGTTTTTTGTTATATTTGTTATATAAGTTCTGGAGAAGAAACAGAGTCTAATAAAAAATACTATGGCTAATAGTCATTAAGTGCCTACTGTGTGCCAGGGACTGTGTAAGTGCTTTACAATCCTCTTAACCATCCTGGGAAGTAGGTGCTATTATAATTCTCATTTTACAGAAAAGGAAACTGATCTTAAATGACTTGCCCAGCGTCACACAGCTGGCAAGTAAGGTTAAATTTGAACTTGGATTTTCCTGACTTAGGCCCTTGCTTTCTCCACTGAACCACCCAGTTAACACAAGGCCACTTACCTTATGGAACTTTGACTTTACAAGATTCTAAACTCGAAAAGAAAAAATAATGAGATCTAAATTATCCATGAAATCTTTTAAAGATTAGAAAGAAAAATTGCTCTCAAAACTAAGGAAACCTAGTTTTAATAAGGCACTACATACATCCAAAAAGTCTAAGGAGAAGCATTATATAACTAAAAATGTTTTTGAATTTTAAAAAAGTATTTAAAATGTGAGAAACTTGTATATTTTCTAATTTGCTTTTAAAACAAATAACCCTGTCAATAATTAATATAAATAAATAAAATAATTTTAATTTATAATTTTAAATTTTAATGTTATAAATAAATAACAAAAATACTTTTGTCCCAGACAAAAGTAGCAGCTAGTTCATACTAGAAGCCTCACATAATGATGGAATGATATTTTTTAGAGGCAGTAGAGTATCATGACATAAAAAAATTAAGCACCAATAAACATTGTAAAGATACTTTTTTATTCAACATAGAGGTTTGTCCTATCTTTTTCTTTCTTCATAGGTGCTAGTCTGTGGAACTTTCAAAGGAATGAAGATTAAAAATGGTTCAATGGGAAAGCCTTCTCCAGTTTTTGATGTTAAGGTTGTCACATTCTTTACTGGAAGAATGTATAACAAATATTGAATTGGATGTACCTTTCTTTTGTAATTATTCTCATTATTAAATATCACAATCTTTGTAATATGGTAAGTAAGGTAGGTGATCAAAACAATTATTTTATTTTGGTCTAAAAAGGAGATGTAACTTTATAGCAACAATTGCTTTTGTGAGACTTACAAACTAGTTTTGAAGAATGAATAGACTAGTAGAGGGAAGGTCATAGGTGAATAGAATCTACAAAGGCATGGGGGTTAAAATATGTATGTATATTTGGGGATTGAATCAGTAAATGCTGGCTAAATATCTAGTTAATAGGATATAAGTCCTATATAGGATGACAATTTGGAGTGAATCTTACAATCAAAAGGAACAGAAGCTCATTCCAAACTCATTTACCAATCATTTAAGGTTCTCCACTATTTGGGCCTACCCTATCTTTCCAACTCTTATTTAAATAGGTATCAGAGAATAAGAGGTCTTGGAAAATGTTAGGTTGCCCGTTACTGAAGACCTTCAAAGACTGACTGACCACTTTATTAGGTATGTTTTAGAGGGGATTCTTGTTTAGGTAGAAGACTGGATGGCCATTTAATTTTCTTCTAAATCTGAGATTCTGTTTTGTCTACTACTCCATTATGTTCCTATGTTCCTAAATCCTACTCAGTTCCAAACCAAACTACTCAGTTTCTTGGAACATGCCCTCCACTTTTCCATTTTTTCATCTAATTTTATAATAATTCTAATCTTTTCTCATTTGAATTAAATGGTAGAGAATGAGATGTATTCATAGTTTGGTCAGTTTAACTCAGGGATAAGAATGTAGTAGGAAACATAGGAAAAGAAATTAGCCTCCTCCAAAGCCTGAGCTAATCCTGATGAGCATTAGCTGCTATTACTGATGAGCATTAGCTGCTATTACTGATCAGACTCTGCAGACACATCCCTCTCCTTTCTGTTCCCTGCACAGTCCTTTTTTCACAATCCCAGGACCTGAAAAAGGGTTTGGGGAAACCACATTCAACCTTTCAGCACAAGCTAAACCCCAGTACATAATATTCATAAGGTTTAAGTATTTCTGAAGCAAAAAGGGCTTAAAATGTGATAATTACATATGCATTCAGCTAAAAAAACATTTTATTTTGTTCAAGATTATTGATGAAAATGGTGACATCCTGCCCCCTAAACAAGAAGGAACTATTGGCATCCGAGTTCTACCTAACCGACCACTCGGTTTATTTGCTGGTTATGTCGTAAGGAATATTTTATTCAATGATTTGGATATATTTCAAAATCTCTTTAAACCAATGTAATTAATTATTAATTATGGTAATATACTTTATTAGCATTAATATAACTTGTATGTTTCATACTCAAGCTTAAAATAATCAGACATTTGTAAAGTGCTTTGCAAACCTTGAAATACTATAGAAATGCTAATTATTATGTGAGCTATTATTCATAACTGTTTGTAATATATAGTTCAGGAAGAATACCAGTTTGGGATTCAATAGATCTGAGTTTTGCTCTTTGCTGTGCCACTAACTAGCTATGTGATCTTGGGTGAAATATTTGTTTCTCTTGGAGCCTTCCTCTTTTGTAAAATGAAAGGATTAGAAGACATCATTTCTAACATCCTCTTCAAGTTATGACATTATATTGATTGGCATGTGCTTTGATATCAATAGTACTTAAGTGACAAGTTGTATCTTAATTTAATTACCCTCAATTTATCCTTCCCTACAATTCATAGCATTTCCTGTCTCCAGTGGGAATTAGCAGTATTTAAAAATTAGTTAAAACTGAGGATATTTGAGGCACTACATTTAATTTTAAATTAATAAATATCTTTATAGAGTTATATACAACCAGTAATATATATTATTATTTCATAATACTTCATAAAGTGAGGAAAGTTTAAAAATTAAAAGATTATTTAAAGAGTTGAGAATGTTGTCCATTGATTCATTGGATTTAAATAGCATGCTTATAGCACATGGTCAAGTATTCAGAGGTAAATGATCTGGTTTGTAGAAAGACTATGGTGTTCAAAGATCTGATAGCCCTGGGTTCCAACCCTGGTTCTGGCACTAGTTTTTTCATCTTGATGAGCCTCAGTTTCTTCAGCTATAAAATGAAGAAATTCTAATTACTACTTTCTAAAATTACCTAGGCCCATTGCTTTCTATGTTTTTTGTCTAGTTCACTATTGATGCAGTTTGAGTGGTCTCAATTCTTGGTGGTCAAGAGGTTAGTGGCAATAAGAGAGTTGTTAAGAATCCCCAATTTGGCCACAGATTTTAGGAGTAAAAGAATTCACTCATTCCCAAATTATTAGTTGCAAAATGAAAGTTTATTGTTAGATAGAAATCAGTTTGCCAAGAGCCTGACTTCTATAGTGGCAGATCTATGGAAAATGCACTGAGTTTTGCACTGAGAACGCTTTCTCAGTGGACAGAAGATCCTGGCAGCTGAGTGAGCTACCTAGGTCTATCTTCAAAGACCTTAGTTGAAGGAAGCTGTTATATTGGGTATCTTGGTGGGGGGCTGGGACAGATCAGGTTGGGGGACCGGGGACAGCCCAGGTTCCTGGGCTTGGATTCTTAAAGTTTTCAGCCAAGATCTCCTATTGGAATTAACAACACTTCAAAGGAGTGCTTTTTTATCAGGATTTCTAATTGAAATTCTGGTATCCTGGAAAGATAACTTGTCCAGGGAGAATATGCCCAGGAAGAATCTGAGAGGGATCACAGATCAAAAGAAAATATAGTTTCTTAAAGGGACTACAACCTGCTTCATCATCATCTCTGTAAGATGTTAGAAGACACTCAACTTAATCTGTTTTGTTATTGGCCATTGCTTCAATTCAAGTAACAGGATCGATGGGTACAATTCACTGTGATATGCCTGCCTCTTCATGACCTTGCTGCAGCTGCCTAAAAAACTTCATAAAACTGCTATCATCATCTGAAAGTAATTTAAACAGAAAGGCCCCTAAAGGATACCTTTCACATTGATCCTGGAATAAATATCTCTGATAATTCTCTTCTCAGTTAATAAGTCATTCAATAAGCATTATACACCAACACTGCATAAAGTGCTGGAATACAAAAAATAAAAGGCAAAAAACAGTCCTTGCACTCAAGAAGGTCAGTTAGACTTTGTTAGACAAAGGAAACAAGGAAACAAATATGCAGGCAAATAGGAGGTATTAAGAGATCAGGAAGAGCTTCTTAGAAGGTGGGAACTTGAAGCCAGGAGATGGAGTTGAAGTTCTGACCAGGTGTTCACTCAGGAACCAACAAGTCAGGGCATCAGTCAGGGCATTATGTGAGTAGGTATAATAAAGGCTTTTAAGATTACACGTGGTTGTTCTTGAGTGCACTACCGGTTGTTAAGCTATAGATTCAAGAGATCGTGGCCAGAGACCTTTGAGGGCCTCAGAGGAGGCGAGCCGGGTAGAGTTGACACTTCAAAGGTCAGTGGTCAAAGATACTCTGTTGGGCCTAGGACAGACTAGTAATTGTAACTGCCAGGAGGGCACATTGAAGAAGAGCATTCTAAGCAGGGGAGATAGCCAAAGAAAATGCCAAGAATTTGAGGGCCTGAAATGTCTTGTTTGTGGAATAACCAAGAAGCCAATGTCACTGAATCAGAATGTATGGCATCAGGAAGGTGGAAGAATACTGCTAAGAGGAGGGCAAGGCTTTGAATGCCAACCAGAGGATTCTGTATGTGTTCCTGGAAGTGATAGGAAGACAATGGATTTTATTTAATGGAAATGAAGATGAGTTGTAGCTGGACTTGCACTTTAGGAAAATCACTATGTGGCTGGCTAAAGGACAGATTGGAGTGGAGAGAGACTTGAGATGAGCAGTCCACGGATGAGGCTCTGAGGGCTTGCATTAGGGTGCTGGCAGTGCTAGAGAGAGGAGGCATATGGAGATATTGACAAGGGTGAGAGATACTGAGGAGTTAAGATTGGCATCTAGGGTGCCAGCCTGGAGGATTTATCCATATGACTGGTTAACAGAGAATCCCTTTCTTTGCTAACACCTAGCACAGTGCTTGGCACTTAAAAGACATTTAACAAATTCTTGTAGGCTGATTGATTCTATATTTGGCTGAGTACTTCATTTTGCTTATTGCAAGTAAATGCGAGATCTGTATTATTTAAGACAAATAATTGCAAGATAATAAATTCTATACTGATTCTTTTTAATTGGTTAATATCAATAGGAATATAGTGGATGATTCAGTTAAGTACCAAAGCCATGTTCAATACATTAAAGCACATTTTGATTAATCTACTTAATTATATGACAAAATAGAAAAAGATTCAAAACAACACATTTGTTATTAAGTATCCTTGTTACTAACTTCTATCAAATTGTATTTAGTTAAACTTTTCTACAGACCTGCTCTGTAGATTGTTTTTAAATTAATGCTTACCATCCAATCTTATTTCTTGCTCCTTATTACCTCCTTTATACCCTCATTGAAGGGCATAAATTTCTGTTTTGACTTTTTCCCCCTTAATAATTACTATTTCTCCCTGGCTTATTTGACCTGTTGTACTCTGCAATCAATCCCTTAGACAGTTAACCTTGTGGTCTATCCCCTCAAATATTTCAAAATGAAGAAATGTATATGCAAAGTTCTTTTTTCATTCTCAATTATTTGGGATTAGAATGACTATTTCTTGCTAATAATTTGTATTTTCTTGAATGGATCAAGTCTTTCCCCTCTCCTGTCCCCTTTTTTGGATATTTAAAAATCTACCCAAACATAACAGTAAAATTCACAATGATGTTAATACAATCCTAGTCAATGTTTTCCAGGATGAGCCAGTCAGAACATCCTCAGTGTTCCGTGGGGATTTCTATATGACTGGTGACAGAGCATATATGGATGAAGATGGATATATCTGGTTTATTGGAAGATCAGATGATATTATCTTATCTTCTGGGTAATTTTCCTTTCTATATATCCCATTAAACTGAAGTTTATAAATCCCATTATCCAGAAGTAAATCTGTAATTCTCCTAAACAGTATATCAACTGCTAGTAAATACTTTGCTTCCTAGATATCGAATTGGTCCTTTTGAAGTAGAAAGTGCTCTGGCTGAGCATCCAGCAGTCCTGGAGTCAGCAGTGGTTAGCAGTCCAGACCAAATCAGAGGAGAGGTAAAAAAAATAATAATAATAATAAAATAATAATAATAATAATAAAATAATAATAATAATAATAATAATAATAATATCACCTTAGCTTTGTACTTCTGAAGCTAATAATTGTCAAATAGTACATTTTATTTTTCATTGCCTTTAAGCAGAATTTACAAAAGGAATTAATTTACTAAAAATTCAGTTAATTAGAAACCAGGTTGGGTTTTAACATCTAGTTTTGCAAGTCTTCTTTATTAATAAGCAAATAGGACTCACAACAAAGGCAAGTTGTCTTCAACAAAACTTCAGCCCTCTCTTACCCAGCCCCTAATGCAGCATTATATGGTGGGGTATGGACCAGATTTTAGAATCCATTAAGTGTTCCTTTTCTTCTATTCTACAGAATTGTACATGACTTGTAGGATTATTCCCAGGAAGAGTCCACTGTGCTTATGTATGTTACTTATCTGGTTTATACAGATACTTAAAATCTATAACTAGAAAGTCACAATTTTTTCCCCATTAGATGTTTATATTTCCTGGTTAGACAATGAAAACAAGCCAATCCAAGGCAGGCTACTATAGTGTACCTAATATATCTATTTCTTAGAATTGTGTGTTTTTGTTTTTGTTTTTTAGGTAGTGAAAGCCTTTGTAATTCTCAAGGCTGAATATAAATCACATGACCCAGAAAAAATAAAGAATGAACTTCAAGAACATGTCAAAAAAATTACAGCACCATACAAATATCCCAGAAAGGCAAGTATTTGAATTAGATTGAAGGGTTACTTGATGTTCTGTCCCCTGGTCTTGGGAGAGGGAACTTTTTATTTTTAAACAAGTAGTGTGCTCAAACATTGACACAGTAGATAGAACACTGGATTTGGAATCAGGAAAGCCTGAGTTCAAATCCAGCCTCAGATGCTTATTAATTATGTGACAGGTCACATAGATTTCCCTCAGTTTCTCATCTATAAAATGAGCAGAAAAAAAATGGCAAAACAATCCAATATCTTTGCCAAGAAAAAACCCAAGTGGCACCATAGTTAGACACAACTGAACAATAAATGTTGGAGTTAACATTTATAGTTTAATCCTTCCCCACTCCCCAATTCCAGTTTGCTATTTGGCTCACTGGCTCCTAATCAGCAGGCAAGGTTTTAGCAAAAAAAAAAAAAAAAGGGGGGGGGGAAGGAGGGTTATTGCACTGAAAACAATTTCCCAATGGGCCATATCCTCATAGGAAATTAGCAAAGGTTTGGGGTACAAAGTCAATTTTTATTAGCTTTCTGTGGTTTGAGGGTAGGGAGCTATTAAGGATTTTCAATTCAATAAAGGGTGGTGCTTGTGCCCCGGGCCAAGATCTCCAATTGTATTGTAGGTGGAGAACACTAAGGGAGTTTCCCCTAGGAGCAGGAGGGTGGGGTTGCTCCCAAAGGTCAGGAGGAATTTTGAGATTCAGGGTTTTTCCAACTCAGGTCCATTCCCTCCCCACAAAGATCAGGGGTACACAGTTCTATTACATCAAAAGTACTTCAACCCCTATTTTCAAACCAAGTTGGAAACAGTGTTTGACAATTATAAAGCATTTTATAAATCTTATCTCTTAATCAACACCCTTTTAAAGAAGGGACCTGTGGTGAGTAAGATGGTTTAGAAACCTTCAAGAACTCCATAAATAGGGGTTAATTTTCCTCATTTTATAGGTGAGAATCCCAAGTGACTTTTCTTTGGACAACTAATATTAGAAATGGAATTTGAACCCAGGTTTTATTCCAACTTATGTGTTCTATTCTAGTATTAAGTATTTGGGATCTTAATTCTACCATTTTTATCGTATTGATGAGGTTAGTAGCAGTCAAAATTGTGGAAATCCCCTTTTAATCAGAGGCACAGGTTCTTTGTGAAAGAATTCACAAATCCTGAAATATTAATGGCAAAAAAATGGAAGTTTATTTTTAGAGCCAAAACTGGAAGCCAGTTTTGCTAAGA